>NW_026592776.1:6300961-6489707 GCF_907164565.1 Psammomys obesus | reverse complement strand
AAGTGTAGCCATATGACTATGTTTCTATAGATGGGAAGGTAACAAGCAGGCATTCATTCCCAGAACACTTCCCATCCAATGACATTTAAAAGGCATAGGTGCTCTCTGCAAGTTCCATCCACTTGCCTGAAATTTCATGATTTCCTGGTTTTCAATTGTTGACTTGTATTCCATTTTATAATGTGCCACAATTTCTGTATTCATGTTTTTTGTTTTTTGTTTTTTTTTTTTTTAGCAAGAAATGTTCATCTTGAGTAGATAACTCAGAACCAGAAAGACAGGCATGGTATATGCTCACTTAAAGTGGATATTAGCCATATAAGATAACCATACTAAAATCTACAGACCTAAAGAAGCTAAACAAGTATGACCCTAGAGAGGATGCAGAATGGAAAACAGGATAGACCCCAGAATCAGTGCAAGAAAGGAAACAAGATAAGAGTCTACCACAGAGGTCTTTTGAAAGTCTCCACCCAGCACGGGATAGAAGCAGATGCCGAGACTAACAGCCAAACTTGGGCAGACTGAAGAGAATCTTATGGAAGAAGGGGGAGAATAGAAGGAGACAGAGTGGACAGGAGCTCCACAAGGAGACCAACAAAGTTAAAAATTCTGAGCCCAGCAGGCCCTGCAGAGACTGATGCACCAACAATGACCATGCATGAAGAGGGCCTGCTCAGATGTGGCTTATAGTAGCTCAGTCTCCATGTGGGTACCTGAGTAAGAGAAGCAGGGGCTGCCTCTGTCATGAACTCAGTTGCCAGCTCTTTGATTACTTCCCCCTGGCAATGCAGACTTGCCAAGCTACAGAGGAAGAAGATCCAGGCACTCCTGATGAGAACTGGCAAGCTAGAGTCAGATGACAGGAGAGGAGAATTCCCCATTTCAGTGGACTTAGGGGAAGGTCCTAAGGGTGATGAGGGAAGAAGTTCAGGAAGAGGATGAGATGAGAGATGGTGCTACAATCATAGGAGGATAGTCCTATCCTCCCTCTGTCATCTTCTCCCATGTTCCTCTCCAAGTCCACTGAAAGAGGAGGTCTTCCTCCTCTTCCATCTGAAACTTCACTATCAGGTCTCAGCAAGACTGGCTACATTGACTTCCTTTGTGGCCTGCTAAGGCTGCTCTCCCATCAGGTGGGGGCAGGTGGTCAAAGAGCCAGCCACTGAGTTCATGTCAGAGACAGTCTCTGTTCCGCTTACAAGGGAACCCACTTGGATACTGGGCTGTCAAGGGCTACATCTGAGCAGGGATTCTAGGATATCTCCATGAATGGTCCTTGTTTGGAGTATCAGTCTCAGAAAAGACCACTGTGCCCAGAATTTTTGGTTCTGTTCTTCTCCTTGTGGAGCTTCTGTCCCTTCCAGATCTTTCTATCGTCCCCTTCTTTGATAAAATTGCCTTGCACTATGCCCAAAGTTTGGTTATGAACCTCCTCCTCTGCATCGATACCATTTGGGTAAAGTCTTTCAGAGGCACTCTGAGGTAGCCTCCTGTCTAGTTTCCTGTTTGCTTCCTCTTTCAATGTCTGTCCTGTTTGCCTTTCTGAGTGAGGATTTATCATCTTACCCAGTATCCTCCTTCTTGCTTAGTTCCAACAAGTGTACAGATTTTAGTATATTCATCCTATATTATTTGTCTAATATTCACTTATAAGTGAGAATATACCATCTGTGTCTTTCTGTTTCTGGGATACTCACTCAGGATGATCTTTTCTAGACCCCACCATTTGCCTGCAAATTTCATAATTTCCCTGTTTTTAATTGCTGAGTAGTATTCCGTTGTGTAAAAGTACCGCAATTTCTGTATCCATTCCTCAGCTGAGGGATATCTGGGTTGTTTCCAGGTTCAGGCTATTACGAATAAAGCTGCTACGAACATGGTTGAACAAATCTCCTTGTTGTATACTTGAGCATCTTTTGTATATATGCCTAGGAGTGGTATAGCTGGATCTTGAGGAAACACTGTTCCCAATTATCTAAGAAAGCAGCAGATTGATTTCCAAAGTGGTTGTACAAGTTTACATTCCCACCAGCAATGGAGAAGAGTTCCCCTTTCTCCACAACCTCTCCAGCATGTGTTGTCACTTGAGTTTTTTATCATAGCCTTTCTGGTGGGTGTAAGGTGAAATATCAGTGTTGTTTTGATTTTCATTTCCCTGATGACTAAGTACTTTGAGCATTTCTTCAAGTGTTTCTCTGCCATTGTCTTGGTTATTTTTGATTGCTGTGAGGAGACATTATGACTGAAGCAACTTACAGAAGGAATTTTGGGCCTTGCTTACAGTTTCACAAAGTAAATCCATGACTATCATATTAGGGAGCCTGGCAGCAGGCAGGCAGGCATGGCACTGGAACAATAGTTGAGATCTTACGTATTCAGACAATAACCGTGATACATAGAGAGTAAAAGAGAGGCAAACAGAGAGAGAGACAGAAAGACAGACAGAGCTGTAATGGGTGCCTTGAGAGAACTCCAAGAAGACCATACCTCCTAATAATTCTCTCATGTATATATATGTTTATATATACAAACACACACACTGCACACACACACACACACACACACACACACACACACACACGCACGCACAAACACAAACACCTATGGCCTGGCCATGTACTTGAAATCCTCCTGCTTTATCCAGCTTCTTGAGCAATGGGATTATAGGAATATGTTACTGTGCTCAACTCTGAGGTTTAGGGTTCTTCTCATTTTAGTAGAAATGAGGGCCTTATAAAGGTGTTACACAGAATCAGCTAGCTTGTCCATGAACTTTCTGCTATGTGAGGACTAAATATGAAGACCCTTTTTTGTTTTGTTTTGTTTTGGAATTTTTTAAAATAATTATTTTTTTATATTAATCACAGGTTATTTACTTTGTATCCCAGCCATAGTCCCCTCCCTCATTCCCTCCCAACCCACCCTTCCTCTCTCATCTCCTCCATGCCCCTTTCCAAGTCCAGTGATAGGGGAGGACCTCTTCCCCTTCCATCTGACCCTAGCTTATCAGGTCTCTTCAGGACTGGCTGCAATGTCCTCCTCTGTGGCCTAGCAAGGTGTTGGAGACAAGCCCTGAGAAACTTCTAACCTTTTCTCATTCCCCCCACCCTGCTGCACCTGGTTGACCAGCATCCTGCTTGACAGTTGCAGAAATGTGCTAACTGTATCATGACTTCCCAAAATAACTGCAAAGTGTTCCAGGCCCTGGGCCAAGAAGATTTTGTAACTTCCACCCTGCCCCTCCCTGAGTTCAGAAGCTCTAAAGTGGGCTTTTCCAACCTACCCCTCCCTGAGTAAAAAGGATTCTACACTGTGCTCCTCCCTCGCCCCACCCCTATCTAAGGTTGGCCTTAAAAGCCTGCTCCGGTTCAATAAAATTTGAGTCTTGACAAGTGCACATTTGCTTGAGTCCGTTCTTCTCTCTCGCCCGTTTTTCTTTCAGGCCTGGTCCTCTTCGGAGACCCCACGAATTACTAGTTCCGCAGGCGGGTACAGCAAGGCTGCTCCTCCCTCGCTGGGGGGGGGGGGGGGTCAAAGAGTCAGCCATTGAGTTCATGTCAGAAATAGTCCCTGTTCCCCTTACTAGGCAAACCCACTTGAGTACTGAGATACTTTTGGCTACATCTGAGCAGGGGATCTAGGTTATATCTATATATGGTCCTTGGTTGGAGAAACAGTCTCAGAAAAGACCCCTGTGCCCTGATATACTTGGTCCCTGTGGAGCTCCTGTCCTCTCCAGGTCATACTAACCCCTTCTTTCATTTGATTCCTTGCACTCTGCCCAAGGTTTAGTTATGAGTCTCAGCATCTGCTTTGATACACTGCTGGGTAGAATCTTTCAGAGGCCCTCTGTGGTAGGCTCCAGTCCTGTTACTTGTTTTCTTCTACTTCCAATGTCTATCCCATTTGTCTTTCTAAGTGAGGATTGTTCATCTTCCCCAGGTCCTCATTCTTGTTTATCTTCTTTAGGTGTACAGATTTTAATACATTTATCCTTTCTTATAGGTCTAGTACCCACTTATAAGTCAGTATATACCATGTGTGTCTTTCTCCTTCTAGGATACCTCACTAAGGATTATCTTTTGCCTTCAAATTTCATGATTTCCTTGTTTTTAATTTCTGAGTAGTATTCCACTATGTAAAAGTACCACAATTTCTGTATCCATCCTCCGTTGATGGATATCTGGGTTGTTTCCAGGTTCTGGCTATTACAAATAACGCTGCTACAAACATGATTGAGAAAATGTCCTTGTTGTGTACTTGAGTATCTTTTGGATATATGCCTACCAGTGAAGACTTTTTTGAGAATCAAAATCCTGGTACTTTGATAATGAACAGAATCCAGGTCTGTGAGAAAATAAATTTCTGTTTTTTTATACATTTCCCAGTCTCAGGTATTTTGTCACAGTAGCACAAAACAAACTAAATAAATGAAGTGGAAAATCTTGGAAAGATATAGAAGAAATAGGAGCATATCAACAGCGACAGGTAAGGTCAGAGAGATAGGGTGTACTAAGGATAAATCTAAGGAATGTGTATATTCTCTGAACAATAGTTAGTTTGTTTAGGTTGTATTTTTCCTTCTAGTATCTTCTGTAATGCTGGATTTGTGTGTAGGTATTGTTTAAATTTGTTTTTGTCATTAGATATTTTGTTTTCTCCATCTCTGATGACTGAGAGTTTTTCTGAGTATAGTTGCCTGGGCTGTCATCTGTTTTTTCTTAGGGTCTGCATGATATCTGTCCAGGATCTTCTGGCTTTCATAGTCTCTGTTGAGAAGTCAGGTGTGATTCTGATGGGTTTGCCATGACATGATACTTGGCCTTTTTCCCTTGCAGCTTTTAGTATTTTTTCTTTGTTCTGTACGTACTTCTTTGATTATTATGTGGTGGAAGAATTCTCTTTTCTGGTCTAATTTAATAGGTGTTCTGTAGTTCTGTTTTCTGCTTATAGGCCTCTCCTTTAAGTTGGGGAAATTTTCTTCTATGATTTTGTTGAAAATATTTTCTGGGCTTTGGAGGAGGGAATCTTCTTTTTCTTCTATTCCTATTGTTCTTAGGTTTTGTCTTTTCATTTTCTCTTGGATTTCTTGGAAGGTCTGTGTCAGGAATTTTTTGGATTTAATATTTTCTTTGATGGATACATCAATTTCTTCCATTGTATCTTCCACACCTGAGATTCTTTCTTCCATCTCTTGTAGTCTATTGGTTATGCTTACCTCTGTAATTCCTGTTTTCTTTCCCAGGTTCTCCCTCTCGATGATTTCTTCTGTTTGTGTTTTCTTTAATTTTCCCAATTCTATCTTCAGATCTTGAACTGTTTTGTTGATTTCCTTCACCTGTCTGACTGTATTTTCATGTTTTTCCTTCAATTCTTTCAGCTGTTTGTTTGAACATTCCTCTGTTTCTTTTATTTCTTTCAGTGATTTAAGTATTTCCTCTCTAAAGGCCACAAACTGTTTGGCTGCAGCTTCCCTTATTTCTTTACAGATGGGCATAATCTGTCTGTCTTTATCTTCCTCTATTTCTTTATGCATTTAATTTGTTTCCTCTATTTTCCTCTTCACAAGCATAGATGTAAGGTCATCTTCTTGAATTTCATTTATGCTGAGGTGTCCCAGTATAAATGTATCCAGGGCTGTTTGCCCCTGGATAACTGGGCTCTGGAGATGCCATATTGCTCTGTCTTTCGTTGGTTGAGCTTTTACACTTGCCTCTACCCATTGGGCTATCTTAGGTGTTGGGTATTAGTTTCTGGTGCTTCCTGGAATCGTGGGATGAGAAGAATTCCCTTGGCAGGAAGATGATTTTCCCTAAAGCAGGCCTTCTCAGCTTTTTGAGTATGGTCACTGAATAGCCAGTGTTTTTCAGGAATTGCCTGATCTCACCTCAGGCATATAGACCTAAGTGGTAACTGTGGTCTCTGTTAGTCAGGGGGGCTCTCCTCTCACCCGGAGAATTCCTGGAGACAGCTGCCCTCCTTCTGGATGTCTTCATGTAAATTTAGTGAGCTGCTGCTCTAACCTGAGTGCAAGTTTGCTCAGATTAGTTAGGGATAAGTGGTTGCCCCTTGGAGCAGTATCTGGTGGCAGATCTCTGGGATCCCAGGCTTCTGTAAGTCTGAGGTTGGAGCTCTGTGTTCAGTCCCCAATCAGTAATCAGTGTCAGGTGAGCACAGATCTCATGCATGCAGCAGGAGTCTAGAGCCTGGAACCTGCAGGGACTCAGAAACTTTTCAGGAGCTGGGTGTCCTGAGGTAGGGCCAGATGTTACCCCTATCGTGGGGCTTCCTTCTAACCAGGAGACCCAGTCTGTGGTGTTTGTGGTGGCACGTAGAGCAACGAGGCGCTGGCAGGTAGTAGATGCAAGCTGGCGACTAGGCACCTGCAGGAATCTGGGAACTTTTGCAGAGAACTTTTCAGTGTGTGTGTGTGGGGGGGGGTCGGCTGAGTGCTCTAAGCTGGGACCTGATGTTTCCCTTGCTGTGGGGTTTTCTCCCAAAAGGGAAATACAGTCTCTGGGGCCCTGGGGCTCACAGTTCTCTCTGTGATGGAGAGTCAGGCACACAGCAGGTCTTTGGGCTGGTGGCTGCTACCCTGCTCTGGACTGGTAGCTATGCACCCACTTGTCCCTGAGACCTTTTTCAGGGATAGATTGGGTGACCTGAGGTCAGTCCCATTTGCTTCCTTCCCTGTGGGTTTTTTTCGCTACTAGAAATCCCCTTCTCTGGTATTTTGGTGTCCACAGTCCAGCCTAAGAAGGTGATCAGGACACATAGGCATGCGTCTCTGGGCTGTTGACCAAGCGCCTGCTGGGACCCAGGAATTCTTCCACGTTTTAGCTGGGTGACCTGAAAATGGACCCAATTGCTTCCCACACCATGGAGTTTCCTCTCACCTGGGAATTACAATAGCTAGTTTTATAGGGCCCAGAGTTCAGTCTCTTGGTCACTGTGCCAACACTGCTGTCCTGCTCCTCATACACAGTGCCCTTCCGGTACTGCCATTTTGGATCTCCACCCAACACAATTCTTTACAGAACTTGAAAGAAAAATTCTCAACTTCATATGGAATAGGAAGAAACCCAGAATCACTAAAATAATACTGTACAATAAAAGATGTTGTTATTAGAAGAGAGCATGAACTCATGGGCTAGCTCTTTGATCATCTCCACCTGAGGGGGGAGCAGCCTTACCAGGCCACAGAGGAAGACAAAGAAACCAATACTGATGAGACCTGATAGACTAGGGTCAGATAGAAGGGGGAGGAGTACCTCCCTTATCATTGGACTGAGGGAGGTACATAGGAAAAGAAGGATGGAGAGTGGGATTGGGAAGAGATGGAGGAGGAGCCTACAGCTGGGATACAAAGTGAATAATCTGTAATTAATAAAAATTTTAAAAATTAAAAGAGATTTTCTGGAGGTATCTCCATCCCTGATATTAAGTTGTACTATAGAGCAAAAGTACTAAAAACTGCATCCCACTGGCATAGAAACAGAATGGTGGATCAATGGGATTTAATAGAGGACCCCAAAATAAACTCATACACTATTGATGTCTGATTTTTGACAAAGATACCAAAACTGTACAATGGAAAAAAAGATACCATCTTCACCACATGGTGCTGGTATAATTGGATATCTAAATGTAAAAAAAATCAAATAGATCCACATTTATCACCTTGCACAAAACTAGAGTCCAAGTGGATCAAGGACCTCAACATAAAATCAGACACACTAAATCTGTTAGAAGAAAAAGTGGGTACGAATCTTGAACTCATTGGCACAGGACACAACTCAAAAGAATAACAACAGCACAGGCTCGAAGATCAACACTCAATAAATGGGACTTCAAGAATCTGAAAAGCTTCTGTAAAGCAAAGGACATTGTCCTCAGAACAAAATGACAGCCTATAGATTGGGAAATGATCTACACCAACCCTATATTTGACAGAGGGCTAATATCCTGAACATATAAAGAGCTCAAGAAGTTCAAAAGCAACAAGTAATTTAAAAAATGGGGAACAGATCTAAACAGAGAATTCTCAATAGAGGAATATTGAGAAACACTTAAAAAATGTTCAATGTCCTTAGTCATCAAGAAAATGCAAGTGAAAATGACACTGAGATTTCACCTTACACTCATCAGAATGGCTAAGATCAAAAGATACTAAACTATGTACACCTAAAGAAGCTAAACAAGAAGAAGGACCCTGGGTAAGATGATCAGTCCTCACTTAGAAAGATAAACAGAATGGACACTGGAAGAAGGAGAAAACAAGAAACAGTACAGGAGCCTACCACAGAGGGCCTATGAAAGACTCTACCTAGCAGGGTATCAAAGCAGATGCTGAGATTCATAGCCAAACTTTGGGTAGAGTGCAGGAAATTTTATGAAAGAAGGGGGAGATAGAAATACCTGGAAGGGACTGGAGCTCCACAAGGAGAGCAATAGAACCAAGAAATATGGGCACAGTGGTGTTTTCTGAGACTGATACTACAACCAAGGACCATGCATGCAGATAAGCTAGAAACCCTGCAGAGATGTAGATAATAGCAGCTCAGTCTCCAAGTGGTTTCCGTAGTAAGGAGAACAGTGTCTGTATCTGGCATGAACTCAGTGGCTGGCTCTTTAATCACCTCCCTCTGATGGGGGAGCAGCCTTACCAGGCCTCAGAGGAAGACAATATAGCCAGTCCTGAGACCTGATAGGCCAGGTTTAGAGGGAAAGAAAAGAGGACCTCCCCTATCAGTGGACTTAGAGAGGTGCTTGGGAGGAGATGAGGCAGAGAGGGCATGGGAGGAAATGAGGGAGGGGGCTACAGCTGGAATACAAAGTGAAAAAAAAACTAAAAAAAATAAAATTAAATAAAATTTGAAAAAAAAAATAAACAAAAAAGAGAGGAAAAAAAAGAAAGGCAAATGAGGTAGGCATCAAAAAGAAGGTGAAAAGAAGGAACAAGGAAGGAACCTACCACAGAGGACCTCTGAAAGACTCTGCAAGCAGGGTATTAAAGCAGATGCTGAGACTCATAGCCAAACTTTGAACAGAGTGCAGGGAATATTATAAAAGATGGGGAAAATAGAAAGACCTGGAGCAGACTGTACCTCCAAAAGGAGAGCAATAGAATAAAAAAAAAAATCTGGGCCCAGTGGTCTTTTCTGAGACTGATACTCCAACCAAGGACCGTCATGGAAATAACCTAGAATCCCTGCTCAGATGTATCCCATGGCAGCTGAGTTTCCAAGTGGGAACCTAAAAATAACAGTGTCCATCTCTGAAATGAATTCAGTGGCTGGCTCTTTGATCTTCTTCCCAAAGGGGATGGGGGTGGGCAGACTTATCAGATAACAGAGGAACACAGTGCAGATAGCCCTGATGAGATCTGGTAGGTTAGGGTCAGATGGAAGAGGAAGAGGACCTCCCCTATCAGTGGACTGTGGAAGAGACATGACAGAAGAGGGAGAGATTAGGAGGGGACAAGGGAGGGGGCTACAGTTAGGAAATAAAGTCAATAAATTGTAATAAATAAAAATTTAAAGGAAAAGAAAAAGAAAAACAACAATAATAACAAATATATGTGGATATGTAATTGTCAAAGAATAAATAAACATATACAAAACTACCAAAAAAAGTGTTTTAAAACTGTGAATACTGGAACCTAAGGCTCCATAACTAGCTACTCAACATATTCAAGATGATATCTCACCAGCACCTCAAACAAACCACACAGATATCCAAACGCATGATCTCACTGCCACTTATTTCAGAGAAATACCTATTGATTTCCCTTATTTCAGAGAAAATATTATTATCTCCCTAAAATGTTCATCTTAGCTTTATCCTCCCACTGAGTCATTGGTCTACCTGTCTATCTCATGAATCCATTCTGATTCATCACTTTTCCTCTGCTTTAGCATAGAGATTTAATATTTCATATTGGGCTGTAAGTTTTATATCTTTTCTCTTTGATTCTACTCTGTGCCTGAGCGTAACCAGAGTAATCTTTACAAAATATTGTTTTCAGCATCAAGTTTTCTGCCTTTTGCTTTTTTTTTTGAAGTAAGGTCTCATTATGTAGCCCAATTGGCCTTGAACTTGAATTGATTTCCCTGCTTTACATCTCTGAGTTGATGAGATTACAGGCATGCACCACCACAAATGGATGAACATGATGTTTCTTTACAACTTTCAATAGCTTCCTTCTATCCACAGGGCACTTCCACAAATCCCATATTATGTGGTTCATTTGGAAGTCTCCAGTTTTATTAGCTATAATTCACTGACATTCCTTAATTCTTGAAATCAGCTCTTTCTGTATTTAAAACTGACTAGTTCCTATTCTTTGTGAGTGACTTCATAATTCATATTGCTTTCTCCTTATTCTAAAAATCCAATATCTAATGTAGCAATGATATAATAAAATGCTCTTCTGAGCATATACATGTTTCTAAAGGGCATCCAGAGTAGATGGCCTACATTTGGTAGAATATACCGTTAAAGTCTATATGACAAAAAATAAAAATAAAAAAAAAATAACGGGGTTGAGTTCAAGACTGGGTTAGGTAAATTAATTAAGCACTTAAGACATTCAAAGGAATGAGATGAGGGGGTCTTAATAGAAGGAGCATGATGGTCCTATCAAAAGAAAGAATGAACTTTGTTAGAATAATATGCAACAAAACTAAAGTCCAAGTGGATCAAAGACCTCAACATAAAACCAGACACACTAAATCAGTTAGAAGAAAAAGTGGGGAAGAGCCTTGAGCTCTTCGGCACAGGAGGCAACTGCCTGAACAGAACACCAACAGCACAGGCTCTAAGAGCAACATTCAGTAAATGGGACGTCATGAAACTGAAAAGTTTCTGTAAAGCAAAGGACACTGTTGTCAGAACAAAACGACAGCCTACAGACTGGAAAAGGATCTTTACCAACCCTATATCTGACAGAGGGCTATTATCCAGAGTATATAATGAACTAAAGAAGTTAAGCAGCAACACATCAAGTAAAATTGGGGTACGGAGCTAAATAGAGAATTCTCTGTAGAGGAATATAGAATGGCAGATAAACACTTAAAGAAATGCTCAACATCCTTAGCCATCAGGGAGATGCAAATCAAAACGATCCTGAGATTTCACCTTACACCCAGCAGAATGGCTAAGATCAAAACCTCAAGTGACAACACATGCTGGAGAAGATGTGGAGAAAGGGGAACCCCCCTCCATTGCTGGTGGGAATGTAAACTTGTACAGCCACTGTGGAAATCAATCTGGCACTTTCTTAGACAATTAGGAATAGTGCTTCCTGGAGATCCAGCTATACCACTCCTAGGCATATATCCAAAAAATGCTCAAGTAAACAACAAGGACATTTAATCAACCATGTTTGTTGCAGCTTTAATCGTAATAGCCAGAATCTGGAAACAACCCAGATGTCCCTCAGTTGAGGAATGGATACAGAAATTGTGGTACATTTACACAACGGAATACATGAACTCAGTGGCTAGCTCTTTGTCACACACACACACACACACACACACACACACACACACGAGGGAGGAGCAGCCTTACCAGGCCACAGAGGAGGACATTGCAGCCATTTCTAATGAGACCTGATAAGCTAGGGTCAGATGGAAGGGAAGGAGGACCTCCCCTATCAGTGGACTTAGAGAGTGGCATGGGAGGAGATGAAGGTGAGAGGGTGGGATTGGGAGGGAATGAGGGAGTAGGCCACAGCTGGGCTGTAAAGCAAATAAAATGTAATTAATGTAAAAAATGGAAATATAATTTTAAAAAGAGTATGAAAATGAAAGCATCCAGTATTGTCCTATCATGCCATGGATTGAGAAAGAAGACATCCAAAGAGTAATAAGAACAGCCAAAAAATATTATTATGTAGAATGCCTATGACTCAGCTTCATATGGCTTCTTGAGACTATTCAGAGATGTGAGCCACTCTACAACTGCTAAGGCTTCTGTAAAACTCTGTTATACTGGCACATGTCTTGGTATACGGCAGTACCACAAGTGAGAAAGAGGTGACATAAGATGTGAAGAGAAGACAGAGCTACCAATGTTTTCTTAATATAATTTTTATTACAATTCATTCACTTTGCATATCAGTCGTAACCTTACTCTCATCCCCTCATAATCCAGCCCTTCCTCCCTCCCTCCTTCGTCTCCTTCCATGTCCCTTCCCCATCCCACTGATATTGGAGGACCTCCTGCCCTTCCATCTGACCTTAGCCTATCAGATCTCATCAGGACTCTATTTCATAGTCTTCCTCTGTGGCCTGATCAGGCTGCTCCCACCTCAGGAGGAAATGATCAAAGAGCCAGCCACTGAGTTCATGTCAGCAACAGCCCCTGCTGTCCTTACTAGGAATCCCATTTAGAGATTGAGTTTCCACGGGATACCTCTGTGCAGGGGGGTCTAGGTTATCTCTATGAATGGCACTTGGTTGGATGTCAGTCTCAGAAAAGACCCCCAAGTCCAAATATTTTGGTTCTGTTGTTCTCCTTGTGGAGCTTCAGACCCTTCCAGGTCTTTCTATCTCCCCCTTTTTTTCATAAAATTCCCTGCATTCTACCCAAAATTTGGCTATGAATCTCAGCATCTGCTTTAATACCCTGATGGCATGAGCCTTTCAGAGACCCTTTGTGGTAGGCTTCTGTCTTGTGTCTTGTTCCTTATTTTCACCTTCTTCCAATGTCTATCCCATTTGCTTTTTTAAATGAAGATTGACCATCTTACCCAGGGTCCTCTTTCTTGCTTAGCTTCTTTAAGTGTACAGATTTTTGTATGATCATCCTACATTATATGTCTAATAGCTATATGTAGAAAATGCAAATAGATCCATATTTATCACCCTGCACAAAACTAAAGTCCAAGTGGATCAAAGACCTCAACATAAAACTA
The DNA here is from genome assembly GCF_907164565.1 of Psammomys obesus. Classification (NCBI taxonomy): domain Eukaryota; kingdom Metazoa; phylum Chordata; class Mammalia; order Rodentia; family Muridae; genus Psammomys; species Psammomys obesus. Next base: position 6,476,785 of record NW_026592776.1, on the reverse strand, counting down.
TATCCACTGAACATATTAGAAGAAAAAGTGAGGGAAAGCCTTGAGCTCATTGGCACAGGAGACAACTTCCTGAACAGAACACCAACATTACAGGCTCTAAGAACAACAATCCGTAAATGGGACCTCATGAAACTGAAAAGTTTCTGTAAAGCAAAGGACTCTGACATCAGAAAAAAACGACAGCCTACAGATTGGTAAAGAATCTTCACTAACCCTATATCTGACAGAGGGCTAATATCTAGAATATAAAGAACTCTAAAAAAAAAAAAAAAAAAAAAAAAAAAAGAAGAAGAAGAACTCAAAAGTTAAAAAGGAACAAATCAAGTAATCCAATTAAATATGTGGTACAGAGCTAAACAGAGAATTCTCTGTAGAGGAACATAGAATGGCAGATAAACACTTAAAGAAATGCTCAACATCCTTAGTCATGAGGGAAATTCAAATTAAAACAACCTGAGATTTCACCTTACACCCATCAGAATGGCTAAGATAAAAAACTCAAGTGAAAACACATGTTGGAGAGGATGGAGAAAGGGAACCCTCCTCCATTGCTGGTGGGAATGTAAACTTGTACAACCACTTTGGAAATCAATCTGGCACTTTCTTAGACATTTAGAAATAGTGCTTCCTGGAGATCCAGCTATACCACTCCTAGGCATATATCCAAAATATGTTCAAGTGCACATCAAAGACATTTGCTCAACCATGTTTGTAGCAGCTTTGTTCATAATAGCCAGAATCTGGAAACAACCCCGATGTCCCTCAACTGAGGAATGGTTTTACATGTACATATAAATGTTACATTTACACAGTAGAATACTACTCAGCAATTAAAAACAAGGAAATCATGAAATTAGCAGGCAATCGGGGGGAAATAGAAAAGATCATCCATAACTGTCGATGTTTAAGGGGAAGAAGATCACAGAGAGGAGTGGCCATACAAAATGCTGGGTGTGCAGCATTTTTCAGACATCTTGGCTAGCATGTTAGATTTTCTACCTCCTGAATAATTATGTCTCACAGAGAGTAGTTTGTTTGACATTAGAAGAAAAGTAGATGCAACTACAATAAGGCTGAAAGAATTAGCAATTTCCAGGCAACTGACTCTTCTGTTACAGTTTCAGCCCAAGCCAAAAACTTGTATAACTGCTATAAAGTAATTAAATACTTCTGAATAGATGACTACAATAATTATATAAAACAGATAATAAAATGAATATACTTCTATGAAAAGAGTAACAAAATTATACTACATTAGAGATATGAAGAAACTATATAAGATCACTGATGACAATTTTTTTAAAAGCAATATTCTTTATTCCATGGTTCTTAATTTACAGAACCATTATGTTTCCAATGTGTTAGAGGAATAATTTTGATTCAAAACAAATAAGGGAAGTATGTAGAATTTAAGATAGAATTGGCTATAATTGTCCTAGAATTTTTCAATTTCTAATCTAGAAATCCAAGTAGCTAGATCAAATTCCCATTTTATTTTACATAATACAATTTATATAATAGGCAGGTAAAATTCCTCAAGTTTGAGATATCACAGTTCAACAGAACAAATTTCAGTTCCAAAAGAAATCATTTGGAGCACAATGTAGATCTCTAAACCTTAAAAATCATTCCAGCGCACACACTTCCAACAGGTAAAATATTTAGCACTTACGTGCATGGTCACAATGGTTGTAATGGAGGCTGTCATCTCTCTAGGACCTTTGTGCTAATTAGAGATTGAGAGAACAATATAAACAAATATGATTGTAAAATAATACATCATGATTTCCACAGCAAAAACAACATTCTTGAAGCAAGTGCCAGCTCATGGATTATAGAATAATTGCTAATGAACACTGATGTATTCATTGAAATAATTTATATTGCACAGTAATAAGTTTAATAGTCTCAGTGATATAGCACAAATTATTGTTTACTTGTATAAAGTCTTCAGCAGGCCTTGGAGAATGAGTTAGTGCCACTGTTCTCTAAGTAGGCACAGTTTTTTTATGTTGCTTTAGCTTCTGTATTTATTCATAGCAATATGTATTCTGAGCAACTATACAAATAAGAGGAGTCATGGAAACAAAGGAGAGATGATATTGAGACTAAAGAAAGAGAAGAAGAGCATCAGGAATTAAGGTATTAGCAGACAGCTAAAAAAGTATAGAATAATAGTGGTGATAGAGAGAAGTTTTAAAAAATATATCAGAGCTCCAACAAGAGGAACTACAGATAATATATGAACACATGGAGGTTAAACAATATACTTTGAATGATCAGTGGATTCTTTTGAAAAATCAGGATAGAATTACTTTAATTACTAGAAAAAAATGAAAATATGACTTACAAGATGCTTTGTGATGGATATAGAAAGGTAGATCTATGAAGAACCCTTGCAGTTATGAGTACCTATATTTAAAAAAATAATAAAAAGCTCAAGTAAGCAACCAATGTGGCATTTCAGTGTCCAAATTAACCAAAAGAATAGAAAAAAACCCAAATTGATAGAACTAGGTATGGTTAAGGAATATGACTACAGACACTACTGAAATCCAGACAACCAATCAAGTAATATATGAAAATTATATTCAAGGAATTTGAAGAGTCTGAAGAATTGAACACATTTCTAGACAAATTCCATTTAATATAACTGAATCAAGAGGATATAAAAACTTAGATTATATCTATAATGAGTCATAAGGTTACACAATAATGAATTCTACAACAAAGAAAAGCCCACTACTAGATTGCATTAACTCAAATACTGACTGCTAAAAGCGTAACATCTCTCAAACTATATCATAAATTTTCTTTTTTTATTCACTTTGCATCCCGATCGTAGCCACCACTTCCCTCTCCTCCTGATCTCACCTTCCCTCCCTCTTTCCCATATCCCCACTCTCCTATACCTCAGAGAAGGGGAGAAACCCTCCACCAACCTGCCCCAGTACATCAAGGTGCATCATGACTGCGGGTGACGTCTTCCACTGAGGCTGGGCAAGGCAGCCCTACCAAGGTATCATAATTAAAAAGCAGGCTACAGAGTCCATGTTCCAGATAGCCCCTGCTCTCATTACTAGGGTATCCACATAAAGACTAAGCGGCCACATATGTATAAGGAGTCTAGGTCCAACCCATGTCATTGACCCTGTTGCTCTTCTTGTGGAGTTCTTGTCCCCTCAGAGTCTTCCCCAGCCCCCCACTCTTAGCCTAATGTTTAGCTATGAGTCTCAGCATCTGTCAATCCACTGCTAGGAAGAGCCTCTCAGAGGACTGTTTCTCTAGGTTTCTGTCGGCAAGCATAGCACAGTATTGTTAATAGTGTCAGGGGTTAGCACTCTCCCTTGGGATGGGTCTCGGGTTGGCTATTCCCTCAATCTCTGCTATATCTTTCTCCTTGCACATCAAAATTTTTGTGGATGGGTTAGTGTTCCCCTCCCTCCACTAAAAGTCCTATCTGACTAAGGGCTGGCCAATTCAGTCTCCATGACCTCCACTACGAGGAGTCTTAGCCACAGCCACCTCCTTATCCTCCCAGGAGTTTACCTTGTCATAGATCTCCAGTTTGTCTCAGAGATACTTTCATTCTTGGTTTCTCTTCTTTCTATAAATGCTCTGGTCTCTTGTTGCTGCTCTCCCCATATCTGAACCCTATTCACATTTCTCTCCCCACTCCCTGTCCTTAAGTCTTAAGTGACCTCAAAGTTATTTATTGACTTTAGCTGTGAGGTCTACCAAAAGTTCCAGTCTCTTAGAATGTAGGAGATATTTTCATCATATTGCAACACCATAAACATAGAAACTAAAAAGAACCAGAATACACAAAGCAATCCCAAGCAAAAGGAGTAATGCTGAAAGTATCCCAATACCTGATTTCACAATATACTACACAACAACAGAAACAAGACCAGCATGGAATTGGCAGAAAACATGCACATGGATTACCAGAATAGGAGAGAGGTCCTAGAAATAAATCTTTGCAGTCACAGATGTATAATTCTTGATAGTGTTGCTAAAAATGGACAGTAGGAGAGAATAGCCTCTTCAACAACTGACTGTCTAAGAATCAGATGTCTGGGGCGGGGTGGTGGGATCCAAGATGTCAGAGCTGGGAGGACACTGTTTCTGACCAGCAGCACAACAAGGACTGCATAGTAACAAATGGAACTCTGGGCCCTAAAACACCAGTGATTGTGTTTCCCAGGTGAAAGGAAACCCTACGGTGTTAGAATCAATCTGTTTCAGGTCCCACAGCTAAACAAAGGAAGAGTTTACGGGTCCCACCAGGCTCTCACTCACCAACCCATAGCAATAAGCTTGTATGCTCTGATCACCTTCTCAGACTGAACTGTGGCCCCACAACACCATAGACTGGGATTTCCAGTTGAGAGAAAACCCCACAGTGAAGGAAGCAATCAGGACGGACCTCAGGTCACCCAGACAATCCCTGGAAAAGGACCCAGAGTCCTCCAGGTGCTCTGGAAATAATCAAACTCAAGGCTGAAATAAATAAATTACAAACAAATAAAACAATTCAAAGAATCAATGAAACCAAGAGCTGGTTCTTTGAAAAAATCAACAAGATAGACAAACCCTTAACCAAACTAACTAAAAGGCAGAGAGACACTACCCAAATCAACAAAATCAGAAATGGAAAGGGGACATAATGACAAACACTGAGGAAATCCAAACAATCATTAGGTCTTACTTCAAAAGCCTATATGCCTCAAAATTTGAAAATCTAAATGAAAAAGAGAATTTTCTTGATCGATTCCACTTTTTGATCCACCTTTGATTCAAAGGTGAATCAAGACCAGGTAAATCAATTAAAAAATCCTATATCCCCTAAGGAAATAGAAGCTCTCATCAAAAGTCTCCCACAAAAAAAAAAAAAAAAAAAAAAAAAAAAAAAAAAAGCCCTGGGTCAGATGGTTTCAGCACAGAATACTAAGACCGTCAAAGAAGAGATAACATCAATACTCTTCAAACTACTCCACAAAATAGAAACAGAAGAACACTATCAAACTCATTCTATGAAGCCACGGTCACCTTGGTACCTAAACCTCATAAAGACCTAAAAAAGAAAGAGCATTTCAGCCCAATCTTCTTTAAAAACACTGATGCAAACATACCGAACAAAATACTTGCAAACCGAAAACAAGATCACATCAAAGATATCATCCACTATGACCAAATAGGCTTCATCCCAGGCATAGGGGTGGTTCAATATACGGAAATCCATCACTTTAATCCACCATATAAACACACTGGAAGAAAAATCCACATGATAATCTCCTTAGATGCTGAAAAAGAATTCGATAATATAGGATAAGCATACTAAAATCTGTAGAACTAAAGAAGCTAATCAAGAAGGAGGACTCTAGGTAACATGCTCAATCCTCATTTAGAAAGATAAAGAGGATGGACATCAAAAGAGAGAGAAAACAGGGAACAGGACAGGAGCCTACCACAGGATCTCTGAAAGACTCTATCCTGCTGATGCTGAGACTCATAGACAAAATTTGGGAAGAGTGGAGGGAATCTTATGAAAGAAAGGGGAAATAGAAGGCCTGGAGGGGACAGGAGATCCACAAGGAGAGCAACAGAACCAAAAAAAATCTGGACACAGGGGTCTTTTGTGAAACTGATACTCTAACCAAGGACCATTCAGGGAGATAATTTAGAACCCCTGCACAGATATAGCCATGGCAGTTCAGTGTCCAAGTGGGTTCCTTAGTAATGGGAATGGGGGACTGTCTATGGCATAAACTGATTGGCCTGCTCTTTGATCACCTCCTCCTCAGCGGGGTGCAGCCTTATCAGGCCACTGAGGAAGACACTGCAGCCATTCCTGATGAGACCTGATAGACTAGGATCAGATGGAAGGGGAAGAGGATCTCCCCTATCAGTGGACTGGGGGAGGGGCATGGTTGGAGAAGAGGGAAGGAGGGTGAGTTTGGGAGGGAAAGAGGGAGGGAGCTACAGGTGGGATACAATGTGAATAAACTATAATTAATAAAATATTTTTAAAAGGATCAGATGTTCATTAGTAGAAAAATGAAACTAGACCCCTATTTATTAAAATGTACAAAAAGTTCAATTCAAAAAGTATCAAATATATTGAGTGACACCTGAGAATTAGAATTATTAGAAGAAATATAGAGAAGATATTTTAAGACATAGGTATATGCAAGAACCTAAAGAAGTTGCTAATCGCTCAGGAAATTATTGTTGACAACTGGACAAATGAGACTATATAAAAATAAAAAGGAACTTTTACACAGTAAATGAAACAATTACAAGATTGATGAGACAACCTACAAGTCAGAAGAACTGCCTTGGCTATTCACTGAACATGGTATTAATATACAAAATTTCTAAGTCTAAAACATTAAACACCAAAAGCACGCATAATTGAGTCAATATATTGGCAAATGAACTAAACAGACAACTCTAGAAAGAAGTACAATTGACCAGTAAAAAAATAAAACATGTACAGTATATTTGGGAACTGCAGAAGTTTAAATCAAAACTACACTGAGGTTCCATCATTCTCTCTTTAGAATGGCTAACAATAACAAATGCTGGCAAGACTGTAGATGTGAGAAGAGTCTTTATCCAATGCCAATGAGAGTGTAAATTAGTATAGATATTGTGATAATAGGCTTACAATTTCCTCAAAATCTACAGTCAGAATGGCTATAAAATACAGCTATACCATTTCTGAGTGTTGTAATTTCAACAAAAATGGCCTCTATAGGTTCATCAATTTGGATACTTGGTCCCCTATTGGTAGAACTCTTTGGGAAGAATTAGGCGTTATGGCCTTCTTAGAGTTTTTTTTTTTTTCTTTGCCTTTGCTTTGACTTTTCCTAATAAACAAGCATGATAAACAATTTGAGGTGTTTCTTGATCATTTATTTTCTTCTTTTAAGAACTCTATTCAGCTTAGTAGTATTCCATTGTATAAATGTAACAATTTCTGTATCCATTCCTTCAATGAAGGACATCCAGGTCATTTCCTGATTCTGGCTATTACAAATGGAGCTGCTATGAACATGGTTGAGCAAATGTCCTTGTTGTATAGTTGAGCATATTTTGGATATATGCCTATGAGTGGAATAGCTGGATATTGAGGTAGCACTATTCCCAATTTTCTGAAATTTTCAAACAAATTGTCTAGTGGGAACTAGACAAGATCATCTTGAGTGAGGTAACCCAAAAACAGAAAGATGCACATGGAATTAGCCATATAATATTGGATAAACATTCTAAAATCTATATTCCTAAAGAAGCTAAACAACAAGGAAGACCCTAGAGAAGATGCTCAATCCTCATTCAGAAGGACAAATGTGATAGACATCAGAAGCAGGAAAAGACAGGGAACAGGACAGGAGCCTACACTGATCGAGGAATCAAAGCAAAGGCTGAGACTCTTAGCCAAACTTTGGACAGAATGTAGGGAATCTTAGAAAATAAGTGGGAGATAGAAAGACCTGGAGGGAACAGGAGCTCCAAAAGGAGACTATCAGAGCCATAAAAACTGATCCCTGGGGGCCTTGGAGAGAATGATACCCTAACCAAGGACAATGAATGGAGAGGATCCTAAAATCCCTGGCTCTGATGTAGCCTATAGACTTGGTCTCCAAGTGGGTTTCCTGCTAAGGGGAGCAGGGACTTTCTCTGGCATGAATTCAGTGGCAGGCTCTTTGATCACCTCACCCTGGGGGGTGCAGCCTTACCAGGCCACAGAGCAAGACAATGCAGCCAGTCTTGATGAAACCTGATAAGCTAGGGCCAAATAGAACAGTAGGAGGACCTCCTCCATCAGTGGACTAAAGAAGGGCATGAGGGAGGAGGGTGGGATTGGGAGGAGAGGAGGGAGGGCACCACAGCTGAGATATAAATTGAATAAATTGTAATGAATGATTAAAATTTTTTTATTTTTTATATTAGTTACAGTTTATTAACTTTGTATCCCAGATGTAGCCCACTCCCACATTCCCTCCCAATCCCTCCCTTCCTCCCTCATCTCCTCCCTGACCCTCTCTAAGTCTACTGATAGGGGAGGTGCTCCTCACCTTCCATCTAACCCTAGCTTATCAGGTCTCTTCAGGACTGGCTGCAATGTCCTCCTTTGTGGCCTAGCAAGGCTGCTCCTCCCTTCGGGGGGAGAGAGGATATCAAAGAGCCAGCCATTAAGTTGATGTCACAAACAGTCCCTGTTCTCCTTACTAGGATACCCACCTGGATACTGAGCTGCCATGGGATACATCCAAGCAGGGGTTCTAGGTTATATACATGCATGGTCCTTGGCTGGAGAAACAGTCCCAGAAAAGACCCCTGTGCCCAGATATACTTAGTCCTTGTGGAGCTCCTGTCCTCTCCATGTCATACTAACTCCCCCTTCTTTCATATGATTCCCTGAACTCTGCCCAATGATTGGTTATGAGTCTCAGCATCAGCTTTGATACACTGCTAGGTAGAGTCTTTCAGAGGCCCTCTATGATAGGCTCCTGTCCTGTTATTTATTTTCTCCTACTTCCAATGTCCATCCCATTTGTCTTTCTAAGTGCGGATTGATCATCTTACCGTTGGTAATCTATCTTGTTTATTTTCTTTAGGTGTACAGATTTTAGTATGTTTATCCTTTCTTATAGGTCTAGTACCCACTTATAAGTGAGTGTATATCATGTGTGTTTTTCTGATCCTGGGATATCTCACTCAGGATTATCTTTTCTAGATCCCACCATTTGCCTGCAAATTTTATGATTTCCTTGTTTTTAATTGCTGAGTAGTATTACATTGTGTAAAAGTGTCACAATTTCTGTATCCATTCCTCAGTTGATGGACATCTGGGTTGTTTCCAGATTCTGGCTATTTCAAATAAAGCTGCTATAAGCATTGTTGAGCAAATGTCCTTTTTGTGTACTTGAGCATCTTTGGATATATGCCTAGGAGTGGTATGGCTGGATCGTCAGGAAGCACTATTCCTAACAGTCTGAGAAAACACCAGATTGATTTCCATAGTGGTTGAAAAGTTAACATTCCCACCAGCAGTGGAGGAGGGTTTCCCTTTCTCCACAACCTCTCCAGCACACATTGTCACTTGAGGTTTTGATTAGCCATTCTGATGGGTGTAAGCAGAAATTTCAGGGTCGTTTGATTTGCATCTCCCCAATGGCTAAGTATGTTGAGCATTTCTCTGCCATTCTATATTCCTCTACAGAGAATTCTCTGTTTAGATCTGTACCCCATTTTTAATTGGATTGCTTGATTTCCTGCTTTTTAACTTCTTTAGTTTTTTATATATTCTATATATCAGCCCTCTGTCAGATATAGGATTGGTGAAGATCCTTTCCCAGTCTGTAGGCTGTCATTTTGTTCTGACGACAGTGTCTTTTGCTTTACAGAAGCTGTTCAGTTTAATGAGGTCCCATTTATTGATTATTGCTGTTAAAGCCTGTGCTGTTGTTGTTCTGTTCAGGAAGTTGTCTCCTGTGCCAATGAGTCCTAGGCTCTTCCCCCCTTTTTCTTCTAACCTATTTAGTGTGTCTTGTTTTATGTTGAGGTCTTTGATCCACATGCAGTTTAATTTGGAGCAGGGTGATAAATATGGATCTATTTTCACTTTTCTGCATGTAGACCTCCAGTTGGAACAGCACCATTTGTTGAAGATGCTATCCTTTTTCCATTGAATGGTATTGGCTTCTTTGTCAAAAATCAGGTATTCATAGGTATGTAGGTTTATTTCTGGGTTTTCTATTTGATTCCATTGATCCACCTTTATGTTTCTATTCCAATACCATGCAGTTTTTATTACTATTGCTCTATAGTACAGCTTGATATCAGGGATGGAGATAACTCTAGATGATCTTTTGTTGTACAGGATCGATTTGGAAATTCAGGATTTTTGTTTCTCCATAAGAAGTTGAAAATTTTTCTTTCAAGGTCTGTAAAGAACTGTGCTGGTATTTTGATAGGGATTGCATTGAATCTGTAGATTCCTTTTGGTAAAATGACCATTTTCACTATGTTAATCCTACCAATCCATGAGCACAGGAGATCTTTCCATCTTATGACATCTTCAATTTCTTTCTTCAGAGACTGGAAGTTTTTTTTGAACAGTTGTTTCACTTGCTTGGTTAGAGTCGCACCAAGGCAGTTTATTTATTAGAGGCTATTGTGAAGGGCGTTGTTTCCCTAATTTCTATCTCAGCCCTTTTGTCTTTGGTATACAGGAGGGCTTCTGATTTTTTTTTAGTTAATTTTGTATCCAGCCACTTTGCTGAATGTGTTTATTAGCTGAAGGAGTTCTCTGGTTGAATTTCGGGGTCGCTCATGTATACTATCATATCATCTGCAAATAGTGAAACTTTGAACTCTTCCTTTCCTATTTGTATCCCCTTGATCTACTTTACTTGTCTTATTATTCTAGCTAGGACTTCAAGTACTATATTGAAGAACTATGGAGAGAATGGGCAGCCTTGCCTTGTCCCTGATTTCAGTGGGATTGATTTAAGTTTCTCTCCATTTAGTTTGATGTTGGCTATAGGCTTGCTATATGTTGCCTTTACTATGTTTAGGTATGTGCCTTGTATCCCTGATCTCTCCAAGTCTTTAAACATGAATGTGTGTTGGATTTTGTCAAATGCTTTTTTGGCATCTAAGGAGATGATCATGTGGTTTTTCTCCTTCAGTTTGTTTATATGGCGGATTATATTGATGGATTTCTGTACATTGAACCACCCCTGCATGCCTGGGATTAAGTCTACTTGGTCATGGTGGATGATATCTTTGATGTGTTCCTGGATTCGGTTTGCTGTATTTTATTGAGTATTTTTGCATCAATGTTCATAAGATAGGTCTGAAGTTCTCTTTTTTGTTGTGTCTTTGTGTGGTTTAGGCATCAAGGTGACTGTGGCTTCATAGAATGAGTTTGGTAGTGTTCCTTCTATTTTCATTTTGTGGAATAGTTTGAAGAGAATTGGAATTAGCACTTCTTTGAAGGTCTGGTAGAATTCTGCCCTGAATCCATCTGGCCCAGGGCTTTTTTTGGAAAGGAGACTGTTGATGACTTCTTCAATTTCCTTGGGGGATATCGGACTATTCAATCTTTTTACCTGATCTTGACTTAATTTTGGTAGATGGAATCTATAAAGAAAATTGTCCATTTTCTTTATATTTTTAAATGTTGTGGCATATAGGCTTTTGTAGTATGACCTAATGATTGTTTGGATTTCGTCAGTGTCTGTAGTTATGTCCTCCTTTTCATTTCTGATTTTGCTGATTTGGATAGTTTCTCTCTGCCTTTTAGTTAGTTTGGCTAAGGATATGTCTATATTGCTGATTTTCTCTAAGAACCAGCTCTTGGTTTCATTGATTCTTTGAATTGTTTTATTTGATTCTAATTTATTGATTTCATCCCTGAGTTTGATTATTTCCAGCTGTCTGCTCCTCTTGGGTGTGTCTGCTTCTTCTTTTTTCTTGGGCTTTTGGTTGGGCCATTAAGTTGCTTGTATGAAATGTTACAAATTTCTCTTTGAAGGCACTTAGTGCTATGAATTTTCCTCTGAGCACTGTTTTCATTGTGTCCCATAAGTTTGGGTATGTTGTACCTTCATTTTCATTGAATGCTAGGAAGTCTTTAATTTCTTTCTTTATTTCTTCCTTAATATAGCTGTCATTGAGTAACAAGTTCTTCAGTTTCCATGTGCATGTAGGCTTTTTACTATTTCCAGTGTTGTTGAGGTCCAGCTTTAGACAATAGTGGTCAGATAGAATACAGGGGATTATATCGATCGTCTTGTATGTTTGTGGCTTGCTTTGTGACCAACTATATGGTCTATTTTGGAGAAGGTTCCATGAGGTACTGAAAAGAAGGTATACTCTTTTGAGTTTGGGTGAAAAGTTCTGTAAACATTCATTAGGTCCATTTGATTTAGGTCCCCTGTAAGTGCCTTTATCTGCCTATTTGACTTCTGTCTAGATGATCTGTCTCTTGGTGAGATTGGGGTGATGAAGTCTCTCCTTATTAATGTGTTAGGATCGATACACATAGCTTTAAAGTCATTTTCCTGTGTTTCTGATGACTTGGAGTATCCATTGATTCTGGGGGGTTGTGGTAAAGCCATGATGTCCTGATTTTTGTTAGATGTGTTCTTTCTCCGACCTCTGGCCATTTGCCTCTCAGCAACCTTCACTGTTTGTTCCTGGATTATGCAGTTCAGAATGGTACTGTCTTTCTCTGGTGTCTGGAAAATTCTTCAGGAAGATGAGAAAGGTCCAGTGGTTTCAGTGTGTTCATTGGTGTTTCAGCTGTACCTGTGGGAGGAAAGTTCCCAGGCGCAGAAGGACAAATGTGAGCAAGTGGAAGTGTGTGTGGAAGTGTGCCTTGAGGGACACAGTGCTAGAGAATGTAGAAGCCTTGTGGGTGGGAGGGAAGGGTGTTGACTAGCAGGCACCAAAAAGGTTGCATACCCTGAAGGTGTAGCAGGTGCTGGTGATATTCATGGGTGCAATTTCCTTATGCAAATTCCCTGAATACCTCAGTGGCCTACAGACTACTGGTATTTGTCTCTGACTGAGCTCCAGGCATTATTTGTCTGCACTCCACTGGTGGACCTGCAGAGCAGGGACTTCAGTGTCCCAAGAATCCTTCTGTTTCCCACAGTGGATTTGTGGGTGGGAGGGATCTGATGTCTGGCTACTAGCTTAGAAGGACCCTGGAACTGGGGCTATACAGGCACTTGAGGGCACACTCACTCTCTAGAAGGTCACATTGGCAAGCACCGGGGTACCCCTGTTCTCTACTTATAGGTTTAGACCTGCTGAGTCAAATGCTGGAGGATGGTTGCACTCTTCTAGCTCAGTGGTGTTGCAACCGCCGAACTAGGGAGTCCAGCTGCAGCCATGGAACTGGGAGGCTGGTCCAGGTGCCTGCTGGGAAGTCCTGGGGAGCCACAACTGCGGACCAGAGACCTAGGTGGCCTGGCACCTGGTGTACCTGGTTTGTTTGGCTGGTTTGCTGGACTTTGGTAGCTATACAGCTGGATGTCCGCCACTGAGGGATTGGGTGGCACTTACAGTCACTGGCTGGGAGGTCCTGTATGTAGTCAGTATGGCTACTCGCAGACCCAGGACCCCAGGGAGATGGTACCACAGATCTGGGATTTGGAAAGTGGGTACAGGTGGCAGCTGCAGCCGAGGAGCTAGGAGCCCCGCCTCTCCTGTCGCAGTCCCCGGGGGCAGTGAGTTCTGTGCTGAGGGTCTCTTGCGGTGTGAGCCAGCTCCACCAAGGAGGGAGATCCGAAAAATGGAAGTGCAAGGGGTTCAAAAGTTCGCTTCTCTCTGTCCCCAGAGAAGTTTGTGAGAGACCTGAATCTAAAGGTCTCAACTCTTATGATGTTCCCTCTTGTTCAGGAAGCCTCAATGTCAATTTTCTGGCTTTAGCTATCCCTCCACTCACCAATTTCGGAGCTTCAGATTCTCTGCCTCTCAAAAACTGTGCACACTGGTCGCCGCCATCTTGGATCTCTGATAAAAATTTTTAAAAAATTTTTTAAAAATCAATAAACAAAAACACAATATAGTATAATAATAAAGTCATAGCTCACCTTAAGTGCAAATAATGTTTAGAATATATTATCTCATAGGCAGCTTTTAGTAAATAGTCAGAATTCATTGTAAGAAAAAAATGTTCTCTGTGTTTAACTTTACTGACACATTCTGCTTTGCGATGGTGGAGAGCATGTAAGAATAAAAATTTAAAAAAATTAAAAAAGCTAATTTCTCTCTACAATAACAAAAAAAAAAAAAAGAAAGAAAGAAAGAGAAGGCAAGAACTCTATTCAGAACCAGGTATGGTTGTAAAGGCCTTCAATCCTAGTACTCAGGGAGGCAGAGGCAGATGAATCACTGTATGTTCAAGGCCAACTTGGTCTAGAAATCAAGTCCAGGACAGCCGAGGCTACACAGAGAAACCCTGTCTCCAAAAAATAAAAACAAAGGGACAAACATCTCTATTCCTCTATTCAGATCAGATCCCAATCACACTTTTTAAGTTGGTTCATTTGTTTTCTTGACTCACAGGTTTTTGTTTGTTTGTTTATTTTTGTTTTTGGAGTCTTTATATATTTTTGGTATTATCCCTCTGTAAACTGTATAGCTGGCAAAATTTCTCCCCATTCTGCTCTGTGAACAGCCCTGTTTAGAGAATCCTTTCCTACACCTATATTTAGTAGAAAACTGCCTGTATTCTTCTAGAAATTTTATTTACTAAATAAATATCGAAAAATTAAGGTGATCTAACCCATGGAATGGTGAATAATTGAGGTCAGATGAAAAAAGACTGAAGATGTAACACTTTCTTTCAGCTCTACCACTCATTCTACTGTGACTTTGGCCATGTTCCTGAACCTCTATCTTACCTGTGAAGTGGAAAGAAGAGTGTTGCCTGACTATATTATTGGAAGAATCAAATGAGACACTAATTTTTTTCCACTTTGTTTTTGCAACTACTGCTATTAATAACTTCAGGTCCTAAACATATGGGAATTAATCTGCGGAATTTCTGTTCTATTTTACTGTATCTTTGCATATTACTAAGAGAGTGCTATCATTATTGTCATTATTAATTCCTTTATTGTCCATAGGTGATATGTCTGAAATAAGTCATAACATAACTGGCTGAAAACTGAAAAGTGGAGAAGATCTATAGAAGTCCTGCATTTAAGGTCAGATACAGTCATCAAGGTAAAACTTTCCAAAATAATTAAAACTATTTGCCTTTTATTCCATACACCATCCTGTGTATGATAGATTACCACGGGCACCTTATTAATGACTCTAAAGTAATTAAATGATAAATTTTGGACATAAGTTAAATAAACTTAACATTTCTTGATTTCTCTATATACCTGAGGTTAGAAGCCCTGAATTAGGTGAAATAGGTGGAAGAAAGTACTGATAAGGGCGTGACTTGTATCAGCAGTAAGAAGTGGCAGTGACAGGTAACAGTCTGACATTAAAAGGGGAAATTAGAGGGCATGCTTTAATTAGAAA
The DNA here is from genome assembly GCF_907164565.1 of Psammomys obesus. NCBI lineage: Eukaryota > Metazoa > Chordata > Mammalia > Rodentia > Muridae > Psammomys > Psammomys obesus. Next base: position 6,461,719 of record NW_026592776.1, on the reverse strand, counting down.
TAAAATCCACATGCTCTGGATGGTAAGCAGCTATCCACATCACAATGCCCCCCCCACCTTAGCTGAATTATACTGTCAGTGAAAAATAATTGACATTCTCAATAATGGCTGTGACATTTTTTAAAATGTTAATTTCTGCTCAGTGTGTTCTATTTAAAAAATTCAGGATGGAGGTGATCAGAGTGTCTTCCACTGAGTTTATGCCAGAGACAGCCCCTTACTAGGGAACCCACTTGGAGACTGAGTCTATGAACTACATCTGAGCAGGAGGGTACAACCTTGCCAAGCCACAGAGGAAGACAGTGCAGCCAGTCCTTATGAGACCTGATAGGTTAGGGTCAGAGGGAAGGGGAGGAGGACCTCTCCTATCAGTGGATTTGGAGAGGGACATAAGGGGAGAAGAGGGAGGGAAGGTGGGATAGGGAAGAGGTGAGGGAGAAGACCACAAGACCACAGCCAGGACACAAATTAAATAAATTATAATGAATAATAATAATTTATAAAAAAATATTTAAAAAATTCAGAATGATGTATAAGGGATTCAAGCAATTTTATATTGTAGACTTATAAAACATGTGATTAGCAATGAGCCTTATATATTATCTATTCTGTTTTCTAGATAAAGAAAGTCAGTTCAAGAAAGGGGAAATACACTTACCCAAAGTCAGGCACCAGAGATGCACAATTAAAATAAGAGCCTTTTTTTTTTTCTGACTAGATAGCATGTTTCTACTACTGTGCATAACAGACATAAATATATAATTTGAACATATTAAGGCTGACAAGTTTTACATTTACAAATTTAATAGGAGTATATTTCAACTATTTAGAATTTTTCCTCACTAACTTATTATCAGCTATTTCTTACTGTGCCTGTCTGTTGTTCAAAGAAAAGCAGTAGATCTGATATATGTGTCAATAAGTAAGACTATCCTCAACTTGAGTGACTTAAATTTTGAAAAGAGAGGTAAAACTTAACTTTACATGCAAGAAGTCAAGGAGCAGTCTAGCTAGGCCACATAAGAGGACATTGTAGCCAGCCCTGAAGAGATTTGTTAAACTAGGATCGGACAGAAGGGGAGGAGCACCTCCCCCATCAGTGGACTTAGAGAGAAGCAGGAAGGAGATGAGGGAGGGTGGGTGGGATTAGGAGGGAATGAGGGAGGGGGCTATAGCTGAGATACAAAGTAAATAAACTGTAATTAATATAAAAATAATAAAGAAGAAGAAGTCATAATGATATAAAGTCTTATGAGTGCAAGTCAGCATGCATAGCACCCCACTGTAGGTGCTTTGGAAATCAAAAGAGGAAACAGCAAACCAGAGGTCAACTAAAATGTACCCAAATGTTTGCGTAGCATATATATGTGTGTATAGCATATATGCTATAGCATATATGCTATACACACATATATAAATTTCAGAGGCTCCAGATACAAAGGACAATATTGGAATTGATGAAAAGAAAGACTACACTTGTGGCTTAGATGTAAAGTACTTACTTAGCATGAGTGATGCTTGAGGGCCTTGGTTTTATACCTAGTATTGAGGAAAAGTAGTGGGGAGAGTCAGACAGAAAGAGACAGACAGATACTGAGACAGAGACAAAAAGGGAAACAGACAGAGAGAAGATAGGATAGAAATTGGTATATTTTGTAAACCATGCAATCAAGCATATGCTTTAAAACATTATTCAGAAAATTTGAGTATAGTAGATATTAAGATTTGACCCTTCTTTTGAAAATCATTAAATGAAAAGGATATGAGACTAAGATAAATTGTCCAACTACAGTAGAACAGCTTTCTCTAATGCATATTATGATATGTTAGCTACTTTCTAGCAGTCTTACTCAAAACAATGAAAATTTTCATTTGGCCCACCACTTTGGGGCCACCACTTCCATTGCTGGAAGCTTTTGCCACCTTTGGTGAGCTGTCTGAATACTTCTAAATTAACCACTATACCTGCCTCACCACTAGCATGGGCCCACTTTCATATGGCTCTCAGAGATGGATGATCTGTCCTACGATACTCTGACATGCCCTCAGATAAAACTCATCAGCTATAGCTGAAGAAGTAGTATACATGGTATCCAGCTATAACCCAAATCAACACAGCCTACCAACTTAACACACTATAACAGCTTCAGCTGGGCTTTTGTTATAAGAGATTTTTCTTTTATTATTAATTCAACTCCATATCTCATTATTGGTCTCTTTAGACTCAGTCATTATGTTGTTTTTTAATTTTGGTAGTACATGCACACAGATATTTATTTCTTTTAGTATTTTGTATATGTTTGTAAAAATTTGATCATAATAGTATTTAGTGATTCATTGTATTCATTTCACATTAGTTGTAATATCTCTGAGTTGTCTGACTCATTTGTACATTAAGACCAACTACCTACCTGTACAGTTGCAAAAATTCTCAACAAAGCACTAGCACAAGCCAAGTACAACACATCAAAGATATAATGTTATAAGTTGTATTTATCCCAAATATGCTTCAATATATTCATATCAGTAAAGGATTATAACACATCAAACAAAAGATGCAACCAATACTGTAAGGCATTCCATATACATCAACATGACTTGAGGATAAACAAAAATCCTTAAAAATAGATATGGAATGAGCACACATCAGTTAACAAGCCTATAGTTGATATGATGTTAAATAGTCTATAACAAAACAGATATGTTCACTTTTCCACTCCTAGTCAAAATAACAGTACAAGAATCCTTAGCCTATGAGGTGATGGTAGCACAGGACGTTAATCCCAGCACTAGGGAGGCAGAGGCAGATGGATCTCAGAGTTCGAGGCCATCCTGGTTTACAGAGCAAATTCCAGGTCAGTCAGAGCTATAAAGAGAAGCCCTGTCTCAGAAAACCAAAGAAGAATGAGGAGAAGAAGAATTCTGACACAGAGTTTCTCTGTGTAGCCTTGGCTGTTCTGTCCTTGTAGGCCAGGCTAGCCTTGAACTCACAGAGTGAGTTCTACCTTCCAGAACGCTGGGGTTACAAGCATGTGAAACCACTGTTGGAATAATGTTCTTGTGGAATATACACAATTTACCCTTGTTCATTCAAATGCTGATTTCTCTACCCCACTATCTGGTTTCAATCCTGACATTGTGATGCTTACTCTAAGCATCACCTGTCTCAAATTTGTGTAAACATGCCACCATTTGTTCTCTGTATTGTCAATAAAACAACCAGCCACAATGCTGAGCAACGGAGAGAATAAGGTGGGACATCCTGGTACAGAGGGGAGGAGAAGAAAGCAATTTGGAGGAGTAGGAGATCAGAGATTGGAAGGAGAGGACTTTGAACTCCTTGAAGAAATGAACCGGACCTAAGATATTACTAAAAACAAGTATAATAGGTAAAATCTGAATATGGGCTTGGAGGTTTAGGATGGAATAACTATTTCCCAGCATTGTGCTCTAGATTAATTAAATAAATCCTAGTCTCTGTGTGGTGATTTGGGTATATAGCTGGTTTAGGAATAACCCCTGTTTAACTAAAAGGTAAATCAATAGTAAATATTAATATTCAACAACACACCACAAAAAGAATTCTTAGCCATAGGAAATTGTCAAGAGAAAGAAGATCTCCCAGTTGGGAAGGAGAAAAGCTGTTTGTAGTTGACATGATCAACATATATGTAGAAAAAATATAAGAACCAATACACTTTAAACTGATAGTCAAACCCAGAAAAATTTTAGACAATGAAATAAAAATTAAAAAGGTAACAACATTTTTAGACATCAATGACAGACTGGCCGCAAAAGAAATTAAAAGCTTAATTCATCACAGCCACTCAAAAATCAAATGCCTAAAAATAAATTTAACCAAAAAGTAAAAGATTACTTATAATGAAAATTTTAAGACATTGATGACATAAATTATAGGATACAAAATAGAAATATATAATCATGCCCATGAATTTGAATTAATATTTTTAAAATTTACATATTACCCAAGGGGATATATTGATTCACACAAATGTATATTAAACTATCAATGACATTTTACCCAAAGCTAGAAAGAAACAAATGCGGCATTTATATGGAACCACAAAAAGTCTCAAAATAGCCAAAAAGAAAATGCTATGGAATGGCGATGGAAGCATCATAATTACTGACTATTATAATGCTTTAGTAATATTGTCAAGTACGACATGGTTGCAGAAGCAACTGCTTAACACAGTTATGACTGCTGGAGCACTGTTGCCCTGGAGAAAACATTTTAAGGTTACCAGTCCACAAATTGTGTTGCCTTTTCTTATGTCTGTCTTTGTTTCTTAGTGTGACTCCATCTTTTTCCACTAATTCAACCTACTCAATGCAATTGGTAGGATTTCTATGGGGATTGGGAGACAAGCAAATGGCTCAGAAACAACCACTATGGAGGAAGCATTCCTCTTGGTTGTAAAGGCAGTGAGCCCTGAATTATCTGAACAAAAACATTGAATCCATAGATACCTTTTGTACTAACTGTTCCCTGAAAAACTTTAGTCATCTCATGGATATCAAATGATACCAGGAATTGTTTGAGTTTCCACACTCAGCCTCCAGATTGTTGCATCCAGAAAGAAATTAGATCCTAGAGAAACTACTGGACTCATACGAACTTCATTATCTAGAAAGACTTGGTCCATGACACAGCTCTGGGATAAGAAAAGGAGATTGCAGGAGTTTTGTATAGTTTATGAGGAAGGGGCTAGAGATCCTCTGAATGATTATTCTTATTATAAAAGATGTTTAGAAAGAACTCAGGAAGAACTTGCTCAGCTACAAACAACAGTTGAGAATTAAGAATAGTCTAGTTTGTTTGCACCTCTTATGCCACTTATTGTAAGTGTAAGGTTTTGCCGAGATGACCTATGATGTGAAGGTTTGTCTGAGAAAACCACTGAGTTAATGATTAAATTTGTTTGCTTGCTTGCAATCTAACCACTGTACCACATATGTAGAATACATCTTTCTATATTCCGATTCTTCTCATCTGTGGATCTTTGGGGAAAAGCCAATATTCTGGGGAAAGACAAAAAAAAAAAAAGGTTTTTGTACATTCAGAAAATATGTATAAGGAAATGATTTAACAATAAAAGACTGTGATTGACTGTGCTCCAAAAAGAAAAAGTAAAAGTAAAAAAATGTAGGAAGGAGGAGGAGAAAAGGGAGGAGGAGAGCAAGAAGGAGGAGGAAGAGAAAGAGAAGGAGAAAAAGGAGGAGGAAGAGGAGGAACAGGAGGAGGAAAAATGAGCCTGCCTCATGGAACAGTCTCTTGAAATGAGTCATCTGTCACCTTGTACCTGCACCTGTATGTGAAATGATTTTCTCTCACGCCGATCCATTCCTCACAGTCTTGAGACCCACAATTGGCCGAGGCTGGTCCCCTGCAAGTAATCAAAATAATATAATACTTGATATAAAACTAGATTCATGCACCAATGTGATACAACAACAACAAAAAATAATCCCCAAATCAATCCTGGAATACCAGCTAACTGATTTTCAGCAAACATGTCAAGAACATACATCAAAATAAGTCTTTTCTATAAATAATATTGGAAAAACTGGATACTCAGAGGCAGAATTCTGAGACTCTTAACACACTCAAAAATCAACTGAAAAATGGATTAAGGATCTAAATGTGACAACACTGTGATGTTGCTGGATGAAAATGCAGAAGAAATAATTAAAGATATTAAGACAGGCTGATATTTTTCTATATATTATTCCAGAAGCACAGGCAACTATAGGGAGAAAGAACTATATTTAATCTAAGATATTTCAACCCAGAAAAAAAATCAACAAAGTGAACAGACAACATACAAATATATGGGAGGAAACATTTGCCAAATGTTCATCTGAGATGGAGCCAGTATCTAAAAAATACAAGGAATTTAATAGTAAGAAAATAAACAAATAAAAATAAGTAAATATTCCTGCTAAAGAGGCAAATAATATATAAATCTAGTTTCAAATTTATTTATATGTATATAAATAAATTGTATATATAATTCAATTCATTATCTCCCTTAAAGGACAACCTATGCTTTGATTTGAGCCAGAGTCTCAACTGGTAGTGAAGGATGGACTAGAACTCACGATACAGCCTAGTATGGCCTCAAACTTGCAGCAGTTCACACACTTGATTCTCCCAATTGCTGGCATTACAGTGAGCCATGCCAACAAGCTTTACAGGCAACACATTACACAAATCACCATAGAGTTCTGCCATTTTAGATGTCAAAACATTTCTTAATTCCACTTGTTTAGGTCATATCTTTCATCTGTACTGTTGCAGCTTCTCAGTGTTGCCTGCTGGGTATTGTTCCACCCCAATCCATGCTTTGAATGGCAGGCAGGGACCTCTTTTCAAACACAATTCAGAATATGTCACCTCCATGTTTAACATAAGCCAGATGCTTCTGTACAGGAACTCTGTTTTGCAACTCTTCAGAAGCAAATCTAAAATAGTTCCAAATTTAAATTGCCTCTAAAATGCTTTTTGTTTGCATTCTCAACTCAGCTATGTAATATCCTTTAAAAGGGTAGTGGGGGTGGATTTCACAAAAATATCAAGCCAAAAGAAGTAAAAATAAGACCATTTCCAAAACAAATATTAAGGATTTCAGCATGTATACATACACACAGAACCTAAAGTATTCTCTTCATGGAAGTACTAAATGTATCATAATGAGTTTAATTTATCACAACTTTCTCTTATAGATAGAGTGATAAAAGCTACAGAAAGTTAAGACAGTTTTTGCCATGAGCAAATCTGATCCTAAATATTCTGCAATGCTTATGATGGCTAAAATATTATTTTTAGTTAAATAAACTTCCCAATGAACTTAGTTGAAATACTCATCCTATCATATATCAGTAATAGATTTGGTCTCAATTTTACAAAATCTTTGTGAGAAAAAATAAAATTATGTGAAAAGTGAAGTCCCATGCTGAGGGTAGAAGCTTGATAAAAGACAGTTAAGTGGGAAAAGGTCTATCTAATTTCATGTTTTAGTTATATTTGAAAATATCTGCTCAGAAAATTCTGCTCTCTAACTGCAAAATGTGCCCTCAGTCATATAGCTGACAAATAATTTTGACGTGCTAGGACAAGGAAACTAAATAGCATAAGACAAAACATTTCATACAGCTTGTGATGTGTATAGCCTAATTATTTAAGCACCTGATTCTTCTGCTACTAATTAACAAGGGCTTTTCTTGGTGTCTGGGATGTTCTGTTAAGCCCCCAGAGATGAGGCCAACAGGCATCAACTCTCTAGTCATCCAGGTGCTGACTTTGTCAGAGGCAAACAATCTGGTTCAGCGACCACAACCCCACCTACCTCTACCCTGTTTAAGAAAAATCTGTTTTTCCTTCTGAATGAGGATTAAGTATCCTCTCTAGAGTCCTCCTTGTTGTTTAGCTTCTTTAGGTCTGTAGATTTAATATGGCTATGTTATGTTTGTTATGTTATGTTATGTTATGTTATGTTATGTTATGTTATGTTATGTTATGTTATGTTATGTTATGTTATATGGCTAATATACACTATTAAGTGAGTGTATACCAATGTGCGTCTTTCTGTTTCTGAGTTACCTCACCCAGGATGATCTTTCCTAGTTCTATCCATTTGCCTGAAAATTCCATGATTTCTTAAATCTCATTCAGAACGGCAAACAGGATAGATACCAGAAGTGGTGGAAAAGAGGGAAAAGGATAGTAACCTACTATAGAGGGTCCTCTGAAAGGCTCCACTCAACAGGGAATCAAAGCAAATGCTGAGACTCACAGCCCAACTTAGGTCAGAGTGCAGAGAGTCTTATGGAAGAAGGGGGGATAGAAAGACAAGAAGAGGACAGGATCCCCACAAAGAGATGAACAAACCTAAAAAAATCCTGAGCCCAGGGGGTCCTGCAGAGACTGATGCACCAACCAAAGACCATGCATGGAGATGACCTAGACACCCTGCTCAAAAGTAGTTGATGGGCAGCTCAGTCTCCATGTGGGTATCCGAGTAAGGAGAGCAGGGGCTGCCTCTAACTTGAAATCAATTGCCTGCTCTTTGATCACTTCCCCGTGGTGATGCAGCCTTGCCAGGCCACAGAGGAGGAGGATCCAAGTCCTGATTAGACTTGATAAGCTATGGGTGGATGGCATAGCAGAACTCCACTTTCAATGGACTAGGGAAAGGGGTAGGGGAGGAAGAGGGAGGGAAGGTGGTACTGGGTAGAGTTGAGGGAGGGGGTTTCAGTCTGAATATATAATGAATAAATTGTGGGAAAAAATTAAAAGGAAGCAACAAGAGAAAATATTTCAACAAAATAGCATTTGATTAAAAGAAAAAAAAAAAAGAGAGAAATCCCAGGAGGCTTCCTAGAAGAAAGGGAGAAGACAGGGTGACTTCTCAAAGTGAGAAGAAACCAATGCATCCTGGTGGTTTTGTGTACTTCCTTGTGTAAACATTTTCTCTCCCCTCATGCATTGCAAGTGGCAAAACATTATTTCATCTGAAAGGTGGAAGACATTGCCTTCAGAAAAGAAAGGCATTTCACTCAGCAACTGAAGCTTGCTTGGCTTGACATAGCCACAGGACAGTCCTGTAATATCAGAATGGATGCAACAGGGTTCTTGGGGAGACTTGAAGGCAGTTCCAACCTTCTGAGGAGGAGGACCCCTAGTGCCACCTTATCCTTTGCTGAAGTTAGGGCCACCTTCTGACAGCTGGAACAAAAATAGTGAGAGCTGGTATACTGCCAAGACTGGTGGGAGCAAGAACGGCACATTTCTCTGTAGATCAACTAGATTCTGTGGAAGGTAGCCAACTACAAGCGTTTTAAAATTATCAGCCTTCTGGAAAAGTGAGGGGCCTGAAGAGAGGCCAGTAATGCCAGAGTAATGCCAGAGGTTAGGAGTTCAGGGGTCATCCTGAAATCATTGTATTCTTGGTCATAGACTTTTTCAATATCAAGGCCTCCATAAGGATATTTGAGGTGAGGTAAGCTATAAGATAAAGACCCGGAAGCTGGGTATTTGCTGGCTGATTGCTAGGACCACTCAAGAATTGTTCTTTGCCTCTGTGGTATGTACATTTCAGAAGCTAGGCAAAAGAAGAAAAAGGCTAAAGTCAATAATAATCTAGTCTCTTTCTCAATTGCTGTTCAGGCCTTGGCTAAAAAAGGAGAAAGGGCCAACTGACGGGCAGAGTGAATGGAATTTTATGTAAGAATTTGGAAATAGTAAGAGCTGGAAAGGACAGGAACTCCACAAGGAGAGCAACGGAACAAGAAAATTTGAACACAGGGAACTTCCCAGAAAATCATACTTCAACCAAGGACTATCCGTGGAGATAACCTAGAACCCTGACAATGCAGCCACTTCTGATGAGAACTGATAGACTAAGATCAGAAAGAAGGAGAGGAGGACCTCCCCTATCAGTGGACCTGGGGAGGGGCATGCATGCAGAAAGGGGGGGAGGGGGGGACTGGGAGGGGAGAAGGGAGGGGCTTATGGGGGGGATACAAAATGAATAAAGTGTAATTAATAAAAGTTAAAAAAAATTAAAAAAGGGGGAAAGGGGTTGGTAAATGTTTCAGCCCAGCACTTGCCTGAGTTTGGATACTTAGTATGGACATAAGGAGACAAGGGGTAGTGCTGCTGTGGGTCCAGAGCCTTACAAAGTCACCAGTCTGACTCAAGTTCTACTTTTGATATATTAGAGATGGTTTTATTAAAAAGCAACTGCCCAGGACCAAACCAGGGAGGTTTCTCTAGGTATGGCCCCTGCTATTGTTAGCTATTGTTAGGCCATAACCACAAAGTTATAGTTTGGGGGAGCCAAATTAACTCATAGTTTGTGTGGATACAGGCAAGGCTTGATTTTGTAACAGATGTCCAGCAGGTGCCTCAGCTATCCAAACAAGCATTTCACACAAAAGCAGAGCCTGTTTAGTCTTGTGACCTTATAGGAATAGATGAGGCAGTGAAAGATTTTGCAACAATCAGCAACTTATGTTTTAAGACTAGCCCAACTCCACCAGGAACTGGTCCATATGGGGCCAGCTGGCAGGGTACACTCTGGTAGGAGCAAGTTCCCCATGGCTTGTCCAAGCAAAAAGGAAAAAAAAAAGTTTTGCAAGCTTAGTGCAGTAAATTTATCCTCTAAACATGTTTACCATGACAGTGCATGCCTAAAACTCCAGCACTAGGAAGGTTGAAGGTAGAAAGGTCCCTGGGGCTTGCTGGCCAAATTGGTTTAGGTTCCCTGAAAGCCTGTCTTACAAAATAAGGTTGATGGAGACACCAAGGCTGACCTCTGTTCTCTACATGCATTTGGACATAAGTGCATGATCAGTACCCGCTGCCACGTTTGTTTTAAATCAAACGTGATGAATTTTTTAATAGCTTGATTTTCAAATTTTAAGTGTATCTATCTTATTTGGCAAAAAAGACAATCTTAAAAAGATAATCAGTGGAAATTCCTGCTCCTGCCTCTATGTATCAGTCCTTCATACTTCTCCCTAAGAGGTGATTTTCCCAAATTTTAGGAGGCCAGAAGTTTGAACTCAGTTTGACTAAGCAAAATGCAAGGGGCTTGCAGGGACATGATTGCTCCAGAGGCTTGTCTCTTTTCGCTGCTGGCAACTAACTGCTGGCATTCCTTGTCAAACAGCTGCATGGCTTCATTATATGCCTCAATGAATAAGATACCTCCTCTTCTCTGTGCATAATCTCTCTGAGTCTCTGAGGATACGTGTGATGGCACTGAGACTTCCTCCAAAAATACTGCATAATACGATCAATGTAATCATCTTTTACCACAGAAGGTAATATTTACACATTCCCCAAGAATAGGAAGTAAATGTGTCCTTGGAGGGAGTTATTCCTCATTCAGCCTACTGTACTTCCTTAAGCATATGTATACCTATAAGCAAATAGAAGCAGATAAAAAGCATATTCACACTTTTTACTTTCTGATAAAAGTGATTAGCAATATACTGTTCTGAATCTTGGATTGCTAATCTGACAATGTGTGTTGATGCTAAGCATACTGGCTCATGCCTGACAGGAAGATTTTGGTATAAGGCCAGCCTGGGTTATATACAGAGTTTGAAGCTACAGTGGGCTACAAAATAAGTTCCTATGTGCAAACAAAAATAAAAACACCTTGCCAGGCCACAGAGGAGGACAATGCAGCCAGTCCTGATGAGACCTGATAAGCTAGGGTCAGATGGAAGGGGAGGAGGACCTCCCCTATCAGTGGACTTGGAGAGGGTCATGGGAGGAGATGATGGAGGGAGGGTGGGATTGGGAGGGAATGAAGGAAGGAGCTACAGCTGGGATACAAAGTAAATAACCTGTGATTAATATAAAAATAAATTTAAAAATGTAAAAAAACAAAAACACAACTCACAATCTCTCTCTTTCTCTCTCTCTCTTTGTGTGTGTGTGTGTGTGTGTGTGTGTGTGTGTGTGTGTGTGTGTGTGGTTATTCTGCATATGTGACAAAACAAAAGATTTTCTTTTTTTACACTTACTTAGAATACCTACCGTAAATGGGCATTTGCAATTTTTGCTGAATTAGTGCCTTACATTATTTTTATTTTTTCACTCCAATGACAAAGTAAACAGTTTTGTATGCACGTATGCACAGATATACATGCAAATAAAATCAACCACAGTTTGCCGGAAGCAGAAATTCTCTGTGAAAGGGAATGTGAATTTGTAATTCTGTATAGATATTGCCAAATTACCTGCCTAAGGAATCCATCCATCTCTACTCCCACCTGCATAATATGAGTGTACAACTTTCCCCAGGTTCTTGACAGGAGAACATATTGTCAGACAACACTTGGATTTGTGCCATTCTTAGAGTTGAAAAATATTATCTTGGAGAATTGTTTCTGTATATATGAAAAACATTTTTCTATTTTGTTTTCTTAGGATTTGGGTTAGTTTATTGATTCTGCCAGTCTATTTCAGATAAGTCAACATTGTAGTAACACTGTCAATACAAGAAGCACCCTATAAAACTATACTTATATATTTATCAATTCTCCTCAATAATATTCATAGATTATTTATACAATCATGTACATGCTTATTTCTAGGTACTATTATATTTGGTGTTTTACAGTTTTCTAAGAAATAACTTTATACAAGTTTTAAAATTTCTTTGCATGCTATTGATTCTAAAATCCATTGGTCTGTTATTGATTTTTGTCAATGTTCTTTTTTTTACATTTATTTATTTATTTATTTATTTATTTATTTATTACAATTTATTCACTTTGTATCCCACTTTAGACCCCTCTCTCATCCCCATTCAATCCTGCCCTCCCTCCCACTTCTCATCCCATACCTCTCCCCCAGTCCACTGATAGGGGAGGTCCTCTTCCAATTACATCTGACCCTAACCTATCAGGTCTCATCAGGACTGTCTGCATTGTCTTCCTCTGTGGCCTGGTAAGGCTTCTCTGCCCCCTCCATGGGGAGGTGATCAAAGAGCCAGCCACTGAGTTCATGTCAGAGACAGCCTCTGTACCCCTTGCTAAGGAACACATTTGGAGGCTGAGCTGCCATAGGCTACATCTGTGCAGTGGTCCTAGGTTATCTCCATGCATGGTCCTTGGTTGGAGTATCAGTCTCAGAAAAGACCCCTGGGCCCAGGTTTTTTGTTTCTGTTGTTCTCCTTGTGGAACTCCTTTCCCCTCCAGGTCTTTCTATCTCCCCCTTCTTTCGTAAGATTCCCTGCACTCTGCCCAAACCTTGGCTATGAGTCTCAGCATCTGCTTCAATACCCTGCTAGGTAGAGTCTTTCAGAGGCCCTCTGCGGTGGCTCCTGTCCTGTTCCCTGTTTTCTCCTTCTACCAATGTCTATCCCATTTGCCTTTCTGAATGAGGATCAATCATCTTACTATCTGGAATATATAAAGAACACAAGAAGTTAAAAAGCAACAAATCAAGTAATCTAATTAAAAAATGGGGCACAGAGCTAAACAGAGAATTCTCAATAGAGGAATATCGAATGGCAGAGAAACACTTAAAGAAATGCTCAATGTCCTTAGTCATCGGGGAAATGCAAATCAAAACCACCCTGAGATTTCACCTGACACCCATCAGTATGGCTAAGATCAAAAATTCAAGTGACAACATATGCTGGAGAAGATGTGGAGAAAGGGGAACCCTCCTCCATTACTGGTGGGAATGTAAACTTGTACAACCACTTTGGAAATCAATCTGGAGCTATCTCAGAAAACTGGGAATAGTGTTACCTCAAGAACCAGCTGTTATACCACTCCTAGGCATATATCCAAAATATGCTCAAGAATACAATCAAAGACATTTGCTCAACCATGTCCTTAGCAGCTTTGTTCATAATAGCCAGAATCTGGAAACAACCTAGATGTTTTCCTTCAGTTGAGGAATGAATACAGAAATCATGTTACATTTACACAATGGAATACTACTCAGCAATTTAAAACAAAAAAAATCATGAAATTTGCAGGCAAATACCTGAGTAAGGTATCCCAGAAACAGAAAGACACTAAGTGGATATTAGACATAGAATATATTATAAACATAATAAAATCTGTACACCTAAAGAAGCTAAGCAAGAAGGAGGACCTAGGGTAAACAAAATTTTTAAGAATAGCAGAATACTCTATTATATAAATAAAACAAATTCTAAAAATATTTTTCATATAATCAAACATATTGGGTTTTATTGCTTAAAACAGTACCACGATCATATCTGAGCATGTATCTTTTCTTGCTTCCTTAGAATATAATTCTAGCAATGCATTTGCTCAAGCATCCTGAGGATCTACAGTCATGGCTAAATACTGCAAAGCAGTCATCTAAGAATGACTTTTCCTGGTTTTAACCAGTAGTATGAGTCAGGTATCATAAAAGCAGATTTTTCATGTTTACAAGAATAGAAAGTTATGCTAGCAAAGGATGTTAGCCCTTGGATGATGACACGAATACGTTTATCAGGTGCTAACTATTTTTCTAAATACTTTATATCTTATTTCATTTAGGAACAAACTTTTACATTTGAGGAAGAAGAAGAATCCAGCTCTGCACCCTAAACCCATCTATGTGTGAATATCCAGGTAAAACTACACAGGATTTTAAAGGGTTTACCTGGTAAGCTTCATCGATGAAAGGAAGGCCTTCTTCCCCACAAAGATGCTACAAAGTTAGTATCCTTCAGGAAGTGCGGCCAGGGCACAGGTGTCCTTATCAAGGCCATGGATTCTTCTGATACCTCTTTACCAGGAGAGAAGAAGACACCCTGGAGTTATTTTTATAGTCTTAGATTCACTCCGAGCTGATTTACTTCCTGCTAATCCTGACCTTTAGGACAGAAAGTTCTTGTTTGGTATCCCTCTATAGCCAGACTTTACCACATCTATGGTGATTTAGCTAATTTCCCACACATGCATCACTGTTCCACTGAGGTTGTGGTAAAGGGTGGGAAGTTGGGAGAGAGGTGGAACAGGAACAGAAATATTCTTACTCTATCTCATAATTAGTCTTCTCTTCCATTATGGAGTAAGCAAGCCAATGCTTAGATGTTACTTTCTCTCTCTTTTTTTATGTGAAAGAGGTTATTAGATGGAGATGAAGAAAGAGAGAGAAGGAGACAGCAGGACATAATAGGGGGAGGGGGAGGGGGAAACCCTGACAGAGAAAGGGGAGAGGGCAAGAGAGCCAAGAGAGCAAGAGAGGGACAAAGTGGAGTGGGCCAATCCCTTCAAGGAGCAGCGTAACCACACCTGCCACACAGCCACCTGGCTGGCAACACATGATGACACCATAGGCCGCCAGGCGACCCATAACCAGATGTGGAAATACCAACATTCCTCCCTTTTCCACAATCAAAAATGAGGAACTTGGGCTGCCTCTCATGTAAGTCAAGTTAAAGTATATAAATTTAGGTTCATTGGAAGCAGCTCTTGGTTGCCATGCAAGGGGTCGAGAGAGAGAGAGAGAGAGAGAGAGAGAGAGAGAGAGAGAGAGAAGAAATAATAGCAACAAAATGGCCAGATTACATATTCAAGAGGAGGAGGGGAAACCTCTGCCCTGGAAAATTTAGGGTAGAGGGTTGCCAGTAAAGAGTTGCCAGCCATGCAAGGCAGCAGGTAGGGACAGAGGAATACTGGAAGAACCTAGAGCTGCCTATCCTGGTCCTGAAGCACACCATTCCAGCCTCTTGTCAACAATAAGTAAATAATGGGTGCATATTTTCTGCTGGACACTTCCCGCTGACACTGGGATCTCTGCAGGGAGGTCAAAAGGCTGAAATGCTGCCAAGTCCAGGAAAAACAGGCTGTTCCTATGCTGTCCAGGGTCCATTAGAACATCCATGGCTGGGAGGATGTCCAGCCCAACAGAAGGTTATGAGGTCAGACTGGAACACACGTGGTAGCTGCCTTGGCGCTGTTGTGGATATAGGAAGCACCTGATATCTGACAGGCTACCGAAATAAATATATAGGCAGAAGACAAAGTTAAGTAGGTTAGGGAGACAATTCCTTAGGTGTACATTTAAAACTCTTGGGAGAGTGAAAACAGGTGGAAGGCCTGTATCGAAGAGACTTGAGCATAGGAACCTCTGCCTACCTGAGGGAACTTTCATTTACCCAATCATTGGCAGCAATTAAAAAGGCTTTGCTTTGGATCTGTCATCTAAGGAAATTGAGGCCAAGTTTAGCTACAGAAGTGTGCAAACTTAGAGACCCTTAAAGTGGACACCAAGCACAAAAACCTGAAATTCTCCAGAAGACACCCCAGAGGAGAATCTGGAGGAATGGACAAATGGACCACTCCCACTGGTAGGGTAGGAGTCAGTGACCTGTCAAGGAGACCCAAGAGCAAGGTTTAACCCAGTAGAAATGGTCCTACTTGTCAGCTTTGGCCAGAGACCAAGGGCACAGCTGCCCATAGGAGGCACAGTTTACCTAGCACTAGGATTTTCATAAGCAAGCATGAGGGGGAGAAACTGTGAACACAGAGCAAAAAAATCTCTCCCAAAGGAAAGAGGAAGTACTAAATGGAGGTCAGCAAAAACGGCTAACCATAGCCAGTGAAGACTGTGACTGGGGGTGGGGGAGGTCCCTCTGTCTCAAAAGATAGTAGGAAGTTTCTAAGCTTCCCCTACCAAGAGAGATGTTTTTTGTTGATAAATGAGATGAACTCACCAATCCAGTGGCTGGCCAATGAACAGAACTCACTAATCCAGCTGGTGTTGCATGCAGCAGATAGCAATCTGGTAGCCATGAAAGGGAAGTTCCAAAAACTAGGAAAAAGGGAGAAATCCCACCCCCTGAGATAGGCAATAGTTGCAGTACTTATCTGGAGCCCAATCGACCCAAGAGGTAGACTCAGGTGGATTTTCTGCAGCTTAAGAGAATCACTTTCAACTTTTACGAAGGAGATAAAACTTTAGACATGTTAGCATCACAACTGTAATGTACGCTGAAATATACATTGTAGAAAAGGCAGTAGACATACACATTGGTGTTCATAGCATAAGCATTCCTCAAGGTGAGCTCTGAAAAGGCAGAAGCCCCTCATGAAGTAGAAGGGACAAAAGCTCACTTGATCTCAACCCTCAGTATAAGTACACTTCATGAAGATTTAAAATGTTGAGCTTGGAACCATGATAGTGGGCAGTGGGAGGCACAGTGGAATGTTTTCGTATTACAGCTAGATTAATAAATCAGAGCTTTGCTGATAAAGGTCAAAGCTCGAGACAGTCAATACAACAGTAGCATAGCAACAGGAGGTAAGCATTTTTACCTATTTAGCCTACCTCAAATCACCCTAGACCTTGCAACCCCTACAATCTGCATCCATCAACCCCAAACACTTTTTTGAACCTCAAACATTTATAACCTGCATTTACCAAATTTAAGTTGTTTTCTTAGACTCTCCAACACATATAACTTGCGTTTACCAATATCAAGTCACTTTTTTAGACCCTCAAACAACATTTTTTGAGGGAGACCTTTGTATTAGCCATCTACTATGATACATAGGTGAGACCATCATGAACATTTATTGTCCCTTAGCCAAATAAGGGGATGGTAAAAGGTTTCATTCAGGCCTGTTTTTTGAGTCTGGCAACAAGGAATACTGTGTCTAGATCTGACAATAGCAACTCTAGGACTCAGGCCTGGTCTCCTTCATATGAAGAGAACTGAGAAGGCATTTGAAGTCTCCCAAGACAGAAGTTGGCAACATATCTGTTGGGACCCCAGTGTGAGGTCAAAGAAACCCACAATGCCACTCTGGGCTGGGCGAGGGTGGTGAAGGTCACTGAAATCAAGGAGTCATTTGCCCTCCTCCAGGACAAGGAGCTGGAAGGCTGGAACTGTCCGTGGCTTTTGTGCTGGCCAAGCCTCCATGGCTGGGCACAGAGGACAAACCTACATAGGAGCATTCAGACTTCCAGAGGCCAGTCTGCCGGCAGGTAGCCATGGCCTGTTGAGGCAGATGTGGAACCAATGCCCCGCCCTGGCTGCACCCGAAACAGTCACTCAGCAGAACTGACCCCCGGCTACACCCCGGTGGGATGGGGCATTGCAGATCCCCCGCCCTCCGTGTGGGCATGCCAACAGCCTCAGACCAGCAGCCAAGGTCCAGAGCAGTCTCTGCTATAGATGAAACTGTCGGGAAGGCTCCCCTCCCACTCTTCTTACTCACTCCTGCCATGGTGACTCCAGGACCATCCGCAGCTGTTCATTAAAGATGACAGTGAGACCATGTCTGCATCTGCAGGATTACAAATACATTTTTGGACATGTCAGAGAACCTAACCATCCATGAGCTGACTATCAACCTGCATTTGCCAACCATCAAATACAAGGACCTCAGGCTTCGTCCTCACCAAGTTGGAGTCACAAACACAGTCCATTAAAGTGAGAGTATACAGGTTTTAGTATGATTTAGTATATAAAAAGTTCACAGCTTATAAAAGTCTAAGGTTATACTATAGATCAATAATAATATCGTTTTTAGAAAATAGCACCAAGCATTTTTTAACCTTTTGATAGTAAAGACACAGCACAACAACCAAGCTTCAACACAAATAAATAAATCCTCTAAAATGAATAGATATTAATTCAGAACATTGGTAAAAACCTGTACATAGCAACCCCTGTGTTATAGGCCTCAAAAATCAACAATATAGTAAAACAGTATAAAGCAATTCCAAAATTACATTCGAATTTATTATATCAAACCCACCAGCCAGAGAGCCTAGTGGTGAATCCGGACTATAGGCAACAAGTGGCAGGAGAAACAGCATTTATCAGTTTAGGAATTGATAAAGACATAGGCAGTTAGATGTACATTTCAAATTAACTTAATTTGAATAGACATTTATAACTCTGAAATTTTATCATTATTGAAGCAGGGTCAAATCATATATATTGCAAAACATAACTTTGAATTTTTATAAAAATCCATACAAATTTAAAATGAGGCCTATTGCTGTCCTAGTCCAAAAGGAGATAAAACAGAGAATTAACTATGATCAAGGAAGTCTTATAAATGTAAAGCCAATGAGAAAATTATACAAATTGTTAGATAAGAATTTACAGCATTAATATATATATATATATACATATATATGTATATATATATATATATATATAGAGAGAGAGAGAGAGAGAGAGAGAGAGAGAGAGAGAGAGCATAGTGTGCAGAAATCAGGAAGAAAAGATTTTTTTTTAAGCTTGAAAATAACACCTTAGAGATCCAGTGTACAGAACGAGCGGCTTGGAGTTTGGCAGGAGTGGGGGAGGGGCGAGCACATGGCGCAGCTTCTATATTTAAAAGTCAATATAGGGCACAGGGCAGCACGCAACTGTGGCGGCACAGGGAGACCACATACTTGCTGGTGGTTAGGGCTGCCCTGGCCTGCTTTAAAACTCTCTGTGTGCATGTGTCATGGAAGTCTGCATAACTGAAAACCCTTGTCTGCAAGCCAGCCTCTAGCAGCAGGCTTTCCACAGGAAATTTAAAATCTTGCCCATGGAGCCAGAGGCAGTGGTGCCATCCAACGCCATTTGTGTGTGCATGGGGTCCCCAGTAATTGCACACCTAGAAGCAGGCTGTGTCTGTCTGAAGTAGCGTGTGAGCGGTTTTAGTCTCCCCAAGCCAATTTTGTCGCGGCTTGAATCCCAGGGGCTCGGCACACTGCAAGCAGCAGCTGCCACATGTAGCGGGACAGATGTGTGCCAGCAGGGCAGGTGTGCTCAGTAAGGGCAGTTGAGAGAAAGTAAAGATTTTTCAGGCATAGGTGGTTAGGGATAGAGAGAGCAGAAAACTATCATCCTTGGTCCGATAGAAGGGGTCCAAAAGGGGTCTTGGCAATACCAGGGGAGACACTTCCCAGGCAATGCACCAATGTCAGGACCAATTAATGAATGATGAGGCACACAGTAGATTATATACAAAGCGGTCCATCCATTAAATGGAGATGAAGAGAGAGCGAGAAGGAGAGAGCAGGACAAAACAGGGGAAAAAAGAGGGGGGTCTCCAGACAGAGAAAGGTAAGAGGGCAAGAGAGCCAAGAGGGCAAAAGGCAAGAGAGGCCAAGAGAGCCAAGAGGGCAAAAGGCAAGAGAGGCCAAGAGATCAAGAGAGCTACTTTCATTTTTCTATGTCTTAGCCAGCTACTCTGAAACCAGTCACCTCAACTTATTTCAGCTGAGCTGCTGAAATAAATTTAGGCTAATGAAGATTAAATAACTATCCACATGTTCCTAGCTAGTCAGTGGAGGGTCCCAAATTTGAACTGTGATTTGGCCAGTTCCAAAAAGTATTCTTGATAATATACATTATTAGTTCAAAGCCATAATCTAGTGCAAGCAGAGTTCATAAAATCATATACTTAAAGCAAGACTTGCTGCATATTACAAATAATACATAGGTATATGCTATCAATTTTCCATATAAACTCTCTGGAATTCAGATATGTGGTTGAGAGAAATAATTTTCACCTGTATTTGTAAACTTTAGAAAATTCCCCATTAATTCTACTTACAGATTTCCTTTTGTCTAATGACTTAATTTTTCTCTCTAATCTAAACAATGGTAGATTTTGATTGTAAAATAGGGTTCACATGTTTCACATTAATTTTATAGCCAAGCATATTTAGATGCTTACCAACAGGGTATAAGCTGAAAATGATTTAGCTCATATTCCCTACATATTGATAACACTATGCTAGGGCTTTGGAATGTATGTATGTATGTACACACACCTGACTGTTACACAGCTTGCCTACAATCTATAAGGTCCTGGGACTGATTTCTAGTACCACAAGTAAAACATATATAGAAACACACACACACACCATTCTTCTGGCCTTGATTTAAAATTTGCATAATATGTTTTGGCTAAACTACTACTTTCTACCTTTCTGCATCATGCTACTTAAGCATGTCTCATGTATAAGGTACAAAATAAATAAAAAATCAAGCAAACAATATTGATAACTTGTTTCCTTACCTAGAATATTCATTTTATTTACATTCAATGTAAATGCTGATTTAGTAGGATCTAGATCCATCATTTTGATATTTGTTTTCTATTTGACTCACTTACTTTCTGTCCACTCATTCTTTGTCGCTGTCATGAATAATGTTTTTGCTGTTCTTTAGAATTTAATTCATGAATATTATATTTACATCACCCCTTCCAATTCATCTTCTGCCCAAACTCCATCGCAAGTCCATGACCCTTTCAGTTATTGTTTTGCATGTGCATGTACATGTACACACACAACTTACTGAGTCCATTTAGTGTTGCTCATATGTACATACGTTTTATATATTTTCTAACATTTGTATTTTTTCAACAATTTAGCCACAGTTACATAAAACTGAGTACACAAGAACCACTCCGTATATCCGTGTGGAATATCCTCAAATGACAACAAATAAAAGTACCATATGACACAACTATACCACCTCTTGGTATATGCCCAAAGGACCTGACATCCTAATCCACAGATACTTGATGAGCAATTTTTATAACCACTCTGTTCACAATAACTAGGGAGTGGCATCAACATAAATAACCTTCCACAGAGAATGAATAATGAAAATGTAGTACATATACACTATGGAATGCTATTCAGATGTAAAAAAATAAAATCCTAAACTTTTCAGGTAAATGTATGAAACTAGAGACAATCACATTGAGTGAGGTAATCCAGACCCAGAAAGACAAATGTTGAATTGTGTCTCTTATTGAAGGCTTCTATCATCAAATCCTCAGATCTGAATACAAACCTGGAATAATCACATATACCAAGACAGTATAAAGGGATCACAGGTGGAAGGGCCTGAGAGGGGAATAGCAGGATACATGTAATATGAAGTGAGAAATTAAATAAGAAGGAGGGGGCTCCAGCTGGAGAGGAAGGAGGGAGGTCAATACAAAAGGAGGGTAAAGGAACAAATAGCACCAAGGATGATCGCTCAAACTTCAAGAAATCCAATTATTTTATATTTACATAAAACTATGCATAATACCTACATAGATATCTATATTACTATGATATATAATATAGATAAATATACAGATATAGATATGTCTTAAAGAAAGTTATGCCACCACAGCTGACAATGTTCCCCCCCCCCAGAACTATAGACTAATAAAAAACCCCAGTATCATGTGTGAGAAAACACCTTTTGAATGTATTTTTGGGGAAGTTCAAATGATTCTCAATACAGATTATCAATATATCCCATGGTTTCCTCTCAGGAGTTGAGAGTGTGCCCATATTGATGAAAATACTGCACATTTGGATGATTCTTGAGCTACATGACCTGAAAGCCTTCTTAGTGCTGTCTAGCTTCCATGGTTCTAGAAAATAATTTGCAAGCCACCAAGGAAGGGAAGAAATGAAACAGGTCTATACTGCTGTGACACCTATGGATTATGGCAATGATAAGTATAGCAATACATCCTTAACATGTTTACCACAATGTTAGTGTTGTCTAATACTAACCACTAGCTGTGGTAACCAACAGCTGTCTAATTGGCTGTAAGGCCCACTAAATAGGCAGGAAATCATGCCTCATACTGGAACATGGCCAGCTTCCAAGGATTAGCGAGGCCCTATATCTTAGAAAAAAAAAATCTACTACAGCCACTTCACTAGACCAGAATAATCCTTTGCTATTTTCTAAATCTTATCATAATATCCACAGATAAGTGTAGCTACCACCCCACATCAAAGACCCCTTTCTGTATAAAAAGTGGAGACTGTTAGTATTAGGCAGCCTAATTCTGGACTGCCTAGCAACCTATGATGTCAACATGTCTCACCCACCAGGTGTCACACCTGGCAGGCATGGTTAAGTTGCTCCATAAAAGGACCAACCAGCCATGTTGTCTCTCTCTTGCCTTCTTGCTCTTCTCCTCTCTGTCGGGGCACCCCTCCCACCATGTCTTTCTCTCCCTCTCCTTTTCTCTCTCTCTCTCTCCAACCCTACCCCGAGATGGAATATATGACCCCTCCCCCTTCCCTTAATAAAACCTCCCATGTGGAACCATCTGCTTGGCATGATTTACCTGCTATACAACTCTGCTTCACAATCCTAACATTGATGCATTGGCCAAGCAGGTGCTTTCAATGGCCACACTGCATGGTGGCTGCTTTTGGCAGCAGCACCACGACTGGAGCTGCTGGAAACCTATTTCTTTTCAACTCTACCCATGGTGATCCAGTTTCCAGCAACCAGATTGCTACCTCCTACATGCAGCACCATCTGAATTGGTGAGTTCCCCTCATTGGTCAGCATAAACATCTCTCTTATTCGGGGAAGATTGACCTTTGAGAGTCTAGTAACTTTCTGGTACCTTTTGAGACAGAGGAAACCCCAACCACAGCCTTCACTGGCCACAGTTGACCCTTTTCGCTGACCTCCATTTAGGGCTTCCTTTTTCCTTTGGGTGAGGTTTTTTCCTTCTATTGACAAGGTTTCGCCCCTCTCCCCTCCTACCCATCTACGAAAATCCTAGCACTAGGTAAGCCCTGTCTACTATGTGCAACTGTGTCCTTGGTCTCTGGCCACTGCTGACAAACTATTGGACCAGATAGTACTATACTACTGTACTGAGCCAAGCCTTGCCTTTGGGCTGCCTGTGGCAGGTCACTGACTCCTACCCTCCCAATGGGAACTGCCCATTCTTCCATTTCTCCAGCATCCCCATTGGATATCTTCTGGAAAATTTTTAAACCCTATGCATGGAGCCTGACTTAAACGCCTCTAAACTCATATGTGTCTGTAATAAAACTTGGCCTACATATTCTTTAGATAATGGTTCAAATTGGCCGATTAACAGCATGTTAAATTCCAATACTTTGTGATCTTTTTAATTACTATCATCGATCTGGTAAATGGAAGGAGGTATCTTTTTTTTTTTTTTTTGTATTTTATTTTTTTCTTATCAGCTACATTTTATTAACTTTGTACCCCAGCCATGTCCCGATCCCTCATTCCCTCCCAGTCCCTCCCTCCCTCCCTCCTCTCCACCGTGCCCCTTGCTAAGTCCACTGATAGCGGGGACCTCCTCCCCATTCATCTGATCCTGTTTTATCAGGTATCTTCAGGACTGGCTGCAAAGCTCTCCTCTGTGTCCTAACAGGACTGCTCCTCCCTTGGGGGGTGGGGAGGCCTCAAGAATTCTCTCTCCTCCACTCTAAACCTTCTCTCCATTCTTTCTGTTCTCCCTCCCAACTTCTTTTAGCTATAAAGTCTCAACCTCAAGAATTCTCTACCTTTGACCCCAATTCTGCCATGCCACTTCTGCTGCACACAGCTAGCCACTATGTTGATTTTGTGATAAAGAGGGTGGAGCCACGGCTTCCCTGCATCTCCACTAAGGACAAGCACATGGTATCACCACCATCTTAACTCAGGGCAATCAAGGGCAGTCACGCAATTGGCAGCCATCTTGGTGAAAAAAAATAAAAAAAAATGCTGCGGTTCCCTGCCCCCCACCTTCCACCCCCACCAGCTGCTTTTACTACTTTGTTTCTGTTCCACTGTTTTTGGAGCTGCAAAACTGCAGTCTCTTGTAGACCCTAAAAGGCCCCTTCCTACCTCCATTCTAAAGCTGCCTATCTGCCCCTATCTTTTCCCACAGATGATATTCCCTCTATGAGAACTCGGCATTACTGCTGATAAAGTCCTGGTACCAGGCATTGAGGTTCTTGGGCTGAGCCAGGCTAAGCCCCTGACCTGCAGTGCTATTTGGTTTTTGAACCACTAGCTGCATGGTCTATTTCCATTTCCCCTTTCTCATTCACAGGAATGGTTTTCTCATATTCTCTCCTCTTTGGAAAAGCTCTGTTTTCTATGCCTATATTTGTCCTGCTCAAATGTCTAGTATCCAGTAATATCCAATAGCACTAAGAACAATCCATGAAGTAAATATCAGTTCCCTATTTCTCTTTTCTCCAAATCCTGTCTGTTTCTCACTGCCTGCTATCCCACTAAATAAAAAATACTTCCTGGTTTCTTTTTATACTCACAAAAAAAAAAAAATCTTAAGATTAAACTGTAAACCTTAAGGTAACCACGTGGTATGAACACTTTTAATAATGGTTAATTCTCTATTTATTTTGTCTCCTTTTAGAGTAAAACAGCAACAACTCTCATTTTAAGTGAGTATGGATTTTTTTAATTCAAAGTTATGTTTTTACAACATGCTATATATATGATTCAAGCCTTGTTCAAAATATTTTTATATGATGCTGAAATTTCAAGGTTATAAAGAGCTATTCAAATTAAACTAATTTAAAATTGTATATCTAACTACCTATGTCTTTATCAATTTTTTTATTATTAATTACACTTTGTTCATTTTGTATTACCCCATAAGTCCCTCCCTCCTCCCCTCCCAGTCCCACCCTCCCCCGCTTTCTGCATGCATGCTCCTCCCCAAGTCCACTGATAGGGGAGGTCCTCCTCTCCTTCTTTCTGATCTTAGCCTATCAGTTCTCATCAGAAGTGGCTGCATTGTCAGGGTTCTAGGTTATCTCCATGAATAATCCTTGGTTGGAGTATGAGTCTCTGGGAAGTTGCCTGTGTTCAAATTTTCTTGTTCTGTTGCTCTCCTTGTGGAGTTCCTGTCCTCTCCAGCTCTTACTATTTCCCACTTCTTACATAAAATTCCATTCACTCTGCCTGCCAGTTGGCCATCAGGCTCAGCATCTGCTTTGATAGTCTGCACTGCAGAGGCTTTCAGAGGCCCTCTGTGGCAGGTTCCTAGGTTGTTTCCTGTTTTCTTTTTCTTCTGATGTCCATCCTCTTTGCCTTTCAGGATGGGGATTGAACATTTTAGTTAGGGTCCTCTCTTTTGCTTAGTTTGTTTAGATGTACAGATTTTAGTGGGTTTATCCTATGTTGTATGTTTATATGAGTGAGTATATACCATGTGTGTCTTTTTGCTTCTGGGACAACTCACTCAGGATGATCCTTTCCAGGTCCCACCATTTACCTGCAAATTTCATGATTTCCTTATTTTTCATTGTTGAGTAATACTCCATTGTATAGATGTACCACAATTTCTGCATCCATTCTTCAGTTGAGGGGCATCTGGGCTGTTTCCAGCTTTTGGCTATTACAAATAAAGCTGCTACAAACATGGTTGAGCAAATGTCCTTTTTGTGTACTTGAGCCTCTTTTGGGTATATGCCTAGGAGTGGTATGGCTGGATCTTGAGGAAGTGCTATTCCTAATTGTCTGAGAAAGTGCCAGATTGATTTCCAGAGTGGTTGTACCAGTTTACATTCCCACCAGCAGTGGAGAAGGATTCCCCTTTCTCCACAACCTCTCCAGCATGTGTTGTCCCTTGAGTTTTTCATCTTGGCCATTCTGATGGGTGTAAGGTGAAATCTCAGGGTTGTTTTGATTTGCATTTCCCTAATGGCTAATGAGGTTGAGCATTTCTTTAAGTGCTTCTCTGCCATTCGATATTCCTCTACAGAGAATTCTCTCTTTAGCTCTGTTCCCCATTTTTTAAGTGGATTACTTGGTTTGCTGCATTTCAGCTTCTTTAGTTCTTTATATATTCTAGATATTAGACCTTTATCAGATATAGGGTTGGTGAAGATCCTTTCCCAATCTGTAGGCAGTCGCTTTGCTTTGATGACGGTGTCCTTTGCTTTACAGAAGCTTTTCAATTTCATGAGGTCCCATTTATTGATTGTTGCTCTTAGAGCCTGTGCTGTTGGTGTTCTGTTCAATTTTTAAGTTAATGACTGAATGCTGCTTCTCCTGCCATGAGCTGCCTGTGATCTGGAATCACCACTAGGCTTTCTGGCTAATTTGTTTGGTATAATTAATTCAAATGTAATTTTAAAATTGCTTTGTACTGTTCTACTATATTGTTGGTTTTAAAACTCATAACTCAGGGGTTACTATGTACAAGCTTTTACCAATACCCTAAATTAAGATCCATTAATTTTAGAGGCATTCATTTATGTTAAAACTTGATCATTGTGCTATATCTTCACTATCAAAGGGTTAAAATATGCTTGGTCTTGTTTTCTAAAAATGGCAATATTATTAATCAATAGAATAGCCTTAGACTTTTATAAGCTATGAACTTTTATACACTAAATCATACAGGAAACTGTTAAGCTCTCAATTTAATGGACTATATTTATGACTTTTAAGGCTTCAACTTAACAGGGACAAAACCTAAAGTTCTAATATTTAATGGTTAAAAATGCAAGTTAATAGTCAGCCATCTCATGGATGATCAAGTCCTTTAACATGTTCAAAAATAAATTTATATTCCTACAAATACAGACACGGCCTCACTGCTATCTTTAATTAATAGCCGAGGACGGTCCCTGAATCAATAAGGAGTTGGTAAAAATAATAAGAGAAGAGTCTTCCCGACAGGCTCATCTACAGTGCAGAAACTATGCTCCAGACTTTGGCTGCTGCTCTGAGGCTGTTGGCATTCCCATGCACAAAACAAAGAGGTCTGAAATGCCCAATCCCTCTGGGGTATAGCCAAAAGTCCATCAGGTAACTGTTTCAAATACAGACAGAAATGATGCTGATCCTGCAGCTGCCTCAACAAGCCACACACTGCCTGCTGGCAGACTGGCCTCTGGGAGTCAAAATGCTCTCATGCAGGCTTGTCCTCTGTGCCCAACCATGGAGGCTCAACCAGCACAAGGACCACAGACACTTTCAACCTTCGAGCTCCTTGGCCTGGTAGAGGACAAATGGCTCCTAGACTCAGTGACCTCCACCACCCTGGCCCAGCCCAGGGTGGCACTGTGGGTCTGTTTTGGCCTCACACTTGAGCCCCATGGACATATTGCCAACTTCCATCTTGGGAGACTTCAGATACCTTGTCAGTTCATGTCATGTGCAGGAGATCAGGCCTTAAAGCCTTCTAGAGCTGCTATTGTCAGGTGTAGCCACAAAATGCCTTGTTGCAAGATTCAAGAAACAGGCTTCAGGTGTAACCTTTGACCATCCCTTTAGCTAAAGGACAATAAATGTTCTTAGCAGCCTCACCTATGTCTCATGGTAAATAACTAGATACAAAGGCCTAAGGAAAATGTTGTTTGAGGGTCTAAAAATTGTTTTAAGGCTACTAATTGCAAGTTATAAAGGTTGCAAGGTCTAAGGCAATTTAAGGTATCCTAAATAGGTAAAAAAGCTTAATGTTTCCTCCTGTTGCTATGCTACTGTTATATTGACTGTCCAGATCTTTGACCTTTATCAATAGAGTTCTGATTTATTAATATAACTCTAATTAAAAAAAACATTCCACTATACTACCCACTATCACAGTTTCAAGCTCAGGATTTTAAATATCGTTTGGTTTGTCTTTGAGGTATAGACTTAAAAATTGTTTCTCGTGCTAGACTTATGTACATACAGTCTCTTCTGGATAGAGAGGAGCCTCCCTTCCATGATGTGTAATAATACTAACAGTTAAGATCAAATGAGCTTTTGCCCCTTCTACTTTATGAAAAGCTTCTGCCTTTCTAGAGATCACCTTAAAGAATGTCTACGCTGTTAACACAAATATGTATGTCTACTGCCTTTTCTACAATGCATATTTCAGGGCAGATTACAGTTGTGATTCTAATATATCTAAAGTTTTATCTCTGTAAAACTTAAAAGTAATTCTTGTAATCTACAGGAAATCTACCTGAATCTACCTCTCAGGTCAGTTGGGTTATTCCCTATCTCAGATGGTGGGATTACTCCCTTTCCCTGGTTTTGGGACTCTCCTTTCCTAGCTATTTTATTGCTACATGCCTATATCAAACATTGGCTGATTGGTGAGTTTTCCCTTCTGGTTGGCATCAATTCCTGGCTACTTAATTGCTATATTCCTATACCCAACACCAGCGTATTGGTGAGTTTTCACTTCCAGTTGACACGAACAACGTCCTACCACTCTCGCCAACAAACCTTCTCCTTTGGGTAAGATTTTACCTCTACCAGCATAGTATCTCTCCATCTCCCTCTCGCTTGCCTACAGAATCATGTCCACTACAGGCAAGTGTGCCCTTCATCTCTGGCCAACGCTCACAAGCTGTTGGAACAGATTGTACCATACTACTCTACTGAGTCAAACCTTGCTCTTGGGATGCCTTGACAAGTCAAGGCCCAATGGGAATAATCCATTTATCCATTCCTCCAGATTCACCTCTGGTATGTCTTCTGGAGTATTTTAGATTTCTACAACTAGTGCCCACTTTAAGGGCCTCTAATCTTAAACACTTCTGTAACCAAACTTGGTCTCAGTTTCCTTAGATGACATATCCAAAGCAAAACCTTTTTAATTACTGCCAGTAATTGAGTAAATGGAGGTTCCGTGTTCAAGTGTCTTTGATCCAAACCTTCCACCTCTGTTCACTCTCCCAAAAGCTTTAATGTACACCTAAAGGAATTTTCTCTATAACCTACTTAACTTTGTCTTCTGTGTATATATATATTTTAGTATCCTGCCAAACCCAGGTGTTTCCTACATCCATAACAGCACCAAAGCAGCTACCACAGGTGTTCGAGTCTGACCTCAGAGACTTATATCAAGCTGGATCTGCACTTTCCCTCCCAGCCATGGATGTTATCACAGACCCTGGACAGCATCAAAACAACCTGTTCTTCCTGGACTTGGCCAGCATTTCAGCCTTTTGACCTCCCTAGAGTGCCCCCAGTGTCAGCAGGACGTAGCCATAGAGAATCTCCACCCTTTTTTCACTTATTATTAACAAAAGGCTGGAATGGTGTGCTTCAGGCCCAGGACAAGTAGATCCAGGTTCTCCCAGCATTCCTCAGTCCCTACCTGCTGCCTTGCATGGCTGGCAACTCTCTACTGGCAACCCTCTACCCTGAACATTCCAGGGCAGGGACTTCCTCTCCTCTTCTTGTCCATGTAATCTGGACATGTTTTTGCTATTACTTTTCTCTGTGTTTCTGTCTTTCTCTGTCTCTCTCTGTCTCTCTCTGTCTCTCTCTCTCTCTCTCTCTCTCTCTCTCTCACACACACACACACACATACACACTTGCATGACAACCAAGAGCTGCTTCCAATGAACCTACACTTATATACTTGCCTTACATGAGAAGCCGTCACCATCCTGCAGTGACACCTGAATACCACCTAAGTAAAGGCTGGGGGAGGGGGGAAAGAGAGCAGGGTGACACAAAGAAGGATGCCAAGTCTAAGTTCTGATCAAGGTGTCATTTACTGAATGTCAGGTTAACACTTAAATAGCAGGAAAGTACAAGCAGTTTCTCACGGAGGCAACTTTACTTGGCCCAAAGATATGAGGGCTCACTCAAGACCTGCTATCTGGTTACCATGGTTGCACGGAATTTGTTATCTAGTTCTCAGGGTCAGAGCCCTCTGCTGTAGAACTGCCAGGGTCACTCTCTGAGACACTGAGCTTTATATTAGAGCCAGGGCAAGGAGACCAAATTCCACTGCTTAGAAACAGCAAGTGCACACTCCAATTAGGCCAGCAACTCCAAATAGGCTGCCACAATAAGCAGCCCAAGCTCCTCATTTTTTCATTGTAGTAAAAGGGAGGTATGTTAGTATTTGGGTAGCTTACTTCTGGGTTGCCTAGCAACCTAGGATGTTATCATGTGTTGCCCACCAGGTGTCACACCTGGCAGATGTGGTTAAGTTGCTCCATAAAAGGAGCAAACGAGCCACTTTGTCTCTCTCTTGCTTTCTTGTTCTTTCCCTCTTTTTGTCAGGGAGCTCCCTCCTCCCACCATGTCTTTCTCTCCCTCTCCTTCTCTCTCACACATCTACCCTGCTCAGAGATAGTCTCTGTGACTCCCTCCCCTTTCCCTTAATAAAACTTCCCATGTGGAACCAATCTTGTGGCATAATTTATGAATCGGACATATAACTCCAGTGCACAATTCTAACAGAGAATATCACAGAAAACTACAATGGGGCACAATATGGAAATGAAAGGAACATGGAGGGCCCAATGCCAACAGATATCTACATTACAGCTCCTGTATATATGGTTCAAGGAACATGATGGAAGAGGAGGTGGAAGGATTGTAAGATCCAGAGGACTGGGAAGTCTGTGAAGATATGGTCCCTTCTAAAAATGGCTGCACAACAGATGTAGCCCATGGCAGTGGGTTCCATTGTAATAGGAACAGGGACTGTCTCTGACATGAACTGATTGCCCTGCTCTTTAATTACCTCCCCCTGAGGGGAGAGCAGCCTTACCAGGCCACAGAAGAAGACAATGCAGCCACTCCTGATGAGACCTAATTGACTAGGATCAGAAGGAAGGAAAAGGAGATCTCCCCTATCAGTGGACTTGGGGAGGGGCATGCATGCAGAGGGTGGAGGAAGGGAGGGATTTGGATGGAAGGAGGGAGAGAACAACAGGGGAGATACTAAGGGAATAAAGTATAATTAACAAAGAATTTTTTAAAAATGGATGCACAAACAAGACTAGAAGATTGAAAATATCAATTGACAAGATAACATGGATAGGGAAAATTTCAATGAATCCTATCCCTAGACAAAGAACTTCAGGCAACTAATGACTTCTGTGAAAAGAACTACCCTCTTCCAAGAATGAGCCTTAATGGTTGTCCAATTAAGAATGGTCAGCTTGCTGCCCTGCAGACTATCAAAGCACATGCTGAGACTTATGGCCAACTGTTGGGCAGTATGCATAGAATCTTATGAAAGAAGTGGGAAATAGTAAGATCTGGAGAGGACAGAAACTCTACAAGGAGAGCAACAGAACAAGAAAATTTCAACTCAGGGGTCTTTCCAGTGTCTCATACTCCAACCAAGTACCATACACGGAGATAACCTAGAACCCCTGCACAGATATAGCCCATGGCAGTTCAGTGTCCATGTGGCTTCCATAGTAATGGGAAGAAGGACTGCCTCTGACATAAACTGATTGGCCTGCTCTTTGATCACCTCCCCCTGAGTGGGGAGCAGCCCTACCAGGCCACAGAGGATGACAATGCAGCCACTGCTGATGAGATCTGATAGACTAAGATCAGAAGGAAGGAGAGGGGGACCTCCCCTATCAGTAGACTTGGGGAAGGCCAGGCATGAAGAAGGAGGATGGAAGGTGGGATTGAAAGGGGAGGAGGGAGGGGCTTATGGGGGGATAAAAAATGAATAAAGTGTAATTAATAAAAGTTAAAAAAATGGTCAGCTTGAAATCATATACATACAAACAACAAAGAGACAGTAAATTGTAGTTATATACTTGTGCATATGTAGTTATATACTTGTGCATATTGTAGTTATATACTTGTGCATTTTACATACATACATACACACAAACAGAAACATACACACTCAAATTCAACAGTAATAATCAAAGAAAAAGAGGATATAAAATTGAGAGAGGGTGGAGGATAAGAAAGATTAGAAGGAGACAGCCTAGGATGGGCTGAAGGAACAAATGTGTGAGAAGAAACTGACATAATTTTTATTTCAGTTCAAAATTTAAAGAAAATGTTATATTGAAAATAAATACTCTATCAGAAAGATACAAACATTAAGTAATATATCCTTGTGGTCAATTAAAAATTATGTGCAATTCAAGCTTGAATCTCATACACAAAAGGAAATAAAATAGAGATTGAAGGTGGATGGAGGGAGGAAACTGGGTAGTAGAAGGAATGGGGAGTGAAGCAGAGGTGGGGATTAGGAATAGGGAGTACAGGGGAAAGAGAATGGAAATATGAGTTGGCGGGGCATCTCTGGGATTTGTCAGAGACTTGGAATAGGGGAGGCCCCAGTAAGTCTAACTGAAACTCCTAGCATGGGAATATGGAGCCTGAACAAGCCACCTCCTGTAGCCAGGCAGGACTTCCATGCAGGGATAAGGACACTGACCCACCTGCATTTGTCCTGCTTACAAGATGTTCAGGGACAAAGTTGCAGCAAAGACTGAGGGAATATCCAACCAAACACTGGCCCTACTTGAGACTTATCTGATGAGAGAAAATCAATCCCTGACACTATTAATGATACCCTGCTATGCTTTTAGACAGGAACCTAGCATAACTCCTCTGAGAGGCTTCACCCAGTAGCAGATGGAAACAGGTGCAGAGACCCACAGCCCCACATGAGACAGAACTCAAGGAGTCCTATGGAAGAATTGGGGAAGTGATAGAGAGAGCTGGATGGGTCAAGGACTCCACAAAAAGACTTACAGAGTAAATTAACCTGGGACCGGGGGGGGGGGGTATTCACAGAGACTGAACCACCAGCCAAAGAGCATACATGAACTGGTCCTAGGCCCCCTCCACAAATGTAGCAGATGCCCACGTTGGTCTTCATGTGGATGCCCATGTGGATAACTGGAGCAGGTACCCTCTAAGGCCCTGATGCTTCCCTTTAGATTCCATTCCCCTAATTGGGCTGCTCCATCTGGCTTCAGTGGGAGAGAAATGAGCCTAGTTCTACAGTGACTTACTGTGCCAACATAGGTTGGTACCCATGGGAGAAACTCTCCCTTCTCTCAGGAGAAGGAGAGAGGAGAATGAAAGGATGGTTGTGTGACAGGGAGGTGGAGATAGGAGGAGGGGGAGACTGAAATGATGATCTAATGTGAGTAAATACATTTAAAATTAAAAAATTATGGGCATAGATTTTAAAATATAGTGTGAACATTCTATCATCTCAGTTTCCATGCACTTTTCTAGTTAACATTCCCCATTCACATAGTTTGCTGAATGTCATGTAAGTAGAATTGTATCTATTCTTTTCTCATTCATACATTATGTCTGTGAGATTATACATGTGAGTGTTCCTTTTTATTTCTGAGAAATATTTCTTATCATAATTTGTCATACTTAATATCATAATTTGTTTATATATTTTCTTATACAAGGAAATTTTGGTTATTTCATTCAGTAGGCATTATAAATAAACCTATCATGTACTTTGATCTACAAGTGTTTCTAAGGAAAATTTTTTCATGTTCTTTGGTACTTTTACTTAACTTAAAGATTAAATATGCTTTTGGCCTTATTATATACTACTATACAATATTAACTTTTTCTGATATTTCTAAAAACATAATAAGTCTCAAACTTAATTTATCATCCTGAAATGTTTTTTAGTGTTGCTACACAGTTTTTGTTCCACAAATAATAACATCATGACAATTATCTTGGAGAGAATTCATCATTTATACTTACACACAACAATTTTCATGTGTTCTTATTGCAAGTCCATGTTCCATCCACTCAGTGTCATTCTGCTCTTTTCTTAATAACTTTTAATATTTTTAGAGCAGACCTCTTAAATAAGAATCCTCTTAATCTTTATTGGAAAACCTTCATTTCTGATGCATATTTTGCTATACATAGGATTTATTACTTATTTGAATTTGAGGTATCTGATGGCAGGTGTTGAGAAGTCAGAGGAAGACTTGAAAGGGTTGATTTTCACCTTCAAACATGTGTGTCCCAAGGATCAATTTCAGGTCTGCAAGCTTGGTTGCAAGTACCCTTTACCTGCTGACTCTTCTCTCCATTCCCCATGGACTGATGTTTTAAAAATAAGTTTAAAGATGTATCTCTATTGCTTTCAGAAAAAAAAGTTAAAATGCTTTTGAAAAACAAGTTGTCAGTTATATTATTCCCCCTCTGAAGGTTCTACGCTTTCTCTAGCCACTTTTACGATATTTTCAATGACTTTGTCTTTGTTCAACCAGCTATTCATCCTTTCTGTGCATAAATGTGGTCTCTTACTATTTTTCCAATTTGGAATTTCTAAAATGTAAATGTCTGAGTTAGTGCATTTCATGAATTTTGAACAAATTCTCAGCTAGTATCACTTGAAATATTGCTTTTGCCTCAACCTTTCTTTGAGATTTCTAATGCATAAATTCTAAAACATGTATCATAGCTATTACATGGTAATCTTTTTTCCACCTTTCTCTCTCTGCTTCACTTTCTCTTATATTGACCTACACCCCAGTTCATTAACTGTGTTCTCCTGTCTACCATATATACTGATAAACGCATGCATTGAGTCTTTCATTTCAGAGACTGCAATTTTCAATTTTGAATGTTTTACTTGATGACTAAGTATTCTAATTGTTTTCTGTTTCCATCTGTTATCCTTTTTCTCTGTTTTGGATATATTATTTAATGCATTATTTTTTAAAGTTATCTGCTAGTCTCAGTATCAGCCACATCTCGATTTGCATCTACTATTTTCCTCGTGATTTTTAGTTTTTTTCTTATTGCATAACTAGAAAATACCTTACTTTCAAGTGGTGTGTATAAAAGAAACAGATATTTCATGTGATTTTATCTTTTACCGGAGTCAATTTTCCTTTTAGCTCATTAGGCAATAAGGATGAGTGATTAATCAACCTCTAATCAGAAACTGTTTGATCTGTACTGTATTGCAACAATAGTAAGCCTCAATCAAAGTCTGGCATGTTACTATTCCTAGATTCTGGAGGGTATATATGAACTCTGGACGTTAAAAAACTTGTGACTTTCAGTTTTCAGCTTAGCTCCCTAGCTTACTACTTCATTCAGTTTCAAACACTTCCTCCTAGAAGTTCTGTCTTTCAAAAAAACTGGGAGCTCAGTGCCAAATTACTTGTGTAGTGACAGAACTAGTAAACATTCCAAGGTGCAAACTGCCCAAATGTGGGTGCCTTAATATTTTATTTTGTCATTATAATATCATACAACTGCTAAAAGCCTGCTGGTTTCTTTCACAAAGCAGAAGTCTTTACCTTAGCCCAAGGCTGATAGAAAATCTTACCCAAAACAAAGAGGTGGCAACAAATCATTTGGGAAACAATCCTCACTTTTTCTTTTTCCTCCTCTTCATTTATTATTAATCCTGACATTTTTCTCTCCTACATAGTTACTTAAACTTCTTAAGATTATCATTTCTTTTATTCTTTTATTTTTGACTTGTTCTCATGACCTTGAATTGTATATATAGCCATAGATGACCTCGACATTCTTTTTTTTTTCTCTTTCCACCTTAAAAAAAAAAAGATTCTTTTTTCATACAATATATAATGAATACATTTCCCCTTCTCTTTGATTCCCCTAGTTCCTCTACACCTCCTCATCCATTCACATCTACTCCCTGTTTGTCTCTCATTAGAAAAGAACAACAAAACATAATGAAATAAAATAAAGTAAGATAAAAACCATCTCATCCAAATTGGATACAGCACTCCAGCACAAGGAAAAGATCCCAAGAATAGGCACAAGAATCAGAGACCACGTGTTCACACATTTAGGAGTCCCATAAAAATACTAGGGTTAGAGGGAAGGAAAGGAGGACCTACCCTATCAGTGGACTTGGGGAAGGGCATGGAAAGAGATGAGAGATTGAGGGCAGGATTGAGAGAGGATGAGGGAGAGGGCTATAGCTGGGATACAAAGTCAATAAACTGTACTTAATAAAAATAAATTAATTAAAAAATAAAAATGTCTCCCAACCGAAACAGCCCAAGGCCAAATGGTTTTAGTGAAGAATTCTACCTATTTTCAAAAAGAATTAACTCCAATACTTCATAAATACTTCACAAAATAGAAACAGAAGGAACATTGTTCAATGCATTTTATGAGGCCACAGTTACCTTGATAGCCCAAACCACACAAAGACGCAACAAAGATGATTACAGATCAATTTTCCTTGTGAATATTGATGCAAAAATAATCAATAACCAGGCATGGTGGTGCATACTTTTAATCTCACACTATGGGAGGCAAGGAACTCAGATTGCTGTGAGTTTGAGGCCAGCCTGCTCTATGACTTGAGTCCGGGAAACCCTGTATTGAAAAACCAAAACAACAACAGAACTCAATAAAGTACTTGCAAACCAAATGCAAGAATATCTTTTAAAAAAAAATCATCCACCGTGTTTTTTATTCAGGTCATGAATATTTCTTATTATGGGCACTTTTTGTTGCTATTGCAATTATGTCCTTGTATAGTCTCATTTTAAAGACAATAGACTGTATTGAGTTTTTCAATATATAAAAATGATATTGTGGGGTTGGGGATTTAGCTCAGTGGTAGAGCACTTGCCTAGCAAGCGCAAGGCCCTGGGTTCGGTCCTCAGCTCTGGAAAAAAAAAATGAGATTGCTCTTTAGTACATAACAACTGCCAAAGAGGCTACTGAGATAAACCAGGATTACTCTTTGAGCATAGAGGGAAAAATACTGCTCTCCTTGTGTGCCAACCATTGAATGAAAAAGAAAAATGTTCACAAAAATAAATGGATTCATCAAAGGAGTTCAAAGTACTTCAAAAATTCTTTATATCCTTAATCCAAAACACAAACTGAAGACTTCTTGTTTGTTCCCTCTCCTTTCTCTGACCATATATTTTACCTCACAGCAACCATCAGAATCACATCTTGTATATATGTGTATGTCTGCATACATGCATGTGTGGAAACCAGAGTTCAACCTATATAATAAAACAAAATTCTTAATCAAGAAATACTTCATGGATAGGAATTAAGCTTTGTGGTAGAGAGTTCACCTAATAAGTATGAGGCCTTTACACGCCATGTAAAAAGCATCACAATGTCTCAAAAATCTGATTTGTATATTACATCTCTTTATGGTGTTCAAAGTGCTATAGTGTGAATGTCCTTGTATATGTTTGGTTTTCCTTTTATTCAAGGATTATTCCTGAGTCATGAGGTAAAACACCACCATAATATCTTCAATCTTGTTACAGCTTCCAAAATGATCACTCTTAGCTTTTATCAAATTCCCAAAAGATACCTTCTTACTCAAAATGAAGACCTCTTTCTCAGATCATGTTTCCAGTGGACTAGCCCTTTCTAGTTGCTTCCTTGGAACAGTACAGATCTATGTGCTCCATTAAGAGTATAACCTTTTTAAAAGCCAAGAAAATCATCTTTGAATCTTCAGCCCCTAGATGTGTACAAAATATTCATTGAAATCACAGGGAGACACGGGTCTGGATACAGAGATCTCTATATTTCCTACTTCATAAATTATTTGTATTTTCACAGAGTTGAAAAGTTTTGGGGAGGGATATCATCTGAAATATAACAGCAGACAAAAACTGTAAATGGAAAACAAAATTCAACATCTTTTCCTTCTCAAACAATGAATACTAATATAAAAACAAAGACAAAAGGCTTCTAGCCTCAAAGCTTACAATTTTTGTGGAATTCCAAGTCCTCTATTGTTGTGATTGCCGAAAAATTACAGATACTTCAGTTACTGGAAGACTTTAGTGAATCTCAAAAAGAAGTAAAGTAGCTTAAAAATCTGACATTCATTTAAGAAATTTACAAAGATGAATCAACCAATAGTAAAACAATGGTCTTGTAAATTGATATTTTTAACAAAGGCAACAATGAATAGAAAACTGATAGACTGTATTAAAGATATTTCTGGAGGGAAGAAGTAAAGAGAAAAAAAAGGCTCAGCTGATTCTATCACTTTACTCTGTGTATGTAACCATTGCAAGATTTAGATATGGTCTACCTTTTACCTCATATTTCAATTGTATTAGCAAAGTTATAGTTTTAGAAACTGTGGATTTATAATTCTGTCTTCCAAAAATAATAAATGTAATTTGCCAAAACAAAACCATCTTATTAATAAACTGACTATAAGCAGAATAGAGCAAAGGTTATGGTCACTGGAGGCTTAAAACTTTGGCTCTGCAACAGTAATAAATACTGCATGGTACTGGCATAGAAACAGAATGGTGGATCAATGGAACAGAACAGAAGACCCACAAATAATCCCATACACTTATAGACACCTGATCGTTGACAAAAATGCCAAAACCATACAATGGAAAACAGATAGCATCTTCAACAAATGGTGCTGGTCTAACTGGATGTCTACATGTAGAAAAATGAAAATAAATGCATACTTATCACCCTGCACAAAACTGAAGTCCAAGTGGATCAAAGACCTCAACATAAAACCAGACACATTAAATTGGTTAGAAGAAAAAGTGGGGAGGAGCCTAGAACTCATTGATTCAGGAGACAACTTCTTGAACAGAAGACCAACAGCACAGGCTCTAAGAGCAACAATCAATGAATGGGACTTCATGAAACTGAAAAGCTTCTGTAATGTGAAGGACACCGTCATCAAAACAAAACGACTGCCTACAGATTGGGAAAGAATCATCACCAACCCTTTATCTGACAGAGGACTCATATCCAGTATATAAAAAGAACTAAAGAAGCTGAAAAGCAGCAAACCAAGTAATCCAATAAAAATTGGGAACAGAGCTAAACAGAGAACTCTCTGTAGAGGAATATTGAATGGCAGAGAAACACTTAAAGAAATGCTCAATGTCATTAGCCATTAGGAAAATGCAAATCAAAACAACCCTGAGATTTCACCTTACACCCATCAGAATGGCCAAGATGAAAAACTCAAGGGACAACACATGCTGGAGAGGTTGTGGAGAAAGGGAAACCCTCCTCCACTGCTGGTGGGAATGTAAACTTGTACAACCACTCTGGAAAACAATCTGGTGCTTTCTCAGTCAACTAGGAATAGCGCTTCCTCAAGATCCAGCCACACCACTCCTAGGCATATATCCAAAAGAGGCTCAAGAACACAATAAGGAAATTTGCTCAACCATGTTTGTAGCAGCTTTATTTGTAATAGCCAGAAGCTGGAAACAGCACAGATGCCCCTCAACTGAAGAATGGATGCAGAAATTGTGGTACATCTACACAATAGAGTATTACTCAGCAATGAAAAATAAGAAAATCATGAAATTTGCAAGTAAATGGTGGGACCTGGAAAGGATCATCCTGAGTGAGCTGTCCCAGAAGCAGAAAGACACATACGGTATATACTCACTTATATAGACATATAACATAGGAAAAACCTACTAAAATCTGTACATCTAAAGAAACTAATCAAGAGAGAGAACCCTGACTAAAATGCACAATCCCCTTCCCAAAAGGCAAAAAGGATGGACATCAGAAGAAGAAGAAAACAGGAAACAACCTAGGAACCTGCCACAGAGGGCCTCTGAAAGGCTCTGCCCTGCAGATTATCAAAGCAGACGCTGAGACTTATGGCCAACTGTTGGGCAGAGTGCGTGGAATTTTATATAAGAAGTGGGAAATAGTAAGATCTTGAGAGGACAGGAACCCCACAAGGAGAGCAACAGAACCAGAAATTTGAACACAGGGGTCTTCCCAGAGACTCATACTCCAACCAAGTACCAGGCATGGAGATAACCTAGAACCACTACACAGATGTAGCCCCTGACAGTTTAGTGTCCATGTGGCTTCTATAGTAATGGGAAGAGGGACTGCCTCTGACATAAACTGATTGGCCTGTGCTTTGATCACCTCCCCCTGACCAAGCCACAGAAGATGACAATGCAGCCACTCCTGATGTGATCTGTTAGACTAAGGTCAGAAGGAAGGAGAGCTATCAGTGGACTTGGGGAGGGGCATTCTTGAAGAAGGGGGAAGCAGGGTGGGCCCAGGAGGGGAGGAAGGAGGGGCTTATGAGGGATACAAAGTGAATAAAGTATAATTCATAAAATTAAATTAAATTTAAAAAAAAAACTTTTGCTCTGTTCCTTACTGGCCATGTGACCTTAGCTACATTATTTCACTAGTGTGGGTGTCAGTTTCTTTATCAGTAAACATGTGTAAGTTAATAGTACACATCTTAAAGTAGTATTGTGGAAAATAACATTCTGTGACTATAGTCTACTTTGCACTGACCAAAGGCTAGCCACTAGCCATATGGGGCTATTAAAATCTTGTTACATCAAGGAAAGACTGAATTAAATTTTTTATTCTATTTAACCAATTTAAATGTAAATTTGAATAGCAACATATGGATACTGTCTGCTTTCCAGGAGAGCAGTTTTAGAATAAACAAGCATTGGTTTCAATAAATTATATAACTATAACCCAGCAATGCACACCACTGTAAAGGAGTATACAAGCATGGGTTATTTACTGTCAATCATTTTCTAGCTAAACTGTATGAATACATTTCTTCATAATATTTTTGTTTTCTGACTAATTTTCTACCTTGGAGGTGGAATGAGCTTCAGAAAACAACAAACTAGTCTGTACCTCAATCTCCACCTGCTTTGGGGGGGGCAACATATGGTATACATACTTAGCCAATTTTGATGGATTGTTTCCACCAGTAATGGATACATTTAGATTCTAACCATACCACAATATTTTACTACTTTTTTAGTATAATAATAATAATATTAGTTATTATTATTAATTACACTTTATTCATTTTGTAGACTCCCATAAGCCCCTCCCTCCTCCCCTCCCGAACCCATGCTACCTCCCCTTTCTGCATGCATGCTCCTCCCCATGTCCACTGATAGGTGAGGTCCTCCTCTCCTTCCTTCTGATCTTAGTCTATAAGATCACATCAGGAATGGCTGCATTGTCTTCTTCTGTGGCCTGGTAAGACTGCTCCCCCATCAGGGGGAGGTGATCAAAGAGCAGGCCAATCAGTTTATGTCAGAGGCAGTACCTCTTCCCATCACTATGTAAGCCACTTGGACACTAAACTGCCATGGGCTACATCTGTGCAGGGGTTCTAGGTTATCTCCATGAATAGTCCTTGGTTGGAGTATGAGTCTCTGGGAAGTTGCCTGTGTTCAAATTTTCTTGTTCTGTTGCTTTCCTTGTGGAGTTCCTGTCCTCTCCAGCTCTTGCTATTTCCCACTTCTTACATAAAATTCCATTCACTCTGCCCGCCAGTTGGCCATCAGGCTCAGCATCTGTTTTGATAGTCTGCAGGGCAGAGGGTTTCAGGTGCCCTCTGAGGCAGGTTCCTAGGTTGTTTCCTGTTTTCTTCTTCTTCTGATGTCCATCCTCTTTGCCTTTCAGGATGGGGATTGAGCATTTTAGTTAGGGTCCTCTCTTTTGCTTAGTTTGTTTAGATGTACCGATTTTAGTGGGTTTGTCCTATGTTGTATGTTTATATGAGTGAGTATATACCGTGTGTGTCTTTTTGCTTCTGGGACAACTCACTCAGGATGATCCTTTCCAGGTCCCACCATTTACCTGCAAATTTCATGATTTCCTTACTTTTCATTGTTGAGTAATACTCCATTGTATAGATGTACCACAATTTCTGCATCCATTCTTCAGTTGAGGGGCATCTGGGCTGTTTCCAGCTTCTGGCTATTACAAATAAAGCTGCTACAAACATGGTTGAGCAAATATCATTTCTGTGTACTTGAGCCTCATTTGGAAATATGCCTAGGAGTGATATGGCTTGGATCTTGAGGAAGCACTATTCCTAGTTGTCTCAGAAAGTGCAGGATTGATTCCCAGAGTAGTTGTACAAGTTTACATTCCCACCAGCAGTGGAGAAGGGTTCCCCTTTCTCCACAACCTCTCCAGCATGTGTTGTCCCTTGAGTTTTTCATCTTGGCCATTCTGATGGGTGTAAGGTGAAATCTCAGGGTTGTTTTGATTTGCATTTCCCTAATGGCTAATGAGGTTGAGCATTTCTTTAAGTGCTTCTCTGCCATTCAATATTCCTCTACAGAGAATTCTTTGTTTACCTCTGTTCCCCATTTTTTAAGTGGATTACTTGGTTTGCTGCTTTTAAGCTTCTTTAGTTCTTTTTATATACTGGATATGAGTCCTCTTTCAGATAAAGGGTTGGTGAAGATTCTTTCCCAATCTGTAGGCAGTCGTTTTGTTTTGATGACGGTTTCCTTTGCTTTACAGAAGCTTTTCAGTTTCGTGAGGTCCCATTTATTGATTGTTGCTCTTAGAGCCTGTGCTGTTGGTGTTCTTTTCAGGAAGTTTTCTCCTGTACCAATGAGTTCTAGGGTATTCCCCACTTTTTTTTCTAGCCGATTTAATGTGTCTGGTTTTATGTTGAGGTCTTTGATCCACTTGGACTTCAGTTTTGTGCAGGGTGATAACTATGGATCTATTTTCATTTTTCTACATGTAGACATCCAGTTGGACCAGCACCATTTGTTGAAGATGCTATCTTTTTTCCATTGTATGGTTTTGGCATCTTTGTCAAAAATCAAGTGTCCATAAGTGTGTGGGTTTACTTCTGGGTCTTCTGTTCGATTCCATTGATCCACCATTCTGTTTCTATGCCAGTACCATGCAGTTTTTATAACTGTTGCTCTATAGTACAGCTTGAGATCAGGGATGGAGATACCTCCAGAAGATATTTTATTGTAGAGGATTGTTTTAGCAATTCTCGGTT
Source organism: Psammomys obesus (assembly GCF_907164565.1). Classification (NCBI taxonomy): domain Eukaryota; kingdom Metazoa; phylum Chordata; class Mammalia; order Rodentia; family Muridae; genus Psammomys; species Psammomys obesus. The sequence continues at coordinate 6,418,918 of NW_026592776.1, read as the reverse complement.
TCTTGTTATTCCATACGAAGTTGAGAATTTTTCTTTCCAGGTCTGTAAAGAATTGTGTTGGCAATTTGATGGGAATTGCATTAAATCTATAGATTGCTTTTGGTAAGATGGCCATTTTTACTATGTTAATCCTACCAAGCCATGAGCATGGGAGAGCTTTCCATCTTCTCATATCTTCCTCTAATTCTTTCTTCAGAGACTTGAAATTTTTTTTCATACAAGTCTTTGACTTGCTTGGATAGGGTTACACCAAGGTACTTTATGTCATTTGTGGCTATTGTGAAGGGTGTTGTTTCCCTAATTTCTTTCTCAGCCCTTTTGTCTTTTGTATACAGGAGTGCTACTGATTTTTTTTTTTTTTAGTTAATTTTGTATCTGGCCACTTTGCTGAAGGTGTTTATCAGCTGTAGGAGTTCCCTGGTAGAGTTTTTGTGGTCACTCATGTATAAAATCATATAATCTGCAAATAGTGATAATTTGACTTCTTCTTTTCCCATCTGTATCCCCTTGATCTCCTTCAACTGTTTTATTGCTCTAGCAAGGACTTCCAGCACTATGTTGAAGAGATATGGAGAGAGTGGGCAGCCTTGTCTTGTCCCTGATTTCAGTGGGATTGCTTTAAGTTTCTCTCTATTCAGATTGATGTTGGCTATAGGCTTGCTGTATATCACCTTTACTATGTTTAGATATGTGCCTTGTATCCCTGATCTCTCCAATACTTTAAACATGAATGGATGTTGGATTTTATCAAATGCTTTTTCAGCATCTAGGGAGATTATCTTGTCGTTTTTTTTTTCTTTCAGTTTGTTAATATGATGGATCACATTGATGGATTTCTGTATATTGAACCACCCCTGCATACCTGGGATGAAGCCTACTTGGTCATAGTGGATAATATCTTTGATGTGTTCTTGGATTCGGTTTGCAAGTATTTTGTTAAGTATTTTTGCATCAATGTTCATAAGGGAGATTGGCCTGAAATTCTCTTTCTTTGTTGAGTCTTTGTGAGGTTTAGGTACCAAGGTGACTGTGGCTTCATAGAATGAGTTTGGTAATGTTCCTTCTGTTTCTATTTTGTGGAATAGTTTTGAAGAGAATTGGTGTTAGCTCTTCTTTGAAGGTCTGGTAGAATTCTGCGCTGAAGCCATCTGGTCCTGGGCTTTTTTTGGATGGGAGACTTTTGATGGCGGCTTCTATTTCTTTGGGGGATATAGGACTATTTAGTTGATTTACCTGGTCCTGATTCAGCTTTGGTAAGTCAAATCGATCAAGAAAATTGTCCATTTCATTTAGATTTTCAAATTTTGTGGCATATAGTCTTTTGAAGTAAGTCCTAATGATTGTTTGGATTTCCTCAGTGTCTGTAGTTATGTCCCCCTTTTCTTTTCTGATTTTGTTGATTTGGGTGGTGTCTCTCTGCCTTTTAGTTAGCTTGGCTAAGTGTTTGTTGATCTTGTTGATTTTCTCAAAGAACCAGCTCTTGGTTTCTTTGATTCTTTGAATTGTTTTATTTGTTTCCAATTGATTGAGTTTTATTATTTCCAGCCATCTACTCCTTCTTGGTGTGTCTGCTTCTTCTTTTTCTAGGGTTTTTAAGTGAGCCATTAAGTTGCTTGAATGAGCTGTCTCGAATTTCTTCTTGAAGGCACTTAGTGCTATGAACTTTCCTCTTAGCACTGCTTTCATTGTGTCCCACAAGTTTGGGTATGTTGTGTCTTCATTTTCATTGATTTCTAGAAAGACTTTAATTTATTTATTTCTTCCCTGACCCAGCTGTAATTTAGTAGCAAATTGTTCAGTTTCCATATGTGTGTAGGCTTTTTGCTATTTCTGTTATTGTTGAGGTGCAGCTTTATTCCATGATTATCAGACAAGATACAAGGTATTATTTCAATCTTCTTGTATCTGTTGAGGCTTGCTTTGTAACCAACTATATGGTTTATTTTGGAGAAGGTTCCATGAGGTGCTGAGAAGAAGGTAAATTCTTTTGTGTTTGGGTGTAAAGTTCTGTAAATGTCTGTTAGGTCCCTTTGATCCATGACCTCTGTCAGAGACATTGTTTCTTTGTTTAATTTCTGTTTTGTTGACCTGCCCTTTGTTGAGAGTGGGGTGTTGAAGTCTTCCACTATTAATGTGTGGGGATCTATATGTGGTTTAAATTTTATCAATGTTTCTTTAACAAATGTGGGTGCTCTTGTATTTTGGGGCATAGATGTTCAGGATTGTGGACTGGTGGAATTTTCCTTTGATGAGTATGAAGTGTCCTTCCCCATGTCTTGTTATTAATTTTGGTTGAAAGTCTATTTTATCAGATATTAGAATGGCTACTCCTGCTTGCTTCTTGGGTCCGTTTCCTTGGAAAGTAGTCTTCCAACCCTTTATCCTCAGGTAATGTCTATCTTTGTGTCTTAGGTGTGTTTTTTGTATGCAACAGATTGCTGGTTTGGTTTACGTATCCATTCTGTTAATCTGTGTCTTTTTATTGGAGAGTTGAGTCCATTGATGTCGAGAGAGATTAATGACCAGTGGCTGTTAGATCCCTTGATTTTGATGTTGGTTGTGTTCATCAGGTTGTGTGCATGGTTGCTTTTTGTTTTTACTGTAGTAAGGTTAATTATTTCCTGTGTTTCCTTGAAAGAAGCTAATTTTGGGGGGTTGTATTTTCCCTTCCAGTGTCTTCTGTAATGCTGGATTTGTTTGTAGGTATTGTTGAAATTTGTTTTTGTCATTGAATATCTGGTTTTCTCCGTCTATGAGTACTGAGAGTTTTGCAGGGTATAGTAGCCTGGGTTGACATCTGTGTTCTCTTAGGGTCTGCATGATATCTGTCCAGTCCCTTCTACCTTTCATAGTCTCTGTTGAAAAGTCAGATGTGATTCTAATGGGTTTGCCATTATATGTTACTTGGCCTTTTTCCCTTGCAGCTTTTAGTATTTTTTCTTTGTTCTGTATACTTACTGTTTTGATTATTATGTGGTGGGAGGATTTTCTTTTCTGGTCAAATTTGTTGGGTGTTCTGTAGGCCTCATGTATTCTTATTGGCCTCTCCTTTAATTTGGGGAAATTTTCTTCAATGATTTTGTTGAAAATATTTTCTGGGCCTTGAAGAAGGGAGTCTTCTTTTTCCTCTATACCTATTATTAGGTTTTGTCTTTTCATATTGTCTTGGATTTCTTGGACGGTCTGTGTCAGGAATTTTTTGGATTTAAAATTTTCCTTGACAGATACATCAATTTCTTCCATTGTATCTTCTACACCTGAGATTCTTTCTTCCATCTCTTGTAGTCTGTTGGTTATGCTTACCTCTATAGTTCCTGTTTTCTTCCCTAGATTTTTCCTCTCCATTATTTCCTCTATCTGTGTTTTTCTTTAATTTTTCCAATTCTATCTTCAGGTCTTGAGTTGTTTTGTTTACTTCCTTCACCTGTCTGATTGTACTTTACTGTTTTTCTTTTAGTTCCTTCAACTCTGTTTCTTTTATTTCATTCAGTGCTTTAAGCATTTCCTTTCTAAAGGCCATAAACTGTTTGGCTGCAGCTTCCTCTATTTCTTTACGGATGGCAATATTCTGTTTGAGTTTATCTTCCTCTATGTCTTTACGTATCTTATTTGTTTCCTCTGTTATCATCTTCATGAGCATAGTTGTTAGGTCATCTTCTTGGATTTCAGTTATGCTGGGGTGTCCAGGGCTACTTGGCCCTGGGTAACTGGGTTCTGGAGATGCCATATTGCTCTGTCTTTTGTTGTTGTCTTTTGGCCTCTACTAATTGGGCTATCTTAGGTGTTTGGGGTTATTTTCTGGTGGTTCCTGGGGATTCTGTGGTGGAGAGAATCCCCTTCGCAGAAAGCTGGTTTTTCTTGAAGGAAGTCTTCTCAGATTTTTGGGTATAGTCCCTGGATGGCTGGCGTTTTTTTCAGGAGTTGCTGCTGCTCACCTCAGGGATAGAGACCTGAGTGGAAACTGTGGTCTTTGTTAGTCGAGAGGGTTCTCCTCTCACCCAGGGAAGTCCTGAGGACAGCTGCCCTGTTTCTGGGTTTCTTGCTGTAAATTTAATGATCAGCTGCTGTTGGACATCTGATGGGCAGCAACTGTTTGTGCCTGTGTCTGGAGCACAGCTGAGTGATGGCGACTCGGCCCCGCCAGTCTGCTAGTCTTTTTCCAGGGAAGGATTGGGTGATTTAAGTCAGTACAGTTTTCTTCCTTCCCTGTGGATTCTCTGGAGACAGGGACTCCTAGCCTCTTTTTTTGCCCTGGTGTGCACTGCTCAGTCTCCGCCAGCTGGCTGGCCACAGAAACTGCCTGTGTCTGGAGCACAGCTGAGTGATGGCGGCTCAGTCTCCGCCAGCTGTCTGGTGTGCAGAAACTGCCTTTGTCTGCCTTTCCACCCTTTGGGAGCCTGGGTGTCTGCCTAAACTGGGTAATTTTCCCGAGACCTTTTCGGGGTGGGGGTGTCAGCTGAGTGCTCTGAGATCAGATCAGCCATTTCTCTCCCTGTGTGTTTGCACCGGACAGTGAAACTCATTCGCTGGTGCCCTGGTGCCCACAGTTCTATCTCAGGCGGCGAATCAGGCACGCAGGCAGGCAGGGCTCTGTGCAGGAGCCTGGGTCCCCGGCTCTGGCTCCGGGCTGGCTCCTGGGGCACCCGTGGAACCCAAGTCTTTTGCAGGGGATATCTGGGTGACCTAAGGTCGGTCCCAATCGTTTCCTGTACCATGGGGTTATCTCTCGACTGAAAATTCCAGTCTCTGATAGTGTGGCGCGCACGGTTCAGTCTGGGACCATGACCAGAGACACTGGCTTGTGGCTCTGGGCTGGGGCTGGGGCTGGGGCTGGCAGCCGGCAGCCAAGCGTCTGGAGGAATGGGGATCTCTTCCACCGTTTAGCCGGGTGAGTTAAAAGCTGATTGAATCCCCCACCGTGGGGTATCCTCTAACCTGGGAAACACAATGACTGTGTTTTATGGCTGCGAGTTCTCATTGCTGGTCACTGTGCTGATCCTGCTGCTGCTGCTCAGAATGAGAGTCCTCCTGGTGCCCCCACCTTGCCCCGCCCCCCCATTTTACTACTTTTATCTGACCTTTAAAAGTATAAATCTATAGCATAAATTTCCTATTTGGATAACTTATAAGATCATTTTGTTATTGCACTTGACTTAAATTACTCAACCATTCTAAACATAAAACATCTCATTAGACTCTCAAAAGTCACAGTAAAATTTACATTGTTTTATGAGAATGTTAGAAGAGATTAGAGGGAGTTAATATTTCACATACAACTATATACCTTGGAAAGGGTACAAGTTCAAAATTAATAACCCTGTGCTATCTCAGCATGGCAATGTCAGTCTATTTTGCAGTCTGAACATCAAAACAGTTTTTTTTTTTTCCTTTCCAGCGGAAAGACCCATTGAACAATAAGAAGTGTTCAAAGTTTCTTCTTTTGCTATAGGACGGGAGCCAGCTGAGAATATGAGAAGAGTTGCTATAAAAAAATAATTGGAAGTCTGAGTTCTTCAGATGTTTAAGAAACAAATAAGACAGAAAAATGTTAGACAGATATAGTCCTTCCATTTATCATTCCATATTCTAAAGCAGGAAATTCTAAAGCAAGAAACAAAGCTGACATACAGCTCTCCTCAATGAGGAACACATAAAGGAAACTGGTCTGCTCTATGTAATAGTAGGGAAGCAGAGGATATGGGTGCTGGCATACACCTGTGACCTCAGCATTCAGGATGCTAAAGCAAGGATTATTGCCTTTAAGATCAGCCTGGACTAGACAGAAAGATCCATACCAGCTTCAACCTCACAATAAGACCCTGTCCAAAAAGAAAGAAATAAGATGAATAACTAAACAAAAAATATTCAAGTATATGCTGGCATCAAAGCTAGCAGCTAGAAATAATTCATATATAGCAGAACCTTTAATTTTTGTCACAAGAAATTATTTTTTTCTGAAGTAATTGGCAGCACAGTGAAAACTGCATTCCATTTGATTCAGATGTATAACAAAAATGTTATCTACTTTTTAATCTCATTCCAGGACTTAATTTCCTGTGATTGTAACTCTTAGCCACAATGCGGAGCTACTTATAGGTACAATTTGATTTCTTCTCTCTCTCTCTCCTTCTTTTTTCCTTGTTTTCTTCCTTCCTCCATCCCTTTCTTCTTTCTCTTGTGTTTATTCTTTTCTCATGCAATACATCATGACTGGTTTCTCCTCTCTCCGCTCAACGCCACCCCACCCCACCCCCGCAACATAAGTTCTTTTGTCCAGGAAAGCCACTTATAAGAGTACGTGGCCAATACAAAAATAGTGAGAGCACTCTGAGTGTTTGCCTTACTACCCTCATCAAAAATCGGTATCTAAACAGAGCCCGGTACTTATTCACTACAACAGGCAGCATATATACTGAAAAGAGGTCCTAGAAAGTGACCAAAGGGCTGAAGAGAGGGGATTTTTATTTCAATGGTACAATATGTTATCAGCATCTAAAATGCAAAATAGCTATGAGTTATAAGTTAAGGCCCTTCCTTTAATATACCAATTAAAGTGAGAGGGACTTTAATAATACGGCATTCCAAGAATATAGACCAAAGGAAAATAAGGCTTTCTGTTGTAGTTGTTGATACAGTAAACAAGTCAAATCACAGGTATCAATAACTCCAAATGGTAAACAGAAGTAGCCCTCTGAAGAACTCAATGAACTATACAGTTTGTGTGTCAGCATTCTTCTATGGCACCAACTGTCATTCAAAATAAAAGTGTCATGTTCTTCACATAGGGTTGCCTGAGGGAAAAAAACTGTACATTCACAGCTTCTGAAAATGGGAGGTAATGTTTTTGCAAATAAAAATAAGAGAACATGGAATAAAAATGATTTTTCTCTATGTCTAGTAGTGCACAAGAGGAAGGGGGAAAAGACAGGGGAGGAACAAAAGAGGGGAAAGCTTTGCATAGGTTTCTAGTTTAGAGGGCTCAATTTTTTATTTTTATTAGGTGAAACAGCTGGACTTGGAAGTTGCTTATATGTTTTTCCTGAGACTGGGAAAAAAATACTTAGCAAATTCTAAATGGTACAAATTGATATTATCAAGACAATAAAATTTTCACTTGCATGGTTAGAGATTTTAAAGCACCTGCTCTTTTTAAAGTGATTTTTAACAAGGGTGTAAGATCAAGACGTTTGTGTGGCCTCCCCCTAATTTGTTTTACCTTTTTCCTCCTGAGTTGGTGAAAATTCTGCAAGTACACTTTGCAGGTCTATGTGCAGAACTAACCATATGTAGTCGCACCAGATAACACAAGCCTGTAATTGCAGCTATTTGAAAGACTGGGACATGAAGAGAATAACTTTCAATGTCTTCTAGGCGACAGCGCAAGTTTGTGATCAGCTGGGATTCTGTCACAGGACCATTACAGAAAGCCACAACTGGAAACGGTGCAGAGAGATCGAGAGATCCTTGGGGAGCGCAGCCCCAACAAATATAACTTCAACACCTAAGAATCTGGGAACACCACAGAAGATAGGGAAGAAGAGTCAAAAGAGCCAGATGATCAAAAAATCAACTGGGAAGCTGTGTCTCCTAGACATGATTCCCTAAACAAGACTGGAATAATGATAATATCAAGAGCTATGCTAATGCAGAAAGGGGAAAATCTCATAGAGGTCCACCCTTAGACAAAAATCTACAGAAAATAGCTATTCCTAGGAATGAACCTCCCCTAATTTGTTATCCAGTACCAAGTGGTGAGACCAGAATTCTTACACACACTGTTATGTTTTGCAGGAAATTCAACTAGCCTTTGCTTAGGGACCTTAAGGGTCCTGACAACATTCTAGATCAGTACCTGCTTCCTATGACATCATCTGGGCCAGGTACATACTGACCTGTCATTTACTCTCCCACCCCTTGCTCTCTTGCTCTTGATCTCTTCCCTTCTCCTGCTCTCTCCCCTCTCTCTGTCGTGCATCTCTTCCCCCACCATGTCTCTCCATCTTTCTTTCTCTCTCCACCTCCATCCAATAAACCTCTTCCATATCATACCTGTTGTGTGCATGGCATAATTTTAAATAAATACTAACATTTGCTGCTGAAACCAAGGAGGGCTCTTCTAGTAATGTTTAGACATGCTGGAACCCCCCCTCTTCACATGCCCAACCACAACAAATCTTTCACACCTGCATCTCCAGCTTTTTTCATGATCACTTAGCCTGTTTCTACCTGCAGCTGCTGCTGCCCCATGCATCTGTCCCGCTTCTGGTGGTGTTCAGAACTTCTGCTTTGGCAACCCCCTCATCTGCTCCCACCTTTTAGGATAGCTCGCTCACACTGGACTCCGCTATTAGGTAAGCTAGGGCTTAGGATCTGCCTGCAAAACATGGAGGGTTTTTAAACTGCTCTCCAACAACTTTAAATTGCCACCGCCTCAGGCCCCAGAAGTTAGGGTTTTAAATTTCCCACCTCACTTGTGTGCTTATGTGTGCAGCAGGGTTTTTGAATTGCACCAACACCCGCTAAGCCATGCCACCAAAGGGCAGTTTAGAACTGCTGTCAGGCAGGGACCACCATGGCATCAGCAAGGCCCAGGAACCTATGACTCTGGTCTCATTATGCCCCAGCGGCCTCACACAGCACATGGCAAACGGCCATGTTGATTTTAAAATAGAGAAGCTGTGCTGTGTGCTCGCCCTTTCCCCCTATTGCAAAACTCGAAGCCGAGCATTCTAAACACTTGCTTTCAGAATATCTCTGACCTCTAAGGCTCTACTTCCCAGATTTAAACAATTTCTCTTCTTCCGAATTTCTATACAGTCTGTTCTTTAAAAAAAAAAAAAATGCTGTAAATTCTTATCTAATGAGTTTTATAATTTTCTCATTGTGTTTACATTTATAAGATTTCCTTAGTCATAATTTATTCTTTATCTCCTTTTAGACTAAAAAAATTATGGATTTTTTATATAAATTTAAACACTTTTACAGCATGCTAAATGTATAATTCAATCCTGGTTCAAAATAATTTTTATATGATGCTAAAATTTCAAGATTATACAGGTCTATTCAAATCAAAGCTAATTTAAAATATATGTCTAACTGTCTATATCTTTATCAATTCCTAAATTAATAAATAAATGCTCTTTCTCCCACCATGAGCTACCTGTGATTTGGATTCATCACTAGGCTTTCTGGCCAATGGATTTAGTATAATAATTTCAAATGTAATTTTAAAGTTCTTCTAAACTGTTCTACTATGTTATTTATTCTAAATCTCATAACTCAGGGGTTAGCAAATAAAATTTTTTGCCTAAATATCTTTAAACTATATGTTATAATTCCAAGGATACTCAAATTAAGATCTAATAATTTTAAAGACATTTATTTGTTCATGATAAAACCTGGTCAGTGTGCTATATCATCACTATCAAATAGGTTAAAATATGTTTGGTCTTATTTTCTGAATAATGTAAATTATTGATCTATAATATAGCCTTAGACTTTTATTTTATTTTTTAATTTTAATTTATTTATATATTTATTTATTATAATTTACTCACTTGGTATCCCTGCTGCAGCACCTTCCAGTTCCACCCACCCTCCCTGTACTCCCCTATACCCTATCCCTAGTCCCCTGAAGGGAGACTAGTCTCCCCTTCTATCTGACCCTAGTTTATCAGATTTCATCAAGGCTGGCTGCATCATCTCCCTCGGTGGCCTAGCAAGGCTGTACCCACAGTGGCAGCTGATCAAAGAGATGGCCAATGAGTTCATGTCAGAAACAGCCCCTGTTCCCCTTACTAGGAAACCCACTTGGAAACCAAGCAGCCTATGGGCTTCATTTGAACAGGAGATCTAGGTCCTCTCCATGCATGGACCTTGGTTGGAGTATCAATCCCTGCAGGCCCCCTAGGCCCAGGTAGTTTTGCTCTGTTTTTCTCCTTGTAGAGTTGCTATGCCCTCCAGCAATTTCTATCTCCCTCTTTTTCCATAAGGTTTCTGGCACGCTGCCCAATGTTTGGCTATGAGTCTCTGTATCACCTTCAATAGCCTGCTGGTAGAGTATTATAGAGGTCTTCAGTGGAATACTCATGTCTTGTTCCTTGTCTTCTACTTGCAATGTCTGTCCTGTTTGCCCTTCTGAATGAGGATTAAACATGTTCCCTAGGGTCCTCCTTATTGTTTAGCTTCTTTAGGACTATTGATTTTAGTCTGTTTATCCTATATCATATGTCTAATATCCACTTATAAGTGAGTATATATCATTTGTGTCTTTCTGCTTCTGAGTTACTTCACTCAGGATGATCTTTCTAGTTCCCACCATTTGCCTGAAAATTTCATTATTTTGTTTTAATTGCTGAGTAGTGTTCCATTGTATAAATATACCACACATTCTGTATCCATTACTCCGTTGACAGACATCTAGATTCTTTCCAGATTCTGGCTTTGATGAATAAAGGTGCTAAGAACATGGTTGATCAAATGTCCTTATTGAATGGTGGGGCATCTTTTGCTTTTGGATATATGCCTAGGAGTAGTATAGCAGCTGGATCTTGAGGTAGCACTATTTCTAATTTTCTGAGGAAGCGCCAAATTGATTTCCAAAGTGGTTGTTAAAAGGTTACATTCCCACCAGCAATGGAGAGGGGTTCCCCTTTCTCCACATCCTCTCCAGCATGTGTTGTCACTTGAGTTTTTGATCTTAGCCATTCTGATTGGTGTGAGGTGAAATCTCAAGGTCATTTGGATTTGCATTTCACAAATGACTAAGGACATTGAGCATTTAAGTGTTTCTCTGCCATTCGATATTCCTCTATTGAGAATTCTCTGTTTAGCACTGTACCCAATTTTTGATAGAATTATTAGATTTGCTGGTGTTTAATTTCTTCAGTATGTATTTTCAGTAAGTAACATCTTTCTTTATGTATTCTGGATATTAACCCTCTGTCAGATGTAGGGCTAGTAAAGATCTTTTCCCAGTCTGTAGGCTGTAATTTTGTTCTGATGACAGTGTCCTTTGCTTTGCAGAAGCTTTTCAGTTTCATGAGGTCCCATATATTGATTGTTGATCTTAGAGCCTATATTGTTGGTGTTCTCTTCTGGAAATTGGCTCCTGAACCAATGAGGTCATGCTTATTCCCCAATTTTTTCTTCTAAAAGATTTAATGTGTGAGGTTTTATTTTGAGGTCTTTGATCCACTTGGACTTTAGTATTGTGCAGGGTGATAAATATGGTCTATTTGCATTTTCTACATGTAGACATTCAGTTAGACCAGCACCATTTGTTGTAGATACTGTCTTTTTTTCATTATATGGTTTTGGCTTCCTTGTCAAAAATTTAGTTCCCATAGGTGTATGGGTTTATTTTTGGGTCTTCAATTCCATTCCATGAATATACCATTAGCATGCCATTTTTATTACTGTTGTTCTAGAATACAACTTGAGATCTGGGATGAAGATACCTCCAGATTTTTTTATTGTGCAGGATTGTTTTAGCTATTCTGTTTTTTGTTTGTTTGTTTGTTTTTGTTTTTAATTTTTCCGTATGAAGTTGAGAATTGTTTGTTTCAAGGTCTTTAAAAAATGTTTTGGCATGTTGATGGGAACTGCATTGAATCTGTTGATTGCTTTTGGTAGGATAGCCATTTTCACTATGTTAATCTTACTTTCCATCTTTTGATATCTTATTCAATTTCTTTCTTCAGAGACTTGAAGGTTTTTTCTTTGTTTGTTTGTTTGTTTGTTTGTTTTTCATAGAGGTTTTGGACTTGCTTGGTTAGAGTCACACCAGCATATTTTATATTATTTGTGGTTCTTGTAAAGAGTGTTGTTTCCCTAATTTCTTTCTCAGGCAATTTGTCTTTTGCATACAGGGGGGCTACTGATTTTTTTTTCTTTTTCTTTTTTTTTTAGTTAATTTTGTATTCAGGCAATTTACTGAAGGTGTCTATCAGCTATAGGAGGTCTCTGGTAAAATTTTTGGGTCACTCATGTATACTATCATTTCATCTACGAGTGGTGATACTTTGACTTCTTCCTTTCCAATTTACCTGCTCACTTGATCTTCTTTAGTTGTCTTTCTGCCCTAGCAAGGACATCAAGTATTATGTTGCAGAGATACGGATAGAGTTGGCAGCCTTGCCTTGTCTTTGATTTCAGTGGAATTGATTTCAGTTTCTCTCCATTTAGTTTGATGTTGGCTATAGGCTTGTTGTATATTGTCTTAACTATGTTATGGTATGTGCCTTGTATCCCTGATCTCTCTAAAAGTTTAAGCATAAATGAGTGTTGAATTTTGTCAAAGGTTTTTTTTTTTTTTGGCATTTAAGGAGATGATCATGTGGGGTTTTTTTTCTTTCAGTTTGTTTATATAGTTGATTATATTGGTGGGTTTTTGTTTTGAACTACCCCTGCATGCCTGGGATGAAGCCTACTTGGTTATGGTGGATGATATCTTAAATGTATTCTTGGATTTGGTTTTGCAAGCATTTTATTGCATTTTTTTTTGCATCAATGTTCATAAGCAAGGTTGGTCTGAAATTTTCTTTCTTTGTAGCGTTTTTGTGCAGTTTAGATATCAACATGACTGTGGCCTCATAGAATGGTTTTGGTAATCTTCCTTCTGTTTGTATTTTGTGGAATAGTTTGAAAAGTATTGGTGTTAGCTCTTTTTTGAATATCAGGTAGAATTCTGTGCTGAAACTGTCTGGCTCAGTGGCTTTTTTTTTTTTTTTTGACAGCATCTATTTCCTTAGGGGATGTAGGACTTTTTAATTTATTTACCTGATATTCATTCAGCTTTGGTAAATGCAATCTATCGAGAAATTTTTCCATTTCATTTACATTTTCAATTTCTGTTGCATATAGGCTTTTGAAGTAGGAGCTAATGATTCCCTGAATTTCCTCAGTGTCTGTTGTTATGGCCCTTTTTTTATTTCTGATTTTGTTGATTTGGACAGTGTCTCTCTGCCTTTTAGTTAGTTTGGCTAAGGGTTTGTCTATCTTGTTGGTTTTCTCAAAGAACCAGTTCTTGGTTTCGTTGATTCTTTGAATTGTTTTATGTATGAGTTTCCAGCCATCTACTCCTCTTTGCTGTGTCTGCTTCTTTTCTTCCTAGTGCTTTCAGGTGTGCCATTAGGTTGCTTGTATGAAATGCTTTAAATTTCTTTCTGAAGGTACTTAGTGCTATGAACTTTCCTCTTAGCACTGTTCTCATTGTTTCCCATAGGTTAGAGTAAGTTTTGAATTCATTTTCATTAAGTTCTAAGAAGTCTTTAATTTCTTTATTTCCTTTCTTACCCAGTTGTCAATGAGTAGAGATTTGTTCAGTTTCCATGTGTATATAGGATTTTTGCTATTTCTGTTACTTATGAGGTCAACTTTTAGACCCTGGTTGTCCGATATGATATAAGGTATTATTTCAGTCTTCTTGTATATGTTGAGCCTTGCTTTGTGCCCGACCATATAGTCAATTTTGGAGAAAGTTCTATAAGTTGCTGAGAAGAGGGTATACTCGTCCGTAATTAAGTGGAAGTTTCTGTAGACATCTATTAGGTCCATTCGATTTAAGACCTCTGTAAGTGTTCTTATTTCTCTGTTTAGCTTCTTTCTCAATAATTTATCTCTTGGAGAGAGTGGGATGTTGATGTCTCCCACTATTAAGGTGTTTAGGTAAATGTGTGATTTAAGCTTTAATAATGTTTTTTTTTGACACATGCAGAAGTCCTTGTGTTTGGTATATACATTGTCAGGACTCTGATGTCCTCCTAGTAGAGTTTTTCCTTTGATGAGAGTAAAGTGTCCCTCTCCATCTCTTTTGATTAATTTTGGTTAAAAGTCTATTTTATTAAATATTAGGGTGGCTACTCCGGCTTGCTTCTTGTGTCTGTTTGCTTGGAAAACATTTTTCCAGCTCTTTACTCTGGTGTAGTGTTTATCTTTCTTTGCGGAAATGTGTTTCTTGAATGCAGCAGAATGTTGAATCCTGTTTCCACAACCAATCTGTTAGTCTGTGTCTTTTTATTGGAGGGCTGAGACCATTGATGTTAATAGATATTAGTGACCAATGATGGTTAGTTCCTTTTGTTGTGGAGTTGGTGGTGATTGTGTGTTTGTTTTCTTTTGCTTTTTTGATGTGATTGTTCTTTATCCTGTGTTTTCTTGGTTGTGGTTGATCTCATTGGGTTAAAGTTTTTCTTCTAGTATCTTTTGTAGGGCTGGATTGCTGCATATATATTGTTTAAATGAGTTATGTCATGGAATATTTTGTTTTCTCCATCTATGTTGATTAAAAGTAGTCTGGGTTGGCATCTGTGATCTCCAAGCTTCTGCATGATATCTGTCCAGGCCCTTCTGACTTTCATTGTCCCTGTTGAGAAGACTGGTGTGATTCTGATAGCTTTGCATTTATATGTTCCTTGGCCTTTTTCCCTTACCACTTTTAATATTTTTTCTTTGTTCTGTAGATTTAATGTTTTGATTATTATGCAAAGGGAGATGTTTCTTTTCTGTTCTAGAGTGTTTGGTGTTCTGTAGACCTCTTGTATGTTTCTGGGTATCTCTTTCTTAAGGTTGGGGAAATTTTCTTGTCTGATCTTCTAAAAAATATTTTCTGGGTCTTGGAGCCTGGAATCTTCTTTTTCATCAATTTCTATTATTCTTAGGTTTCTTCTTTTCATTGGGTCCTTGATTTCTTGGGTGTTTTGTATTTGTAACTTTTCTGATTTTATTTTTTCTTTGAGATATGTATCAATTTCTTCAAATGTATCTTCATTGCCTGATAGTCTCTCTTTGTCCTCTTTTATTCTGTTGGTGATGCTTACTTTTGTGGTTCCTGATCTCTTTTCTAAGTTGTCCAACTCCACGGTTTTCTCTGTTGTGCTTTCTTTATTGATTCTAACTTTGTTCTCATATCTTGCACCATTTCCTTCATCTGTTTGATTGTGGATTCTTGTCTGTCCATGATGGCCTCTATTTTTTTGTTCGTTTCTTCTTTATGTACCTCTATATGTGCCATCTCTTTTTGTTCATTTCCTCTAATAATTGCACTATTATAAATTTAGTACCATTTTCCTGTGTTTCAGCTGCAATGGAATAACTGTTGATTTTTTTTAGATTCTGGTAAAGCCTAGATGTCCTGGTTTTTGTTGTCTGTATTCTTGCACTGGCCTCTAGTCATCTTGTTGTCTGTAGTTTTGACTCATTATTCTTGTAGGCTATACTTCAGACTGGATCCTTATGTCTCTGGAGTCTTGAGTAGTCACCTCTGGATTCACTCTCTCTGCTGGCTCACTGTGACCAGGGTAACTGGGGCACAGACAGAAAGATCTCTGCTCTCCAACAGGCTTCCTTAAGAAGGGGAAGGATAGGACTTGGGTCCCAGGCCTGGCTCAGCTCTACTGGGTTCACTGGCTGTGCTGGTCATATTGTTTCTGACCCAGGTGGGCTACGGGGCTGGGGAGCAGCCAGAAAGATTTTTGAGCCTGGAGCTGCCCTAAGGCCCCACAGGGCTCCTTGAGGAGGAGGGCAAAGGAACTTGGGTCAGGTGCTTAGCTCAGCTCCACTGGGTTCTCTGTGTGTGCTAGGCTTGCTGATTCTAGTCTATGTGAGCCAAGCTGCTGCGGCACTGATAGACTCTTTGCCTAGAGCTTCTCCAGTGTCCCACAAGATTCCCATAGATGGTGGGGAATAGAACCTGGGACCCAAGCACATCTCAGCTCTGCTGTGTTCACTCTGTGCTTTGCTGGCTGATTCTGACCTGGGTGAATCAGGCAGGAGGGGAGTAGGCAGAATGGAGCCATGCATCCCACACAGTACCAGAATGTATCCCCTCCACTGGGTGGTGAGAATGAGTGCCACTAGCCGTTGTGACCAGGAAGGTGTCCACAGGATGATGAGTGTGGTCTCCCAGGATATTGAGTGTGGTTACCAGGGTTTGGAAACAGGAGCCTCTAGTATCCAGAAGGTGGCCACAGGACTGTGTGAGTGGACACCCAAGTTTGGAGTCTCACCCACAGTACAGGAAAGTATTTACAGGAAGTGACAGTGAGTGCCCAAGGTCAAAGCTGACCAGCTCTGGTTTTATGAAGATATCCACAAAAAGTGGGCTTGGGCAGTGTGTAGCCTAAAGCTTTAGGGTTAAAACAGAGTATGCCCTGCTAACTGCCTGTCCATAAGGTATCCACAGATAGTGTGTTTGGGTGGGTGGGTGGGTGGGTGGGTGGCCTAAGGCTGTACGGTAGGAGCCCTGTATGCACACTGCAGATCCCATGAAAGTATCCACTAATGGTGGGTTCAGATGGGTGGCATAGGGCTGCTGGGTCAGAACCAAGGGAGCTGCCAGGGTAAGTGGTTTTGGGCAGGTAGTCTAAGGCTGGAAGGTAGGGGTCCCCCCACCCCACTCCCCCCGCAGTGTGCACTGCCACTGCTGGTCCCAGGATTATATCCTCAGATTGTGAGTTTGGGCGAGTGGCCTAAGGTTGCAGGGTCAGAGCCCAGAGAGCTGCCTCTGGTAGCAAGAAGGTATCCGCAGATGGTGGGATTGGGCAAGTAGCCTAGGGCTGAGGCAGTGCCAGGGGGGAGCTGGGGAATTTTTCCTGGTATTAGCTGGGTGGCCTGAAGATGGACCTTCAAGTTTCCCGTGGACTCTCCTCTTACCTGAGAAACACAGATGTCAGAGTTTTGGGGTCCACGGTATCGCCTGCTGGTCACACTGCTCTCACTGCTGAGCTGCTCTTCAGATACCCTACATGGTCGGTCTGCCATGTTGGCTCTCCAGCCTTAGACTTTTATAAGCTATGGAATTATTATATATTAATGCATACAGGAAACGTTTATGCTCTCACTGT
Organism: Psammomys obesus; assembly: GCF_907164565.1. Classification (NCBI taxonomy): domain Eukaryota; kingdom Metazoa; phylum Chordata; class Mammalia; order Rodentia; family Muridae; genus Psammomys; species Psammomys obesus. The sequence continues at coordinate 6,402,074 of NW_026592776.1, read as the reverse complement.
AGTGGACTTTGTTTATGATTTTTAACAGGGACTTAACAGTGACGAAACCTAAATTCCTACAAATGCGAATTAATAGTCATTCACTTCATAGATGATCAAGTCCTCTAACATGTACAAAAATATATTTATAGTCCTACAGGTGAAAACATGGTCTCACTGCTATCTTAATTGAATGGCTGAGGATGGTCAACGAACCCGCCCTCCAAACACACAAAGGAGTTGGTAAAAATGACTTTGAAAGCCCGAGAGCTTTCTTGACCGGCTCAGCTATAGCAAAAACTATGCTCCAGACTTTGGCTGCTGCTCTGAGGCTATCAGCATTCCCACACAGAAAACAAGAGGTCTGCAATGCCCCACCCCACCGTGGTATAGCCAAAAGTCAACTCTGCTAGATAACTGTTTCAAATGCAGCCAAAAAGTATGCTGGCCCTGTGGCTGCCTCAACAAGCCATGACTGCCTGCTGGCATACTGGCTTCTGGAAGTCAAAATGCTCTCATGTAGGCTTGTCCACTGCATCCTGCCTTGGAGGCTAAACCAACACAAGAACCACAGACACTTCCTGCCTTCACGCTCCTTGGCCTGGCAGAGGACAAATGGCTCCTAGATTTAGCTACCTTTACCACCCTTGCCCAGCCCAGGATAACATTACAGGTCTGTTTTAACTCCACACCCAAGGTCATGTTGCCAACTTCTGTGTTGGGAGATTTCAGATGCCTTCTCAGTTCTCTTCACATGCAAGAGACCAGGACTTAAGCCTCACTTTGAAAGTTGCTATTGTCAGGTCTAGACAGTCTAGTTTGATATCATACTCGAAAAACGGGCCTCAGGTATAACATTTTATCAACCTTAAAGGACAGTGAATGTTCACAGCAGTCTCACCTATGTCAAATGGTAAATGACTAAGGATACAGAAGTTTAAGTTATAAAACTTCTAAGAAAATGTTGTTTGAGGGCCTAACCTTTTGAGGTTGGTAAATGCAAATTATAAATGTTTGAGGGTTAAGAAAGTGTTTTAAGGTTGGTAAACACAAACTTAAAAATTGGTTAAGACTCTTCCATAATGTATAACCAAAAGAAGCTTTTGTCTCTTCTACTTCACAAAAGGTTCTGTCTTTCCAGAGCTCACCTTAGAGAGTGTTAATGCTGTTAACACAAAGGTGTGTGTCTACTGCCTTTTCTGCAAAGTATATTTCAATGTATATTACATGTTTAATGTAATAAGTCCAATGTTAACATGTGGCAGCCTTTTTGGAGTTAATGGCAAATTTGTTGTTAATGGCATCTGAGCAGTGGAATTCGGCCTCTTGGATCTAGCTATATTCCAAATACCAGTCTCTCATAGACTGACCTTGGTGGTTCTACAGCAGACTGCTCTGACCCTGAGAAACTCTGTGCAACCATAGTAACCAGACAGCAGGCTCTGTGTAGCCTTGAGTGAGCTCTCCTATGTTTTGACCAAGTAAAGCTTCTATGTGAGAAACTGCTTGTACTTTTCTGCCTACTTAAGTGTTAACCTGACGTCCATTAAATCGACACTTTGATCAGCATGTAGACTTGGTGTCCTTCTCTGTGTCGCCCTGTCTCTCTTTCCCCAGCCCTCTCTCAGGTGGTATTCAGGTGTCACTGCTGGTCGGTGACACTAACATGTCTGAAGTTTTATCTCCTTTGTAAAACTTAAAAGAGATGCTTATAAGTTGCAGAAAATCCACCCAAATCAATTTATCAAGTCAGTTGGGCTCCAGATAAGTACTGCACCTATTGTCTATCTCAAAAGGTGGGGGTTCCTCTGCCCCTTTTCCTGGTTTTGGGGTTCCTCTTTCCTGGCTACCCAGTCGCTACAGCCATATATCCAACAACCAACACCAGCAGATTGATGAGTTCCCTTCCACGGTCGCTGTTAATGTTCCCCTTTGTCTGAGAGATTGACAGATATCTCTCCATTTCACTGGGGAACAGAAGTACCCTCCCTTCTCATTGACTCTCACAAAGACACCTTCCCTTGGGCGAACAATCTTTTTTTTTTTTTTTTTTTTTGACCAACATGGTCTCTCAGATTTTCCTTTTCTCTCACACATCGGATGCGCCATCAGAAAATCTTAGTACTAGGTGAGCCGTGTCTTTCAGAAATCTTCCCTGTGGCCCCTGACACTGCTCGTGACGACCTGCTTTGCCAGCTTGTGTCCCCCGAATCTCTGGCTCTCCTGTACTTTGTGGGGATTCCCTAAAGACGGGAAAAACTGACTTTTCTCTCTTCACCCATGGAAACTGTGTCTTCCACCATATCCCCAGGCTCTCCTCTGAGATGCCTTCTAAATAATTTTAGATTTGTATACCTAGCGCCATTTTAAGAGCCTCTAGGCTTACATGTTTCTGCAACCAAATGTGGCCTCAGTTTCCTTAGATGACAGATCCAAAGTAAACTCTTTTAAATTACTGTCAGTGATCGGTAAATAAAGGTCCTCCTGGGGTAAATGGAGGTTCCTATGTTCAAGTCTCTTCTTCTGTCTCTGTTCGCCTTCCCAAAAAGTTTCAAACTTACACCTAAAAGTAATGTACACCTAAAGAAATTTTCTCTGTAACCTACTTAGCTTTGTCTTCTGCCTATATATATGTTCCAGTATCCTGCCAGACCCAGGTGTTTCCTACATCCAAGACAGCACCAAAGGAGCTACCGTAATAGGTGCTCCAGTCTAACCTCAGAGACTGTGTCAAGGTGGAGCTGCACTTTCCCTCCCAGTCACAGATGTTCTCATAGATCCTGGACAGCATCAAAACAGCCTACTCTTCCTGGGCTTGGCCAACATTTCAGCCTTTTGACCTCCCTATCGCCGCCCTAGTGTCCGCAGGAAGTAGCTAAAGATGATTGATTTCTTCGCCCGTTATCCACTTATTCTCAACAAAAAGGCTGGAATGGTGTGCTTCAGGCCCAGGACCAACAGCTCCAGGTTCTCTTAGCATTCCTCAGTCCCTATCTGCTGTTGGGTGTGGCTGGCAACTCCATTCTCTACCATGACCTTTTCAAGGCATGGACTTCCTCTCTTGTTCAACATGTAATCTGTACATTTTGGAGCTCTTACTTTTTTCCTCTTTCTCTTATCCCCTTGCATGATGACAAAGAACTACTTTCAATGAACCTACATTTATATACTTTAAATGACTTACATGAGAAACAGCCCAAGCTACTCATTTTTTTTTTTTTTTATTTAAAGAATAAGAGAGGAATGTTATGTTGTGCAGGCAATTCAACTGGCCTTCTATTAGGGACCTTTAGGGTCCTGGCAATGTCCTATGTCAGCACCTGCATGCTATGACATCATCTTTGACAGGTACATGGTGACCTGTTGTCCACTCTCCTGCTCTCTTGCTCTCCCCGTCTCGTGCCCTCTCCCCTCTCTCTGTCGGGGCATCCCTTCCACTGACTATGTCTCTCTCCCTCTCTCTCTCCAGCTCCATTCAATAAACCTCTTCCATATAATACCTATTGTGTGCGTGGCATCATTTTAAAATAAATACTAACACACACAAACAATAAAAATGGGCTCCACGGGCTGTATTTATATCTTTGTTGCACACACGCACAAAAAGACCATCAATTTTAAGAGGGAGACTGGAGTTGGGGACACTGGAGGGACTGGAATGATGGGACATGGGAGAGGTTGGAGGGAGGAAAGAGAAGAGGTAAATGGTGTAATTACATTTTAATTAAAATATATTAAAATTTTAAACTGAGAGATTTGGATGAATACAGCTGAGTGGTAGAGTATTTCCTAATACTGAAAAAGAAATTAACTGGCAAAATAATATGTACAAATATACATATGAATTACTTCAAGATGACTGATAAGCATACAGCTACGTTTCAATAAATATTATTGACCCTTTGCTATATCTAGGCCCTGACCTAAACAGCTGACACATATTTTCCTTTAAATATCTTAAATTTTTTTCTCTAAAGCATTTGGGCAAATTGACAGCTGTATTCTTTTTAAACTATTTACACACCCAGATCATTAGGTACAAATAATTTTTTTGAGTTTTAACTTAATTTTTTTTTTTAATTTATTCACTTTACGTCTGGATCGTAGGCCTTTCCCTGGTCTCCCCAGGTCCCATCCTCCTTCCTTCTTCCCCCATATTCCCTTCCCCTAGCCAGGCTACAGAGGAGGTCATGATGAGACTTGATAGACTTGGTCAGTAGGTAGGGAAGGAGGGCTCCCCCTTTCAGAGGTACAAGGAAGCTTAAAGCAAGGTGTTGGGAGCCGCTGCTTTGATATTTAAATCTCAGAGGAAAGACTGGTTTTACCAGGCCTTCACTGAAGTCAGGAAAGAATTTCCAAATCCATCTCCTTTTGTTTTTGACAGCAGGTGGAATAGCTTGTCAAATCACACCTCCTGTTCCACCTCCCTGTGAATTTAACCCATTGTGCTGAGCTGTTTTCACTGTGGCTTAAAAGCAATCTGAAATAAAGCCAGGCTGCTGGTCGAGTCTACTCTCCACTAGAGCCTCTCGGAAAGGTCCCATGTGTTGTGTGTTAGTTCATTAATTTTAATCCTCACTCCCAACTCAAGAACCATTCGACTCTGCTGGCAGGCTCCGGCAGCAAGAGATCAATTAGTACTTCACACATGCAAACATAAGGTATCACTTTCAAGAATCATCTTTATCTCTTTTAGCTAAGAAGACAATCACCATCTTATTCAAGATTGGTAGAACAAAAGGAACCATGAAGATTCCTTTTTGCCTATATCCCACCCCACTTCCTCTCATTTCTGGATGCTCTTATTTATTAGTTAAGAATTAGGGGAGGTCTTCCTCTCCTTCCTTCTGATCTTAATCTATCAGGTCTCTCAGGAGTGACTGCATTGTCTTCCTCTGTGGCCTGGTAAGGCTGCACCCCCTGAGGGGGAAGAGGAAGGGGCAGGGGCATGAGTGGAGAAGAGGGAGGGGTGGTGGGATTGGGAGGGGAGGGGGGAGCTACAGGTGGGATACAAAGTGAATAAACTGTAATTAATAAAAATAAAAAAAACTTGAAAATAAAATATCATTTCAGTAAGAAAAAAATTCTTTTTGATAGTTAGAGAGATGACTCAGTGGGAAAAGGTACTAAGTGCTAAGACTAATTACCTGAATCCAATGCCTAGGACCCACGTAGCAGAAGAATGACTCCCAAAAGTGTTCTGTGAAGTGCACATTGCACACCCACAAACGTACCAAATATTGATTTTTCTTTTTACAATTCTTTTTCAGAAAGAGAAAATAGGTTGAATTTTTATCTCTTTCAAGTGTGTCTCACTAGATACTATATATCAGTTCTTTAATGAATTTTCACTTTAAAATGTCTCTACTAAGAACCATATTATTTAGTCTAGTTAGAATTTAGCATTTCAGGTTTTGCCTATAGTAGGAATTTCAGAAAGCATTTTCAAATTTCATTGGCATGTACCATGTGTGTGTACACAGAACCATTTGCCACTGTTCATGCTAGCCCTGGTGAATTTCTGGGCAAACTCCTGTCTCAGCTTCTCCTTTCACTGTAGGTGCAGTTAAAGTACTACATTATAGGCACATGCTTCTTCATCCAGCTTTTGTAGGGTCTCAGCCTCAGAACTGTCCCCAACCTTGCATGGCAAAGACTTTTACCCAGTAAACTCTGCCTAGAACCACAGTTTTACTTTTAATAGTACAGTCGCCTATGAGGTACACTTAGCCCTTTGAGAGGTGCATTTTTAAGAAAGATGTCCTAAGTTCTTTACAGTCATACAGAGCTGTGTAATTTCAGAGCAGCTATCTAATACAATATAAGCAGAGGCCCACAAACTGGTTTCACTCAACACTATATTTAATTTTCTGGAAGAGCTAGATATAAATAGCAAGAAATTGATTGTGGCTTCTGGCAATCTAACTGAATTTTCATCCATTTGAAGCTTTTTTTTTTTTACTAAGTAGCAGAATATACAAAAAGAATCAAGTGTTTTTTTTAATAGAGCAAAATATATTTTTCCTTAAGTGGAAAATTAAAAAAAAAAAAAGATTCTCAGCCTAAATTATTGACATGTTAGTTCTTTGGATTATTAGATTTAGTTCTTTGCTGTGTGGGCTGTCCTTGCACAGCAGAAGATTTCAGAGGATCCTGGCCTTTACTACTTTGCAGAGGTAGGTTGAGAATACTATGAGCATCTAGAGGGTAGATGAAGCCAAAGATGCCACTAAACCTCCAACTGAACACAAAACAGAGCTCCATAAAAGAAATCATCCAGTCCTAAGTGTCATTAACATAGATTCTTTGTCTTACTTTTTTCTGATTGTATAAACATAATGTGCTCCCCGACAAATTCTAACAGACAAAAAGAAAAGTCGCCACACATAGTCAAATGCCACTTGCTTTAGAAAGTAAAAGCAGAGGCAGACAAAATGACAACATAAGAACTGATGCTCTATTAAAAAAATACTATGTTGTTGTCATTAAAATTGACAATTGAGCTAGGAGGCACATATCTCCAATTTTGGTACTCAAGAGGTTGAGGCAGAAAGATTTCCTCAATCATAAATAACACAAGCCCTGGCTCCATAATGAGATCCACGGCAGCGTAGACTACAAAATGAGACCCTCCATCAACTACAAAAACAGTAAAACAAAACAAAACAAAAAGACCCTAGGGATTATAATAGAGTTTAATCTTTATATTAACAAAGGATAACAAGTGAAGTCAATACTTTATGACAGTTTATATTTTTTCTACTTTTTTTCACAATTTATTCATTATATATCTTGATGCATTATATATAACTGCATCTCTCAACATGCAGTTTAAATATTTTAAATCAAGATTTTTAAAGTGCACTTACAAATCAGCCAGTTGCTTTACAATGAGGTCTGATTTCAGCTGAATGTCAGCTAATGCCAAAGTCATCTCTGCATAACTGTGGGCATTTACTTTCAGATTCAAGTCCTTCAGTAGCCTTTCTTTCTGAACTTCTTGCTTATGCAGACAGATTTTGGCCTCTACCTCTGAATCAACTGAGGTATTCTCATTTATTTTGCTTGTTTTATCTGTATACGTAAACCCATCTCTAACATACTCAAAGGCAGAAGTAGAAAGAGAACAAAAGGTAATAAGCTCCTTCTCCAAAGTGGATGACAAATGATCAATTAACAAATCCTCCTTTTCAAATTTCAGATAGCTGAAGACATATTTTCCAGGTAGAACTTTGATGAGATGGTCAAGACATTGGAACAAAACTCCTTGATTCCTGAAATAAAAGACAAACACAATGTGACATAATGGTCACATGCAAAATACTATAGTAATCAACTTATATTTATTCATAGACACTAAGAACAATAATATAAATGCATGCTGTCATTGATAAAATCTTGATTATATCAATACATGTGTCCTTTACTAATTAACATAGTAACAATCAAGTTACTGGCCTGATTTATGTATCTTTTCCTCTGTAACAACAGTAGCATAGTACTTACTGAAAATTCACTATTGTGAAGGGATAAATTCTAAAATAATTACTAGGTTCTTAAAAAAAGATTAAAACCGAGACATTGATTTTTAATCCATTCAAGCAATACCACACCATGACTGTGACGTGTCCTGGCGCAGAATTTTACACAGAGATTTTGTTTGCTTATATTTGTTTTGTTTTGTTTTTGTTGTTGTTGTTGTTTTGAGACAGGGTTTCACTGTGTAGCCCTGGTTGTCCTATAACTCATGCTGTAGACCAGGCTGGCCTCAGATTCATTAAGATCCACCTGCCTCTGCCTGCTGAGTGCTGGGATTAAAGTTATGCACCACCACTACTACCCAGCTTTGAGAGAGTGTTATGAGACCACTCTGATACATGAACTTCTCTGAACTAGTTTGAACTGGATGTACATTACCTGCAATATACTGTTAAATTTCCTTCAAAGATTGTTCTTTTTTCCCAGGAGAAGAGTGCTCCACAGTTTCGCAGCTTTTTATACAAGTATATTTCGCTGCATTCTTTGATTCTTTCACATTTCATGTGTTTCAAGAGCCATACCTTCATTAAATTCGGGGCATGGGTAGGTGATGTGACACGAAAACAATATTTGTGCAATACTGCAAGAAGTGAAAAAAGATCTTCCGTATGTTCTACAAGAAAAACACATTGCAAGTTCTAGCCTTAAATTCTTTCTGATACCCAACCATGTTTTCAAAATCTTCTGATCCAATTAAGCATACAATAAAAAAAATTACCCCTCAAATTACCTATTTCTTGCTTCTTCGGGAACGCCAGTAGGTGTTTCCTACTAAAAAGATCTTGTAGATTAAAATCAAGGTTGCCACATACAACATAATCATGCACGGTATGTTTATCATTATCTCTGTCACTAATGTTTAGCAGCACAGTACAACACAATTTGTTGAATACTAAAAGTGGTGAAAGAGACGTTATGGCAGTAATTATGTGTGTAGATTGTGTCTTAGATGATTGTCCACAAGAAGAGCTTTCCTCTTCCTTGCTACCAGAGGTCAACTTGATCCTTTTTGTCTCTGGTCCTGTTTCCCCTGGCATAAAGTATGCTTCTGGAAAAGAATTCATACTCAAACTAATCACCTGACTTCGACACTTCATAAGCTGAAAACTGGACCTGTTGCTTTGATCCATTATCAGTGATAAAGTCATTTCATTACGAGATCTGTGAAAAAAAAAAAAAAAAAGAAATTTCATTCATTCTACATGTTCTTTTTAAAACATCAAATAAATCATTAAATGTTTACAAAACAAAACAAAAACAGTTACTCTCTCCTTCCCTAGGAAAAATCATGTCAATGCAAAATATTTAAAGTGCTGAAAGTAAATGCCAAATAAATTTGAAAAGTCTGTGACTCAGATATATCAACTACACTCCTGAGCAGTACCCTCACCCAAGAGGAGTTGGCCAACATAAACTAGTCTTCTTGGGTTTAAAAAGGAAGATACCATGAAGGTGGCTAGGTAAGGAGGTGGAGGCAAATCTGGGAGGAGCTCAGGAAGGAGGGCTAATATAATATAATGAAAATACATTGTATGAAATTATCAAAGAATGAACTAGTATTAAAACAAATAGAGAAATTACTAATTTTTACGTTCCAGTAATAATTTAGAAAATACTTTAGAAACAATTTTTAAAACTTTAAAAAATATAGAAAATAATTTGAAAATACTTCTGTCTTGAACTGTTCTGAGTAACTGAAAAATCTAACTTTTTAAATATTTTTATTATCATTTATTAAATTTATTCAATTTATGTACCCCGCTGTGACCCCCTCCCTCATCTCCTCCTAATCTTACCCTCCCTCCTTCTTCTCTTCCTATGCCTCTCCCCTAGTTCACTGGTAGGGGAGGTCCTCCTTCCCTTATATTTGACTCTAGCCTATCAGGTCTCAGCAGGACTGGTTGCATTGTCTTCCTCTGTGTCCTGGCAACGCTGCACCCCTCAGGGGAAAGTGATCAGAGCACCTGCCACTTAATTCATTCTAGAGACAGCCCCTGATACACTTATTAGGGACCCCACTTGGAGACTGAGTCTATGGACTACATCTGAGCCAGGGTTTTAGGTTCTCTCCATGCATTGTCTTTGGTTGGTACTAAAATCTATACTCCTAAAGAAGCTAAACAACAAGAAAGACCCTAGGGAAGATGCGCAATCCTCATTCAGAAGGACAAGCACAATAGACATTGGAAGCAGGAGAAGACGGGGAACAGGACAGGAGCCTACCACAGATGGCCTCTGAAGGACTATACTGATCGAGGTATCGAAGCAGAGGCTGAAAACCTAATTTTTAAATATAGATAATTGCTTATCTTTTAGAAATTCTTCTGACTGATATTTCTTACAATTTACAACTATAACTCAGGATTACTTAGGCACATTCAAGCTCTATTAACATTATCAAGGATTGGTGATATGTTCCAAAGAGAAGAATTTCACTACCTATAGCATTATACTAAAAATGACGCAAAGAACTTAAAAATACGAAAAGAACTTCAGAGAAACATATTTTGAATCTTTGAATACCATATATAGATAGTAAAATGAAGAAAATAGCAACTTTGTTGCTGCATCTGAGAACTACATTTTCAGCAAGCAGGGAGAAATTGAGATATAAGACTGGTAGTGATAAGACTATGAAATTTCTTTTTTTACTCTGAATTGAAAGCATCAGCACGAGTATATGCTGGGTTTTATTACTAAGAATACAAAACCAAAGTCAACCAACAAACCAAAGGTAGCTCTTATCTCTGTACATCAAAAGTATCCAGAAACAACAATCCCCTCAAGTATGAACAAACACCATTTATATGTAGGCTCCCTCTTTTTATTTTTCTCAATCACAATCACATTAATGAAGGGTATAAGTATATAACTACCAAGGAGCTTCTCTTTACAAGATTATTCTGGTTAAGAAATCTCAAATGATATTTGCATGCTTCCTGATGGAAGAAGGCAATGTGTACTAAGTATACTCTTAACATAGCTTCACTCTGATTCAGGCTCTACATCTAATTTCTGATTTACTGGAAATAAAGGTGATAACAAAACATGTTAAGTGATACCACAGGATGAATCCATCAATCTTGCCCATTGACTTTACAGGGAAAATACTTAGTTTCTTTAAAATAAATATAAGAAAAACAACATACATACAAGAAAAGAGTGTGTACAAATTATGGGGATGTATGTATAGTCAAATCCAATTTATAAATATTATGTGGTCTATGTTTTTAAAACTTTTAATTCAAGACAAGAAGTAAATGTGAACATTACCTAGGAGAACTACTGTTAATCTTTAGTGTTTTCATTCTCTCTTTCTACCTTTCTCTCTCTCTCATTCTGTGTGTGTGTTTGTGTGTGTTGGAATAGTTACAGATGACATACCTTTGCTTCAAAATAATCTAGGGGGTTGTGAATAAAGATACACACACACACACACACACACAAACACATATAACAAGATTAGTGATGATTAGATATTCATTGGAATTGAGTAATGAGAAGATATGATCACCATGATATTTGGTATGTTTCAAATTATCTATACATACAAAGCATTTTTAAAGGAATTATATATAGAAGATTAAGAAATAAAAGTTTGAAAATTATGAGACAATAAAAATGACTACACATACCTTGAAAGGGGCAAATAGAACAAATATAAACAAACAATAGTGAAATGCAGAGACTGGAATAAATAGTTGACTATAAATGTGAGCTCAGGATTAGAGCCCCATAATATTAAGAGTACTGAGAGAGATATTATGCTACTTTTAACAGAAGAACAAAGATTTATTCTTTCAAATGATATCCACTATACAAGTCTTACAGATATTCATCATGTGGACTACTGGCTATATCTCATCTAAATTGGTGCTGATTTTACATGACTAGAAAGATATTTCTTTGCATATGGACTTTATTTATAATAAACTACATACATACCAATGTACATAGTTATGTTTTTAAAACATAATTTTTTTCATTAAAAATAAAAAGGGAAACAAAGAAAACCAAAAATAAGTAGTTGACTAGAAAACTAGAGATAAACAGAATAAACAGACTGGTTCAGAAGATACAACCTAGGAGTCATCGACATGAATAGAAGGTATGAGGAGAAGCTGAGAAGCACAGGACACAGAATTGACAAGCCAAACAACTTCCTAAACTACTATAAAAAGTCAATTCTCAGAGCCCAATGGAGAATATAAGGAAATCCATATCTAATTACATCATGATGAAATACAAAAAGAATAATTATATGCATACAATAAGAAGAAAATGAAGACCTAGAAATTTAACAAATAGGAAAAAATTCAAAATCCTAAATCATTAAAACAAAATTATTGGAATATCAGTCTCAGAAAGACCCCTGAGCCCTGAATTTTTGGTTCTGTTGCTCTCCTTGTGGAGCTCCTGACCTCTCTATATCTTTGTATTTCCCCCTTCTTTCATAAGATTCCCTGCACTCTGTTCAAAGTTTGGCTATGAATCTCAGCATCTGCTTTAATAATCTGGTACGTAGAGTCTTTCAGAGGCCCTCTGTGGTAGGCTCCTGTCCTGTTCCTTGTTTTCTCCCTCTTCCAATGTCCATCCCGTTTGCCTTTTTAAGTGAGGACTGATCATTTTACCCTGGGTCCTCCTTCTTAATTAACTTCTTTAAGTGTACAAATTTTAGTGTTTATCCTATATTATATGTCTAATATCCACTTATAAGTAAGTATATACCATGTACGTCTTTTTGCTTCTGGGATAACTCACTCAGGATGATCTTTTTTAGGTCCCACCATCTATCGGCAAATTTCAAAAATTTCTTGTGTTTAATTGCTGAGTAATATTCTATTGTGTAAACGTACCACAATTTCTGTATCCATTCCTCAGTTGAGGGACATCTGGTTTGTTTCCAGATTCTGGCTATTATGAATAAAGCTGCTATCAACAGGGTTGAGCAGATTGTCCTTGTTGTATACTTGAGCATATTTTGGAGAACCCCTGCACAGATGTAGCCCATGGCAGCTCAGTGTCCAAGTGGGTTCCCTAGCAAAGGGAACAGGAGCTGTCTCTGACATGAACTCAGTGGCTGACTCTTAGATCACCTCCCCCTGAAGGGGGAGCAGACTTACCAGGCCACAAAGGAACAAGGCAGCCAGTCCTGATGAGACCTGATAGGATAGGGTCAGATGGAAGGGGAGGAGGACCGCCCCTATCAGTGGACTGGGGGAGGGGCATGGGAGGAGAAGAAGGAGGAAGGGTGGGATTGGGAGAGGTAGAGGGAGGAGGCTACAACTGGGATACAAAATGAATACATTGTAATTAATAAAAATAAAGAAATTAATTTTTAAAAAGAGATTAAAAAAATCAAAATTATTAAACTAAAAAGTAATAAAATGAACAAAATTCTGGCAAAACTGCTCCTAAATGGACACAAGATTTAGAACAAAAACTATTTAAGAAACAGCTAATAAAATATTTATAAGTATCTTAGCATTAAATTACTGGGAAAATATAAGTAAAGTTTTTTTTCTAATCTGAATTATCCATAACTTTTAGAGAAATTGATTAAAGTTAAATAAGAAAGTGCTAGATGACCACTGACTTCCAGATAACTACAACCAAGTCAAAGCCCAAATAATTCCGATTTTATACAAGCTTCCATAGAACAGGAAAAAAAAATAGCCCCAGCTTTGTATGAGGCTGAGATGAGCAGATGGATGACTTGAGCCCAGGAATTCTGGGCAGGCCTAGGCAACACAGCAAGACTCAACACATTTATTTGTTCAATAAATGAACAAATGAACATACTCTTCCAGCTTTGGTACTAAAACTAAGTATTACTGAAGAAAATTTCAAGCTAATTTCAAACATGTTCACAAATGTGAATATTGTTGACCAAACATTAGCAAACCAAATTTATCATCAATGCACCAAAACTATATAATGAATTTGGGTTAATAAAACTCAAGTTTGGAAAACCTGTATACCAGAAAAAAAGATTCACCTAACTCAACACACGCAACAGGAAAGCCCAAACCCTATATAATTGATCACCTCAAATACCTTCGAAGTTAGTGAATAAGCAACACACTTAGTAATATACACACTTGGAATCCTGGAGCTGGGGTGGCTGGGATAAAAGGATCAAGAAATTGAAGCCAGGCTCACCAAAACAGGGTTCTAGATCAACTTAAGAGTCAGAGTGAGATCTTGTCTCAGAAAACAAAAAGAAACTCAGTAAAAAAGATTAAGTGGAAAGCTCTCATCATTAGGTAAACTGTTTGAACTCCATTGTATTACCATAGTCACTCCAACTTGTCCTTTGCCTCTGTGCACATTTGTGGTTCATTATTGCGGTGGAAAAGCTTCTGCTAGGCTACAGACAGCAGAGATATTATTTCCCTATCCATGATTTCTAGGCCAAAGGAGAAAAAGTCTTTATTATCAGATACTATTACTAAGTAAACTTGCTCTAGTCCATGCTAGTTAAAAGTTTCTACATGTTCCTAATTCTTCTCAATGTTTTGATAAAAAGTTCAATGTGCTTAATTATCTCTACCGTGAGAATACCATCTTAACTGTCATGATCTTCAAGTAAACTCAACACATATGTGTAAAATGGATATTTGTAGAGCAATGCTGGCCAAGACGCATATAGGTAGCAAACAGTAGAGACATAGCAGGTGTGAATCGTAATGTGTTATACAAATCAAAGTTCAAAAGTTCAGGATGAAAACAAATGGCTCATTAATACTTTTTAAACTGATTATACATTGAAATGAAACTTGGGATGAAAGGTATCCAATAAAATATTGAAATTAATTTTACTTGTTTTTATTCAATTTTTAAAGTGGCTATTAAAACAATTAAAATTTTATACACCGTGCATTAATTTCTATTAGATGGTACTGCTATGCAGCTTTAACATAGCATTATTACATAAAAATTTACTTACAGCTTCAAAGATGTGACTTTCACTCCAACAACTAATTCATCATCTAGTATACGACACCATGTCTGCTCTACAATATGATCTGGCTCTGGAAAATTCTCTGATAACTTTTCCTCAGGGGTATGCACACTGTTTTCATATTCATCACAGAAAGGAACAAGGCAGTCCTTCAAAAAAGGTGTTAAAATAGGTAACTACAAAAAAAAATGCACCCAATGAATCAAAATGAATGTAAGGCAAAACAGCTTTGTGGCTTTATGGCATGATGCAGCATACCCAGCCCGAGAAACACAGACCAAATCCTTCCCAAGATAGCTATGAATGTAGCTCAGTATATCTGGAGATGATTACATCATATTGCAGTATCAAAAGGCTGGACACCACAGAAGCATTTAAGAATAAATTATAATATGGTATAAAAATAGATAATGAAAATAATGTAGAGTTATAGGTCACATATAACTTATTATAAAATTCATGAAACATTATATATATTCAGGTCAAGAATAAAAAATGGACTGGAAGATGAGTTATCTAATAGAGAGCCAGTGGGGACATTAGCCTGAATTTTATTTTTAAATTTCACTCTATCTATCTATCTATCTATCTATCTATCTATCTATCTATCTATCTATCTATCGTAGTTTATTCACTTTGATTCCCTGCTGCAGCCCCATCCCTCGTTTCCTCCCAGTCCCACACCCCCATGCCATTTCCCTTGTCCTCTGATAGGGGAGGACCTCTTCCCTTTCTATCTGACCCTAGCGTAACAGGTCTCATAAAGGCTGGCTGCATAATCTTCCCTCTGTGGCCCGACAAGGGTGCACCCACCAGGTGGAGATGATCAAAGAGCCGGCCACTGATTTCATGGCAGAGACAGCCCCTGTACCTCTTACTAGGAAACCCACTTGGAAACTGAGCAGTCTATGGGCTTCCTCTGAAAAGAGGGTCTAGGTCATTTCCATGCATGAACCTTGGTTGGAGTATTGTCTCTGCAGGATCACCTGGGCCCAGGTATTTTGGCTCTGCTTTTCTCCTTGTGGAGTTCCTGTCCCCTCTGGTCTTTCTATCTCACTCTTCTTTCATAAAGTTTCTGGCACTCTGCCTAAAGTTTGGCTTAGTCTCAGTATCTCCTTCAATACCCTGGTGGGTAGATTCTTTCAGAGGTCCTCTGTGGAAGGCTCCTGTCCTGTTCCTTGTCTTCTCCTACTTCCCATATCTATCCTGTTTGCCCTTCTGAATGAGGATTAAGCATGTTCCCTAGGGTCCTCCTTGTTGTTTAGCTTCTTTAGGACTATAGATTTTAGTCTGTTTATCCTATATTATATGACTAATATCCACTTTTAAGTGGGTATATACCATATGTGTCATTCTGCTTCTGGGTTCCCTTACTCAGGATGATCTTTCTAGTTCTCACCATTTGCCTGCAAACTTCATGATTTCATTGTTTTTAATTGCTGAGTAGTGTTCCATTGTGTAAATGTACCATGCTTTCTGTATTCCTTACTCCACTGATGGACATCTAGGTTCTTTCCAGATTCTGGCTTTTATGAATAGAGCTGCTACAAACATGACTGAGCAAATGTCCTTACTGAATGGTAGGGCATCTTTTGGGTATATGCTTAGGAGTGGTATAGCTGGATCATGGGGTAGCACTATTCCTAATTTTCTGAAAAAGCATCAGATTGATTTCCAAAGTGGTTGTACAAGGTTACATTCCTACAAACAGTAGAGGAGGGTTCACCTTTCTCCACAACCTCTCAGCATGTGTTGTTGAGTTTTTTATCTTAGCCATTCTGATGGATGTAAAATGAAATCTCAGAGTGGTTTTGATTTGCATTTCTTAAATGACTAAAGACGTTGAGCATTTCTTTAAGTGTTTTTCTACCTTTCAATATTCCTCTGTTGAGAATTTTATGTTGAGCTCTGTACTCCATTTTTTTAATTCCATTACTTGGTTTGTTGGTGTTTAACTTCTTCAGCTCTTTATATATTCTGGATATTAGCACTAAGACTAGATTTTAGTAAGGTTTGATAATATATACGACAAGCATAGTGAAAACAACCCCATCTGTGACTTGCATTGAGCTCAAAATCTAAAATTCTGCATAATAAAATTGATTATTCTTTTATGGTTAGTTTATAGAAGTCTGCTGAAATTTAACATTACTATCTGGGCCATTCTCAAGTCCTTACTATAAATACAGGATTATAACAAAAGAAATCACAGTATTAGGCATAGTAAATGTATTACTTATTGAACCTTTACTTTTATATCAAAATACCATTTGTACATCAATTCATTGAACCCAGGTAAGAACCGCAGTATCCTTTGTCAGTTGTATTGTTGTCTACATTTTAGAGTAAAACAAATGGGCTAAAGAGCGGTTAAGTAACTTGCTTGAAGTTACATAGCTAACAAAGTTGCAGAGCTGGGTTTGAATTGAAACATACCAATAAAAATAATGGCTCCTTAAATCAAGTGTTTTTCAGTATCATCAACATCTGCCATTAACTATCACTTGTCAATCCAATAAGCAATATTTTCTACTTTGTTCTAATTTAAGTAACTCTTTAACAGACTGTATATTGTCAATTGATTAAATGATAAAATAGTCACACGATTAGCTTTACCTCCTCATCACTTGGCATACTATCAACTTTCCCATAAACAGAGTTTAAAAGACCCTTCCAAGAGTTTGCAATAAATGCATCTTTAAATGAGATATGCTGCTGGAGTTTGTTAAGAAAAACAAAAGATGCCTGTAAAATAGAAAGAGAAAAAGTTACCAGAGACACAATTTCAAATGAAACTGGACATATCTTTAATTCAAGAAGTACTTTTTCCAGATAAACTGTGCAGGGAATACTTCCAGAGAAAGGCTCTTTTGTTCATAGATTCTGTTTCTCTTAACAAAAGAAATTCATTGTGTTTGCAGTAAGACACAGGAAGTAACTGGTATAGAGTTTAGTCACCATGCTGAGAACCCTGTTACATTAGTATCCATTTCATTGTTGACTTAAGTAACATGTATCACTATGAATAAAATTGAGGCCTCTCAACACTGTTACATTTACAAAACAAAATAACAAGAACAAATGTTTCTTTTGTAGAAATACTTTGTTCCAAAAACAGTGTTCACATAAGCAAAAACATCAAGGATAGAAAATTTTAATCCAAAGTTTGAAATTCTGTTCATATAATTTTTAAAAACAAAATATTTAAAGATAACATATAATAATGTATTTAAAGGTAACATATAATAATGTTCTTAATCATTTCTATTTGTTTTTGTGCTAGTTAACTCTCCTGACAACAAAATCCACTGAATCTTACTACTTTTTTGCACATTCTTAAGGAGTATTTTAGTCTTGTATGTTTTCTGAACATTTCTTAAATTAAATCATTCTGTGTATATCAGATTTTAAAGTTGTTGATGTTGTCTCTAACAGCTGTCCATCTTTCCTTTCCAGTGTTCTATAGCACTCCATTCTATTACTACAATTACTTCTGTTGGGAGTATTTGTGTTATGTCTAGTTGTGGGGCATTACAAACAATGATATCAATATCTTGCTGCATGCCCTTTAGTTTCTTTAAGGTCTGGGTTCCCCATTTAATTCCGTGCTAACAAATAAATTGATATAAAGAATTCTAGTTTTAGCTCTAAGGCATTTAATCTTTCTGGGTCCTTATATTTCATCATGTATAAAATGTGCAGTAGGGAAGAAATAATCTCTAAAAGACATTCCACTTCCCAGATGATCTTGGCTTCTGCCAAGTTGACAAAAAAAAATAATAATAATAATGAGCACAGGATCTGTAAGGGTCTTTCCAAAAATAATTAACAAAAGGCGACAAGACTCATTCTGGATGTGAGGCAGCATCACCCCATAGGCTACAGGTCTAAAAGTTAAAGGGGAAAAGGAGGAAGCACATTAGCCTAGGCATTCTCTGCTTCAAGGCTAGCATGAGTTGTGCGCCTGTGTTCGACCACACTCTAGCTGTCATGATAATGTGCCTCATCTCAAGCCCTATGCAACTGCAGCCAGCCATCTAACGACTGGAATCTCTGAAACCGTGATCCAAGGGAAATCTTTTCTTCCCTTAGAGCACTGGTTCTCAACCTTCCTAATGCTGCAACCTTTTAATAAAGTTCCTCACGTTGTGTTGACTCTCCACCATAACATTATTTCATTGTTACCTCATAACTGTGATTTGGCTACTGTTAAGAATCATAATGTAAATATCTGCTATTTAGGAGATCTGATATGCCACTAAAGGGGTCATGACCCAGAGGTTGAAAACCATTATCTTTAACATTATGTTGCAAATTTTGTCAGTAACGAAAACTAATACAGTGCAGTAGAGCTAGCATATTTAGCTAAAAACAATAATTCTTTTACAGGGATTTTCATGGTCTGTCTGAGAGACTCTCATCTATGCTGGCTTGGAACTTGGTATGTAGTGACGTTAAATTCTTATTCCTCCTAAGTGCTGGGGTTATAGGCATGTGTCACCATGCCTGGTTTTTGTAGAAAATTTTAATAGGGAGAACATGAGAGTAGACTATTTATTACATGTCTGTTAATGTGCTATACCTTAACTATATTCACTGCCCCTCTAGGAGACAGGCTGTGACATACTGATCACATACAGCAGAACGCTTCCAGAATTGGGCTTCTTTAATTTTCATTCAGATAGCTTGCTAACCCTCCTAAACCCTACTACAAAAAGTTATCATTTCTAGACAATATACTTATATGTAGCATCACAGTAGTTTGATTTATTATTTTTGAGACAGGTGTTGCTGTGTCACCTAGGATATCTTGGAACTGTGTAGAGACAAAGCTGGACTCAAACTAACAATTACCTTGCCTCAGCCTCTCAAGTGCTAAGATCACAGGCCTGAAACATCACACTCTACCTTCGCAATAGTACTAGTTTTTTACAGCAGTGCCCAAAACATAGAGTTCTCTAAAATACCTTTTTTTTTTCAAATCACAGAGTTGCTTAATACAGAAAGCACCATTCTTTCAATGTTGTTTGCTTCAGTTAGACTCACCAATCAAAAACAAAAGGCAAAAAAATAAAAAAATAAAAAAAGCAAAAGGCAACAGCAAAGACACTCACTTCTAACTGGGCTTCCAATGCTGGAAGCACCAAATAATAATTTTCATGTTCCTCTTCAGCAAAACAGTCTTCACTGCAATCCGGTGGTTCAGTCTAACAACAGAAAAGATCAACACAAGTTTTGAAATGAAATGAAAATTCAGAGGATGAATTTTTATTCATTATTATTATTAAATTATTATTAAAGTTTCACTTTCTCTTCTTTAATCAATGCTGTATTACCTACTGGTACAAAATGATATTTCAGAAACAACAGTGAAGTTTGCTTACGGCATTACCAGCATTTGAGTGATCACTAGATATCCATAACACAAATTTATATAAAAGGTAGGGTCAAGTTGTATAATATTTGTTGAAAAGGACAACATATACATATAAAAGATTCAGTCCATATAATTTAAATCACTATTTATCCAAAGGACTGTTCTTTATGAAAAAGAAATAATGTATTTTCAATATCTGGTAACTAGGCAAGTATCACCATGACTCCTACTGCAACCATCTAAAATCTGTATACTGTATGACAAAGTATCTGCTCATTACTTTCTATTAAACCCTACAGCAAAGAATGATTATTTTCTAATTACAAAAAAAAAAAAAAAAAAAAAAAAAAAACATTTGGAAAGATTCTGATTCTACTTAGATCTGAAACTTCAGGGAAAATTATTTCTTTTATGATAACTATTTCAAGATTGCTTTAACTCTTTCTTGTATTTTAAAGCATTTATTGCATGTATTTCATTTGTTTATTTCTGGGATTGGGCGTGTTTCACAGCATGTGTCCTGGCAAGTATGTGGAGGTCAGAGGATAGCCTGTGGGAGACAACTTCCTCTTTCTGCCATGTGGGTTCTAGATATACAACTCAAGTCATTGGGATTGGCAACAATTACCCTTGTCACTGAGTCATCTCACAGTCATTCATTTATTTCCTCTTTTAAGAAGTAGTTTCACTTTCTTTTATTCCTTAATCAATGCCATATTACTTACTGATATAAAAAGCTATTTCACAGTCAACAATAAAGTTCACTTAAAGCATTACTGGAATTTGAATGATCACTAGATATACCATAATAGAAGTTTACATAAAAAGTATGGTCAATTTATAATGTTTATTGAAAGGGACAACATACACATATAAAAAATTCAGTCCACATAATTTAAAAATTTTAGAGTATGAGATCTTAACTACTTAAATAGAGGAACAAACTTTTAAGTACTAAAATGGCACTCTATACTATATATATACATATACCATATTTAATATATTAAATATATAATATATTTAATATATTAAAATATGTAATATATGATATATACTAAATATCTATATATCTCCATATATATTCTAAAAATTGTATATATACATCTCTATACATAAACTAAAAACTATACATGTAAACAGAACTTACTGAATAGCTTATTTTGACAAAATCTGTTATTGTAAATGAAGTCAGCTGATCTGCGCTCAGAAAATCCTCAAAAATGACTAGTACTTGTTCAGTTCCAACTCCAACAAAGTCGTTTATCAGTACTAAGCTAAGTTTTTCCCACTTAGCAACAACCTGAAAGAAAGGCAGTGTTACAGGAAAAAACACAGAAAGAAAAAAAATGTAAACCAACTAGTAAGTCCTTTTGTTTCATGCAGTTTTAATCTGTTAACTTCATTCTTACAAATGACTGATAAAAGTTGTAATAAAAAAGCTAAAGATAAAGATACTATAGGATCCCACACCATAAGGGGTTATGACAACTTTGTAAATAACAAGATATTTATGGCATATTAATGCTTGTCTAGAGACTTTTACAGTTCTAATTTCTGCATTAAAATCTCATGCTCTATGTCCAAATTTAAACACTTCCCATAACTACAACTTAGGATGCCTAACTTTTAGCATGAGTAAAACTCTAGTAAAGATTCTTTTTCTGGCATGGCTAAATGAAGGATAATCATATTTTCCATAAGCCTCAGTGGATATGCTGTTTACAATCAGAACAATTACCCAAGGAATTTGGTAGCACATGATACCAAAAGATGCTAGTACATGTATGTGTAATGGGGTCTCAAAGCAGAATAAGCTCAAATGAACTTTACAGATTATACCCAGGAGTGACAGTGGAGGCATTGTTATTATCAGGGACAAAAAAGCAAATGAACGGATCGTTAACGGCAGGACTCATAGAAACACTCTACTCAAAAAGAACAATCTGTTTTGTTTATAATAGAATAGGAGATACCAAGTTTAAAATAGAATTCTTAGAGGTCCATAGAGCACAAGTACCAGATCACCTCTCTAAGGCACAAGAGCTAAACTTCCCACTCAGAATCCAAGGAGCACAGACAGGTAAGTAAGGCACTTCAATCTACATAATGAAATATCGATTCTGGTCCTATAGGTCTAATTTCTAAAGCTGTGATTTTTTCACTTGTACAGAGAGGCAGAATATGCCTCCCCACAATTATGGGACATAATGAACTACAGAAAGGAGACATTGGCAATCAAAATTTGTTTAATGTGTTCATCTCATGTTTAGGCAGGCATGTTGGTAAGATTTTATGGGTGTAGCTTCTAACATTCCTAGGACATGTAAGTATCAAAGAACTATGCATGGATGTTCATGCATATTTGTAATGAATATATTTCAAACATTGCTGTTTACTACAAGTGAGCCAAAAATGGGAAGTGCACATACAAATTTAAACTTTCAGTTAAGAAGCAAAAGTAATTTTAATATAGTCATTGCCCAGTATAAGTGGAAGATTAGCTCCGAGACATCCTGTAGATCCAAAAATCTGTGGATGCTTATTAGTATACAAATTATATATAACTTACAGTGTAGCATGATGGTGCACTTAACCCCAGCATTCAGGAGGTAGAGGCAGGCGGATCTCTGAGTTTGAGGCCAGCATGGTCTACAAAGTGAGTTCCAGAATAGCCAGGACTACACTATCTCAAACATCCAATAATAATATTTTTATTATTTGCCCACATCCTGCCATATGCTTTAAAACATCTCTAGATTATTTACAATGTCAATGACAATGAAAGTGCAACATTATAGTGGCTGTACTGTATCATACTCAATAATTCCATAAGCTAGTGGCTATATTAGACAGTACAACTACAAAATATACGAATATCTTCCATAGAAAATACAAATATCTGTGCATACCTGACAATGGCCTCAATTTTGAAATGTTCACTAAAAAGATTCTTGTCGCAAATGGTGGGAACTAGAAAAGATCATGCTGAGTGAGGCATCCCAGAAGCAGAAAGACACACATGCTATATACTCATTTATAAGTGGATATTAGACACGTAATATAGGATAATCATACTAAAATCTATACACCTAAAGAAGCTAAGCAAGGAGGACCCTGGGTAATATTCTCAATCCTCATTCAGAAAGACAAACAGGATAGAAATTGGAAGAAGGAGAATATAGAGAACAGGACAGGGGCCTGCCACAGAGGGCCTCTACCGAGCAGGGTATTAAAGCAGATTCTGAGACTCAGTGCCAAACTTTGGGCAGAGTGAAGGGAATCTTATGAAAGACGGAGATAGAAAGACCTGGAGGGGACTGGAACTCCACAAGGAGAGCAACAGAACAAAAAACCTGGGCCCAGGGGTCTTTTCTGAGACTGATACTACAACCAAGGACCATGCATGGATATAACCTAGAACTCCTGCACAGAGGTAGCCCATGACAGTTCAGTCTCCTAGTAGGCTCCCTAGTAAGGGAAATAGGGGCTGTCTCTGACATGAACTCAGTGGCTGGGTCTTTGATCACCTCCCTGAGGTGGAGGGGAACCTTACCAGGCTACAGAGGAAGACAATGCAGCCAGTCCTGATGAGACATGATAGGCTAGGTGGGAAGGGCATGGAAGGAGATGAGAGAGGGAGGGCTGAATTGGGAGGGGACGAGGATGGGGGCTACAGCTGGGATACAAAGGGAATAAATTGTAATAAATACAAAAATATATTTTAAAAAAGATTCTTGTCAAAACTTGAAGAGGCAGTTTCCACTTAAGAGAAAGGCTAAGAGAAAATGTAGTCCTATCACTGAATTAAATATCTCTGGAGCTTTTAGGAAGGGCTTGTCTGGGCGCAAATAAAATATTTGCTGGTGTACATTTTCATTATTTACTTGAATTTTTACTTGTTTGTAATTTTTAAAGGTACCTCAATGACTTCCTGGAATGGAGTGGAATGAAGAGAGCAATGGCTACCACAAAGAAAGAGTGTTACATTGTATATGGCATAAGGCTGCTATTAAAGATCTAATTTTATTATTTAATAATATATTTATTCTATTATCTAAAGCCTCTCACAGAAGTAAAGGCTCAGAATTCATTATTAGAAAATGTTCCATTTCATTTTAAATCTTACCAAATTTACTATTTTGTCTTAACTGTTAGTACAATTGTTCAAATATAATTACTGCATTTCCTCTAATTTAAGAATTTCTACACTATTATATTAATAAAAATTACAAATAGTTATACTAAAAGAGAAGTATATATAATTAGTTATACATTTATGCTTTTTTAATTCAAAGGCTTTATGACTTCAAACACAAGGTCCAAAACCATTATCAGGCAAAAAGACAAGAAAAAATAAAAGAAAGAAATATCTACAAAGAATTATGACTCATGATAAAAACTGACTTGTAAACCAGGAATTCTTAGAAAGTCTAAAAATAGTGGACATGATGGTAGCATAAGGCTATTATCCTAATACTCAGAAGACCAAGAAAGCCAAATGGAAATTTTAAAACCATCCTATATATTAAGACCCAGTCCTGTCTCAAAAAACAAAAGGTAGCAAAACACAAGAAAAGCCCAAGACTACAAACTCAACTTTTTATTGTAAGACCGAGTAACACTGTACCTTAAATTTCTTTTCGGAAACAGCACAAGCTTTGGATCTGAATGACACGATGAAAAATCGGTTTCCTTTACCTGAATCTAGAATTTGAACTGAACAAGGATCTGGAAATGGAAGCTGACAAACTCTTACGGGAATGCCATTTTGAAACAAAATGAGCTGATTCTTTCGTGTCAGGGCAATCAAAGACATTTTTAACTGGTTCTCAACCATTTCAGCAGCACAGACATGCACATGAGTTACTACATTACTGTAAGCAAGAGGGATAAGGTAACTATTGCTTAATATTTCTTGACTTTTAAGAGCATATACACAAAGGATGGAATCGGAAAATTCATAGTCTGATTCTGAAAGCTTGTGGCTACATTTAGCCTCAGATGGTTCTGCTAACCCCAGAAAACCTACACCAAAATTTTCAATCTCACCTATCCACTCGATAGAGGAAAGTTTAACTGAGATGTTAGTGACGTTCCTCATTTGGGACGAGATATAGAAGAATTTGTTGAGATGTTGCCAAAAAACTATAGGGCCATCAAAGATCTTTACACTCTCATCCAATGCATGGTTTAGGTGAAAATTCAAAAGCTTTTCAAACTTGTTGGCATTGTGAAGAAACAGTATATAATAGGTGAAAGCTTTACTATTGCATTTTCTACATTGTATTAAAATGCAAGGAAGGTTAATTCTAGTTCTGAAATCTGACACACAGTTACAACATAGAATTTTTAAATGAGAAGCTTTCTCATTAATGTTTAAAAAACCAGTGGATGTCAGAACAAATGTACTAGTTTCTCTGTCAAATATTATCCTTTTGACATATAATATGGATGGATCTGTAGGCATTTCAAAATCTGCAAAATCTCCTTTGGACAACTGAAAAACAAGGATTTCCCCATTATAGCCCAAGAACTTTGCTTGCTCATTAAATGGCATTGCTTGCTTGCCAGTCATTCTAATACATCAAGTCTTTGTGTTGATCCAGTTCCAAATACAAATAGATTCCAGTTGAGGCCTTTAATCCTACAGGAGAAAAAAAAAAGGAGAGATAGAGAAAGACTAAATGGAACAGGCATAGTACAAAACATATTTTGTTAGAAAAATTATCACACATATAATCAAACATTTCAGTTATAGTAAATATATTAGAACTATTTATACAATTGTGGCAACATTTTATGAAGAGAAAGCCTTGCTATCTAACTGAACTTTGCTGACTTTAGCCTTATAATTCTCCTGCCTCTGCCTCTGGTGTGCTGGGATTACAGGTATGTATCATGTGTCATACTTATTTTAAAAATTCGAAGACTGTGAATAACTAAGTCAAAAAAGATACCTGAATGTGTTATCATTAGAGAAGGCTTTATTTAGATGTTCTATTTAAAGTACCTTCTGCCAAGGCAGTGTGTAAAAGTGCTAGATGCACAAGCCTGCACAACTGGGAGGATCAGAGTTGACTAAACAAAAGATGCCCCTGATGTAGTGATATGCCCTGTAATCACTGCATTCCTTTGGTGAGATGGGAGACAGGAGAACCTTTTGAATGCCTACAGGAATAAGACTGAAATATACAAAGCAGCAGCAGAAAATAGAGATTCTGCCTCAGCAAGTTGCCTGAAAGGCAAGAACAACTCTAGAAAAGTATCCCCTGGCATGCATATGTGTGCCATGGCCTTGAACATAAACACACAAAACCCTAAGCAAAACTTAATTTAAAAGTACCTTACAACGTGACACGGTAGACTATACCTATAATCTCAGCACTCTGGAGATGCAATCAGGAAGATGGTGAGCTCTAGGCCAGCCTGGGCTGGAGAGCCATGAGAACACTAAAAAAATAACTTCAGATATTCTTTCTGATTCAGGGAATTTCCTATGGGTTCTATTTCCCTTTCTACTACAAATCTACTAAATATAAGATGGGTTTATATTAGTCAATGGTTTACTTGTTTTAAAACTCAGACTTCCCTAAATATGTTGATTGCTCAATTAGGTTGCTCCTCTCAGCCAAGGCACTTGGGCTCCTGCTTCCTAAAAACAATGTTAGTACAGGATGCATGATAAAAACAAACAAAAAACCCTCTTAGGATAAAGCTTTAAAATATTTACAGGGAAAAAAAAAACACATAAATACATCTTACTTTAAAACAATATATTTTTGTGACCTGAGGAAAAATATTACTATTCAAAATATGTGGAGAATAAGGATAAATACAACTAATTATAATGAACAGAAGAATTAAAGAACTGCAATCACTAGCACTTATTATTTCTGTCACTTACAAATACATGCACTATATCATATCAGGTTTACAACCAACCTCTCAAAATAAACATTCTTCATTCCCTTATGTAAATGTGGAGCCCTTACTTTAATGAAGGTAAACTGTCCCAACATTGCAGCACTAATTCATGTTTACAAATACTAATTAGAAATACTGCTAGATTTGAAAAGAGACACTTTGCCTCCTGAGCTTACACTCCTAACCATATTGCCATGGCATTTAGTTCCCTAAGAGCAAACTGCCTATAGGAAGTCAGTGTGAGAGAATGAATAAAATCATTGTAATCAAAGGAACATCCTCTAAATTCAAAACATATATAAAGATGTTGTTCTTTCTTGATTTAGTGGCTATACATATGGAGCCATTCTTTTAAGCAATGATAACATGTAGAATAGAATTCAAAATACAGAAGTCAAAGAATGGTACAGCTGCATTTAATATGAATGAGGAACAAAGTTCACAACTAGGGGATGATTAAGAAGTAACATATGAAAGAGAGAGATGACTACAGGATTTAACATGACAATAAACTGAAATGAGTATCTTTGGCAACTGCATTTCGAACTTGACCCCAAAGAAATAGACCCACATTTGAAAGAATACTACTGCTCGAAAATAGATATGGCACTATTATTTGCAATATAAAA
Source organism: Psammomys obesus (assembly GCF_907164565.1). NCBI lineage: Eukaryota > Metazoa > Chordata > Mammalia > Rodentia > Muridae > Psammomys > Psammomys obesus. Next base: position 6,374,662 of record NW_026592776.1, on the reverse strand, counting down.
ACTAAAATTTTGAATGATTACAAGTAAGAAAATAAACAGATGGAAAATCACACTACAGTTCAAAAGAAATGTATTGCTTGTGATGATGGTTGAATTTTAATAAAGAATATGGGTATCAAAGTAGGCAAATGGAGTCTAGTGGAGCTTTTAGTTATTCCAATATTTTTATGAACATTTTCAAACAAGTTTTAAACAATGTGTCCAATTTTCTCATAAAAATGTAAATATTGGAAACTATGTCAGGATAGATCCTAAATGCCTTATTATGGTAAAACAGCTACAGATAAGGGTATATGAGGGAAGACTTGGGTTTTCTTTTATGGTGGAAGGGAAGGGCTCTTGGGGACTGAACCTCAGATCTCCAGCATGCACTGTACCAGTGAGCTATATCCCCAGTCCCTGGGGAACCGTTTTCTACAATTTACAATACAAGTAATCTTCAGTATCTATCAATGTTTAAGAAAGGCAACATTGTTCATCTAAACCACCAAACCTAAAGTTTGCTCCAGTACTTTATAAATCTAAGCTTTTACTTGCCTTGGCAATGTTTGCATTTTACCCTGGATATGTATTGTGACCTGTCTTTGAGTTTGGCAGCATCCCTGGCTTTTACCCATTAGAAATCAGATACACGTCCATTCTGTAGCTGTGACAACCACATGTGTCACTTACATTCCAGAAACAAGAGTCCTACCCCCACCTCCTTAACAAGTACCTCAATATAACATCTTTCCTTTTAACTTTCTATAACCACTTGAAGGCAGAGTTCAAAGACATTTGTCTTGTAAGCGTCTCACATTCCACAAAGAGTGGTGATTATACCTGTAACATGGATCAGAGAGACAGAAACAGGAGCATGTTTAGAGTTGAGGCCAACTTGGGCTACAGACCAGGTTTCAGGCCTGCCAGCACTAAAACGCAAGACACTACAGCAAAAAGTCTTAATAGAAATAATTGCCGGATATGGTGAATACTCACATCTGAGATCGGTCAGGAGAAAAACAAACAAACAAAACAAAACAAAACAAACAAACAAACGAAAACAGTTTTCCAAGGCTACCAAATCGCCAAGTTCCAGAGGCACCAAGAGACTCCAAACCTCCCGCCAGCGCTTTGCACGCTGGGACACCGACCCAATAGTTGAGTGAAAACTCAGCAGGCAAAGCATTGACGGAAGTGGTTGCCAGAGGAGACCTGACGGGGAGGGGCCTCCAAGTAGTGGAAGCGAATGGCCAGCTGAGCTGTCAAGGGGTGTCGAAAGGCGGAGTCTCTCTTTAGAGAAGCAAATGGGAACGGAGCAGAGAACTTATTCCAGCCTCTTTTCCCGGACAAGACTATGGGATTGGATAGCATGGAGGCACTTCCTTCTACGTTCTAGTGTCACGCGACCGTCTACCCCTCCCTCTCTTCTTGAGCTACCTTTGGGCTGGGCTGGCTGGTGATGAGATACTTGGTTGCCGGCTGTGGAAAGGGCGAAGGCTACAAGTACAATCAGTTCCGCGACTGTGACCATGGCCGAGGTGAGCAGCACCGCATTGCTGCTGGGTCACTGGACCCGGAAGCTGTCTTCCAGGCCCAGGGCCCATGCGCTCCTGTACAGGTGTCCTGTGCTGAGAGTGGTCTGGGTAAAGACCATAAGCTTCTAAGGTTTTGTTGTGTCTCCCATCCAGAATAACGCTCAGAATAAAGCCAAGCTAATCTCTGAGACCCGGCGGAGATTCGAAACTGAGTATGTGACAGGTGAGCATGCGTTCTGTGGGTTAAAGTGGGGTGTGCAGTGAGCAGATCCAACTTTTGCTGGGGTGTTTGTGGGTGTTTTTGCCTGGAGATGTTAAAAGACCTTTTTAACCCTAGCTGGAAAGATGCAGTACATATTTCAAGAGTTTTGCCATGCTGTGTGCGCCGCTTCACTTGGGTAGATGGTGTGCTCGCTTCTTCATGTAAATAGTTAATGTACATTGGAAATCAAAATGTCTAGAATCTCCTAGTTTTCCTGGGCCTGGCAGGCTATTTAGTCAATGACATAGGTGACACTGTACAGTTCATGGTTCCCTTGCTGGCCTTTCAACCAGAAAGCGAACCAATAGGCATTTTGTTGTTGCCATATACTTTGTACGTAATTTGGTAATCCAGTTCCTTTTATTTTGCTTAATTCCATTTCTTAAAACCAAAAGTTCTACTCATTAAGTTCTTATCTCATCACACTCTCTACTTGAAAGTTTCTGTAAGTGCAGAATGGATTTAATGGTTGAACATTCAGTGTCTCAATGTCATGGATACTTGAGTTGTCAAGTACTTATCTGATGATTTAGTGCTTGTACAGTATTTTTAAACTTTTAGAATAAGTTATAAGTACAGAGTTTAAAGGCTGTACCGAGTTGCTGTCTGCCTTGATTGATACTAATGTAGACCCTTCCAATAAATAGCTTACTTACATGTTCTGAGTTCCTCTTCCCTTATCTGTGAAATGCATTCAAGGTTAGAGAGTTAAATGAAGAGACATATATCAGATTGTCAAGTGTGGAACTAAAGGCTAGTAGGTTGTCATTTTAGTTAGATTTTGCCTCTGTCATTTGGTTACTGTGGAAAGAATTAAACTCTTGTATTTTGATGGTAGTGTTTAGCAGAAGATTCCTACACTTTTATACTGTTCTGTATTGTACATCACTTCATGACCTAGAACAAATAAGTTCCAAAAGCCTGGTCAGTAAATCTTTTAGTGCCTCTTTGCCAATTTTCTTAATGCACCAAACTTTGTACCAGAGAGTTGCAAAAGCACTCCATTCACTTTTAGCCCAGAGATCTCATTCATGTCTATTAACATAGCTGGTTACAGTAAAGTGATAATTCTAAAAAAGCTTTCTATGGAAATATAATTCACAGCTGTGTGGTTTATAGTACATTGAGATATAACTTGAATTGGTGATTTCATAGCCGATATTTGCTTATGTTCAAGGGAGCAAGCAGAACATAGATAAATTACACAATCTGCAAGGTCTTGAAGGAATGAGGGAAGTGATGTGTAGTAAGATTTAGCAATTTACTCAGAATCCCTGTTGTTAAGCGTCTTGGCTTGGCTTGCTACTCAGGCCTTTTGGATTTCACTTTAGTAATCTTTCAGCAACACTGTGATGTCTAATTAGATCTTGTCACTCCCCAGCTTGAAACCCTTCAGTGTCTTCCCACTGTATGTATTTAGAATAAAGTCCCGATTCTTCTCAGTGATCTACAATTTGAGGCCATATGTCCTACAGCTCTTAGCCACCTGTTATTTTTCTTCTTGCTTAGTGAAGATTTGACCACTCCCTGCGTTAAGGAACCTACAAATAGCAACTCAGTTGCTACAAATAGCAACCAGTATATGCAACACACGTACACACACACACACACAGAAGTTCTTTAAAGAATATTTAATCTAAAAACATGTGACTGGTGTAGTTTCTATTTGACTTCCTTTTTTAAAATGCAGTGACCCACAAAGTTGATATCCTAATCCAAAACATGACCCACAGTTTGAAAAATATAACTACACTGCCTCATTTGTGTTCTTCAAACAGAATGAGTCTGTTTGCATCTTGGGACATTTCCATTTCTGTCTGCCTGGGATGTTTTTCCCAATTAAAATGTAAAGCTTTTTTTTGTTGTTGTTTTATTTTTGTTTTGTCTTTTCAGGGATAAATGTATTGAGAGGCTTCACTGGTTATTTAGTAGCTTCCTGCCCTGCTTACTTTCCCTCCTAGCCTGTAATTGTCCTTTGTTTATTGTTTATTTCCTGCAGTAGATAATAGATGGTTTTAGTTAGTAGCAGCCTATAGAAGTTGAAAGCAGAAGCTTTGTGTGTTTTTCTCACTCCTCAATACCTTGTACAGTGTTCAGTACATATTCGTTGAATGAATATAGCACTACTTAAAGGTATATATTAGAAGATCATAGGAAGAATTGACATTCCAAATTAAAACTGCCCTAACCAGCAACCCTTTCCTACCAAATATTTGGGAAAAAAAAAAAAAAAAAACCTTCACAGTGTATATCATGAAGACAAGTATAATTTTTTCAGAGACAGTCACTATTTATGGCATTAAGTATTCGGATATTTTTAACCCATACACAAATACACACACAAACACACACATTTAAGTATAGGTGAACTGGTGTGTGTTATCTACATAGCAGTTGTAAATATTAAGGGCTTCTATTAACAGAGAAAGTTGAAGCCGTGAAAGGCTTTCTCACCTGGTAGTTGTACTGTACCCTGAAATATGATAAGGCTTTTTAGTTATATGTATTCTCCCCTGTAAGTTGCTTTATAGAAATTAGCTTTGATAACATTGATGTGGTTCATTTGTGCAAGTAATCCTAGAACTTAAGATGTGGAAGCAGGAGGGCATTCAAGTTCTAAGGTGGCATGGTCTATTATAGTAATTTCCAGGTAAGCATGAACTAAACACGACATCTGTCTTTAATATATATATATATATATATAATTTGCAATCTCCATAATATATATATATGTAGATAGATATGATAATAACAAAATTAACTGTTTAGAATATCCACTTTTGTATTTCAGAGTCTATATTTTGATTGACAATATTTTGTTTCATAAAATGTTTAAGGCAGAAAAGCCATAATGATGTTTTTGCAAAATAAAAGCATTTATTAAAAAAATTAAAAGCATTTATTATCCACAAGGATATCTCTTCAGATATTCATTTGAAAACAAGTTCTTGGGAATCCCAAGCTCATTTTTTCATGCCTGCAGAAAATGTTACCAAATATGGATTGATTTTTGGGCAAACCTAAGGCAGAAAATATGGGTCCATAATTACTTTTCTCCCTCATTATTACTGTGAGAAATTCTGTGAATCTCAAATGAGAAACATTTTCTGTTCTTTCTTCTTTCTCTTTGTAACAATAATTTATTCAGTTCTGAAAGCACTCATTATCTGCTTAATTCTGTAAAGCAGTTTGTCAGTATTAGAGAAAGGTGAATGATAGTCATTTTTCTAACTTGTGCAATCTAGTGAAATTATTAGAACAAAGATAATCCACTAAATAAGGTGAACTGAATTACAAGTAATAAGAACAAAAGGAGTCCCTTGGCATGGTGATATACACCTGAAATCCTAAAAAGTGGGAGGTGAAAGCAGGATTTCGAGTTCAAAAAAGTTATCTTTGATTACCTAGTGATATGCAATCCAGTCTAAGGTCCATGAAACCCTTTATCAAAGAAGAGTGCTAAGACAAGGAGAGATACCTCTTGGTGATCCGGTTAGTACTGAGTTAGAAGTAACTTCCTGGAAAAGCTTGGCAGCTCCCATACTGTAGAAAATCTTGCTCTGAAACATGGTGCTATTGGGAAATGGCAGAATTTATAAGAGCAGTTGGCTTAGTAATGGAGTCTTAGTTCTTGGGAATGGTACCTTTAAGGGTGATTATGGAATCTTGGCTATGTTATTAGAAGTTTGGGCCTGTTACACACTAGCTGCCTGACCTCCCTCCTCATTACAGGTCCAAAAGCATCTAGGCCAACTGATCACAGACTGAACCTCTACCACTCTGAAGTAAAATTAAAAAAAAAATAAAATAAAATAAACACTTTTACTCTCTTGATCTCTCAGATATTTGGTGCAGTGACAGAAAGCTGACTAACACAGGTGGTATTTCTTACAAACTTAGGTGGCACTTGGCCAGGTAGAGAAGGTATGTAGGTGGCTCAGACAGTCTGAGTAATGGTGCTGAGATGGAAAGGTATACAGCTTGCTGTGGTTAGCCTTGAAGAGAGGTGTGCACCTGGATGCAACAGTACAACAGTACAGTGTAGAGAAGCTTGGATGTCCAGGTGACAGGTTCGTACTTTAGTATGTGGAGAAGCAGCTGAGCTTGAGGGGTTTTTCTAATTTTACAGGTATATGAACTTATTTAAATGAATTTAGTTGATAGAAAAATCAAAGCCTCCTTACTGTCTAGAAATAGTCTTACTGACAAGGGTTAAATTTGTTCCTAATCTTTGTGTATATATGCTTATGAAAACAAAGTTAAAAGAGCATCCTAATTATGATTTGTATGTTATATTTTTATTGATGTGATCTTACCCATTTGTGTAAACATTATTTTATTTCTTAATATTTGGTTCTATTAGTTAAAAAGCAAATTGCCATTTAATTTATGTAATTTTTTGGACATTTTGATTGCTTCAATTTTTTTGTTAGTACAACTTTATGAAGTTCAGATTACTTCCTTTTTATTCATGTCTTGAAATCAAATTATTATGTTTATAAATAAATACTTGGGACTCATTTCATAATCCATATCGAACTTCTATCATATAGGTCTTATAAACTACATAATTTCATTCTTACTGGCCCTATAGGATAATGTTTGTCTTACCACACCTTCTCCATGTTTAGTGTCATAATTGCAACTAAATTCAACTATAGCTGATAGTTTTTCTAGTTTGCATTTTATTGTTTATTTTCCTAAACCTCTTTTCATATGATTATACTCATTTATATTCTTTTTTGGTTTATGCCACTATTACCGATTTTGCCAAATTTTTAATATATTCATAATTACCCATTGTTTTATGGTTTCTGTATTACTATTTAAGTTGATTTTTCTTACCTAGTGATGATTTTTCTCTCTTAATTTTTATTTTGTTTTAGTTGAATGTTGATGTTTTTAGTGGACATCATGTCTAAAGCATGAAAGAGTAAGCAATCATGTACTTCTGTTCAGTCAAACATGTAGATCTTTGACCTTAGATGCTTTCCATGTACTGTGACATTTGGGAGCCACATTTTCTGCATTTTGGTCTTACTCATTCTCTTGCTTTTCATTAGATTTATCACCTATGAAGTTTCCTCCACCAACACGTTATTAGATTTTTGTCTCTTTCTCTTTTTTTTAACCTTTATATAAAGGCTGAACAGAATTTCCAGTGATTTGACTCAGTTTAGGATTCCTACATATAGTGTAATATACTAGCTCATTCCTTTTTGGAAATTTTTATGATGCATAAACCAGTTGATAAATTTCATTTGTTGCTAGGCTTGGTATCTTTTACAGTGCTGCTGTGAACATTGCCTATACATTTCTGGTGCACACATAAAGAGACAGTGGTCAGAGGATAAAAAATAGCAGACATGGGGAATAAGTTCAAGAGAACTTTGTACAACACTGTAAAGATAGTTGATAACAATACTGTATACTTGTAACTTACTAAGACAGATTTTAAGTACACTTACAGCCAAAATGAAATATGTGGAAAATATCTTTTCATTAGCTTGATTTATATGTTCTACTACATATGTATAAGAATATTACATATATCATAAATATATAATTATTTATTAGTCAGTTTTTTAAAAAGAATAATCAATTTTAGTCTTTATGGTAGATCTAAAATTACCAAGACACTGGTTTAAAGGACTTGAAATTATGGCTTTCTACAAAAGCTTGAGCCATAAACTTAGATGAGAATAAAGAATTGGTAGACCTGCTTACATTTTAATCTTTAACCTCACTAAGGACACTTTACATTGGCTAGCAAATATTCTTATATCTTTCTCTTGGCTTTTAAAATTCATATCTCTATCTCATTTATTCCTATTCAACATATATCCTCATTTTTAATGTTTAGTGAGTTTTTCAGTTTTAAACCACCTGCTAATGAAAAACTGCCAGTTCTAGAATGGTGATTTTATTTTAGTCACAATTATTTTAAAAGCTTGGACAGGAAGAGTAAAGTTTGTTTATCTAATTTAGAATGTACTCTTCCTAGATGGTTCTAGTTTGTGTTACGATGACAATTAAAGCTAACTATCGTAATGAAATATATAAGAATAATTGAGTGTAATAACTCAGGTCTAAGTTGAAGGCCAGACTCAGCTCTATATTGTGTCTGAGGCCATCTTGGGATACATGGATCCTTGTTTCAAAAAAAAAAAAGAAAGAAAAGAAAAATAAAAGAAACAAACAAACAAACAAACTACAACAACAAAAGATCTCTAGACGATTGAATAGAATCATAACAATCCCTGAAGTACTCTTCGCCCTTCAGTCACCATTTTATAAAGAATGAGAGAACATGAGAACATAACTTTTACATTTCACTAAACAATGTTACAATTTTTATGTTCATTGTAGAACTTATTTATATTACTTACTTTTCCTAATTGGCCATGATTCTTTTTTCATAATACTGCTGTATATTCTCTGTGAACAAGACATTCAACAACTCAAAACTCTGCTTAATGATGTATGTAGCCTTAAAATTATAAGTTAAAGGAAACTTAAGAAATCTGTACACATGTGAAGGAATCAATTCCAGCAGATTTCTTTCACAACTAGAGCAAAGAAGGTAAAAACACACACTTAAGAGTTTAGATTTTAACAGCACAGTGAACAAACTTGATCATAGACAAACAGATGTATAAGTATGTGTGTGTGTTTGGTGTATACATGTATGTTTAGTATGTGTATTTGTGTGTTTGAAAGTATAGTTTTTTTTAACTCAACAAATAGAAAATAGATACTTTAAAAATATGTATTTCTAAATGTGAAGCTTTTACATATTTATCATGTGGTTATTAATAAAAGACGTCTCAGAAAATTCTAAAGCAGCTAGATCATAAGGGCCAGTTCTCACACCATTAGGCAACAATATTTGGAATCATAATAAACAGGTACATAAAAACAAATTAAATTTTAGAAAGCCAAAACAACATACCTCTATGGATTAATAACTTCCCAGCAATGTGTGTAATTCTCACTTCTGCTAAATAACCCATGGTTTTAATGAGGCTATCACAATGGAAATTACCGAAAAAATATGTTAAAACTAATAGAAAGCTTATATGGAAAGATCAATGTAATTTTACCTGAAGTCATTAAGCTTTTTTTTTTTTTTAATTCAGGGTCTTTGTTGCCTAGGTATCTGATAACTTTATTTTCTGCTGTGTAAATTTTTAATTTTTCAAAAGGGCAAGAACAATACAATCTATTGTTGAAGATCTGGGCCCTGAGGAATGTCAGGGTTGGTGGGGGCCAGACTTTCATGGATATAATCATTCTATATCAAAAATTTAATGTGCCTCTATTGTTGATACGGATTAGGAGGGCAGGGCAGTGGCTTTCCAAAGTTCTTGACCTCTTAGAGCTAAGCAGAGTAGATCAGCATTAGCCCTTTTCCCCTTGTGCGCTCTCCTTACAAATGAATGCTTATTGCTTATTTTTCATGAACAGTATTTCCATATGGTTTGTGTGTGTGTTGGAGATTGAACCCAGAGCATCATACATGCTGGCCTACCACACCACCATTTTCTCAGTTTTTAGTTTGAAATAGTATCTTAAGTCTCCTGGCTTTCCTGGAATTCACTGTGTAGCCGGCTTGTGTTCTTCCTCCCTTGGCTTCCTGAGTAACTGGTATTATAGGCTTGGGTCACCAGGCCTGAATTTTTAATGAAATGGGCCTCACATTCTCCCATTTGACTTGGACTAAGAAGAGCAAACACAAGATTATACACAATGAGCTCACAATGAAGTCTTACAACAGTACATAATATATAGGAATAGCCAGAATTCATGTAGTCTGTTGAACCTGGGTAATTAGCTGGTGAAAAATGTGGATTTTGTGCTCTTGAAGGAAAGCAACTGAGATAGAAAGTTCCACCTTTCCTGTGACTGACTAGCGATCATCCAAGGCCTGTTTCTATACAGCCCTGACCTGGGAGTTTTGTTGTTGTTCAGTTTGTATTTTAAAAGATTTTTAAATACACATGCTATGTATCAGCAACAGAGGATATCTGTGTCCCTCATGGTTTAAGATATTTTTAATCTAACCGTGCACAGGGTAGGGTGGTGGGTATTGTCAAATCCTGCACTAGAGCAGAGGCCCACTACATACGATTCTTATGCCAGCCTGCTGATTCTTTCATAGCCCCCAGAATTAACAATCAAGGTAGGGAACCCAAGAATGCCTTGTTGACATCCCTGTGTGATTTTGGTACATGCTGAAACTTGAGGCTATTTCTCTCACAGAAGATCACCTTTCACTCAGTCTTTCAGATAGCCTGACAGATACAAAGAGATTCAGACGAGATTGGGGCCAACTGCTAAGAAAGCAGATTTTGTTTTTGTTTTTGCCCAAAGATTTCTATTCTTAACATGTCCATAATCTGTACTTATCTCCCAAAACCTTGTCAGGACTTTTATCTGATATGTACTAAAGATCCGTGGAGGAATCTAAGGCCTGTGTTTGAAATCAAAGGCATTGGGGCCAGTGGGATGGCTCTGTGGATAAAGATACCTACCATCAAGTCTGACAAACAGAGTTAAATTCCAGGAATTCACAGAATAGAGAGAGAACTGACTTCAGAAAGTTGTCTTCTGACCACCATACATGAACACTATGAATAATCCAAATGAAAGAATGAGTAACTTGTAATGAACTGTAAAAGAAAACTGGATGTTGCTCTACTAATTATAGTTAATAATGTTCCTTAACTATACAATCCTAAGCCATTGAAAGCTGACTGTTGACTTCATTCTCCTGTATGCCTTTATGCCTCACAGCTATATCTTTTCTCTCTTACTGGCTGTGTTCTCTTTCACCTGCCTCCCTTGGCCTTTTCCCTCTTTCCTCTTGCTCTTTATCCCTTTGATTCTACTTTTTTCCTCTCTCTCTGCCAAATTCCACCTCTTCTCCTCTCCAGCTCTCTCATTCTCGTTTTTCCCCTTCTCTGATTTCATTTCTGCTTGTACAGGGTTAAATGGTTAAAACAGCAACCACCGTATTTTCTATGTAAATAAATGCCTAATAATAATTAATGGTAAAATGGAAATATCTGATTTCAGAGACCGGTATTCATGAAAACTACCAAAGGAAGCAGGCTTTACCTTTGTAGTAATAGTCTGTGTCTCCTTAATGATAGTAGTAGTAGATAGAAAACAGCAGTAGTAATGTTAACAGCAATATTTCACTTTTTTTGTTGTGGTTAATTTTTACCGATTATGTATCATTTGCCAAATATTATTCTAAGAAAGTACTTTTCATTGTACTCTGGAACTGTACCTGATGTCCAAGACTCTTCCACAAGCCTCTGAAGTCAAAACAATTTTCATCATAATCCTAAATTATCATTTGCTTCTTCTATTGTGCTGACATTTGTACTGACTATACAAAAGCAATGGTAAGTAAAATTGCTAACTCCATGACCCAAGCCAAGGCAAGTAGTCATTGCAGTGCTTATTGTATTCATGAAAAAAAAAAAAAAAGGAAACAGAGAAGCCATATTTATTTTAGAAAGTCTCTAATGATATAAGAACTTTTATTAAACTTTGACCTTTGAAGACATGTCCTTTTAATGTTGTCTGTGAGAAAATGGAGTATACCCATAGAACATTTCTATGTGTAAGTGTGTTTGACTGGGGAGCTCACTTAATCCCCTTTTTCACTAACCACCATTTTCAATGGGAAGAAGAACTGATAAACTGTGCTTACACAAACTTGGATATATGGCACACATTTTCCTGCAAGCAGATGAAGGCAGCTATAATTTTAAGGAAAATACCGTACTGGTAGAATGGCCAAACTAAATGATCCCTTCTTAATGAGACAGGAGGCTATGTTAACTCTTTTAAAGCCATCTTATGCTCTCAAATGTCATTTATAATTAAAGGGGAAATGTACTTAGAATGCTAATGAATTTTCAAATTACAGAGCTAAAACTATTTTCCAAGGTTTATGTACTATGGAACCACTCATTTTATAGATTAAAAAACAGAGCCCATATATTGAAAACTATACCTCAGGTGACATTCCAAAAATATATGATTTATGGACTTATATTTTGTAGTGTTTTTAATTTTCAAGCATTTTCATATATTATTTTTCAACTGACCCTCACACAGGCCTCTTAGTATACCACACAGGTTAAAGATTTAAAAATGAAGACTCAAAGAGGTTAATTGTTTAAATGCACTTTATACTTTTCTGCCCCTTCATCTATTTTCTCAAGGCCCTGAATTAAAGGCAGTACAAATGGAGAGGAGGTAGACACTGTACAACTTAGTGAATAAATACCTATGAAAGAAAAGAAAATGGAGAGGCCAGGGAAATTTCCAAAACTGCTTTCGCACTTAGGAGGGAATAAATAGTTGAGAAACTAAAAATAAAGACACAACATTTGTTGTGTCATGTGCTTTCGATAATTCTTAAGATGTACAAGCTCTGGACCTTTACTGTTTATTTGGGAAAGATGGCATGCATACCAGTAACACTAAGTCAAGAAAAAAATTGTGGTGTGCCTTGTGGAAAACTTAAATGAAGTTCTCTTGCTGCTCACTGAAGAATTACTTTTGTTCACAGGAAATATTTGTGGAAAGAAAAGTATCTGAAGAGTCTTGCCAAATGGTAGAATTTGGATGTGTAGTGGTGATTCCATGAAAACAAGAAGAATTCACTTATAATAAACTAGTGAGAACAGTATGCAAGGAGAAGTAATTAGTAAAGAAGTTAAAAGGGGAATATGGCATGTGTATGAAAATGACACACAATTATAATTGAATATGATTATTCTACTAAATTATTGGAAATGTTGGATCCAGAGTGAAAATATGGTGATGTTGCATGCTGTGGTTTAGATGTGAAATATTTCCTGAAAAAGCTTGTGTGTTGAAGCCTTGGTCGCCAGCTGGTAACAGTTGAAAAGTGAATGGATCATGAGGTTACTGACTTCATTAGTGGACAAATCCATTGATAAGTTCATAGCTAAGGAAATAGGGACTTGCTGAAAGAAATTGGTCACTGGTGTACATGCATTTGTGTAGTATGCCCATTCTCTGGCCCCTTGATGGCTGTCTCTCTGCCAGGAGCAATTTTATTCTCTAGTACAATTCTGCCATGGCATACAACCTCATCACGGGCTAAGGAATAATAAATATTGTTGGCATAGACTAATGACTCTGAAACTATGAGCCAAAATCAGTTTTTCCTCGGCTGGTCTTGTTGGTGCATGCCTGTAATCCTCCAAGGATTGGGAGACTGAGGAAGAAGGACTGTAAGTTAGAGAACCCCACCCCCATAATCTACACATAAAAAAATCTTTCCTTCCTTGGTTGCTTTTGTCACTGGAACAAAGTATTAACTAATACACTCTAGATATGGAGAGTGTTCCACGTGACTAAAAAAAAAAAAAAATGATGTACTATATCAGGTACAGAAGTGCATGCCTACAGTTCCAGCTACTTAGACTGAGGCAGGAGGATCAGTTGAGCCCTAAGAATTCAGAGACACCCTAGACAGCATAGTTAGACATCTCAAATCTGCACTCTTTGGGTAGCTTTATTCTGCTCTCACTTAGAAATCCAGTCAATTCTTTAGATTGCATTTTCCCTTGAAAAACATCCCTATGTGTGTCTTGGAGAAGTTTGGCTTTGTCTTCCAAATCTTTCTTCTCTTTGCCATTAAGTTAGTTGTTTGTTTGTTTGTTTTCACAGCAGAATTATCCTGACTTAGATGTCCATTAATGTTTTCCCCTAGAAAAGTCAGAAAAATATGATCCACGTGATGTTGAAAGGCTTCAGCAAGATGATAATTGGGTTGAAAGTTACTTACATTGGAGACATAATGTTGTGGATGATACACTGAAGATGCTTGATGAGAGTTTTCAGTGGAGGAAAGAATTTTCTGTCAATGGTAAGCTGTTCAACTTAACCTTGACAGGATAATAACATCTGTATAAATGCTACTCTTAGATGTTTGTATTTGGATCCATTCTTGGCATTCATCATAAACCCTAGAATATTACCTTTAGTGGCCTAATCATACTTTCAAAGGAATAGTTTATGACAAAAATCTTAGAAGGAGAATCCCTCATAAAGTAATCAGATCATAGGGAACCAACTACAACATTGTCACTAAAAGCATAGTTGCTCATTCTGTGTTTGGTTAAATTCCATTAAACAATGGCAAGGTAGTCTTCCATATTAGACCCCAAAATAAGAAGATGTTGCTATCCATATTTTTTCAGTTGTTTCCTATGCCTTTCCATATTCCAAGAGTGCCTCCTGCTTGCGAGTGTTCCAAAACTGAATGAGAATCCAGAAAAGCAAGTTTATCCCCTAAAGACACCTGTGGTAGCCTTCTCTAAACATTTTAAAACCACTGCTAGATTTGTCTTCAGAATGGGTTTCTGCAATCTTCGAGGGAGTTTTATGTAGTTTTCAGATATGTTAAGGACTCTGCGGGGAAGGTTACCTACTGTCTCCCTCTAAAAAGTTAACACGAATAAGTAGATAGCATCATCCATTTCAACTATATATAAAGTGTTTCCTGTCATAGTAGATTATAAACTCAGGTGACTGTGCCTAAAGACTTAAATACAAAATAGTCAATAAGTCTAGAGCTAATTTTCTCCTCATTTTTCATGCTAGAGTCCACAAGAAAGGGCATATCTAAACTCCAAGAAGTAAGAATGATGGGAAATGTAAAACCTGTAGGCAATTTAAACAAAAAAGTATGTGTTAGTCAAGGAAGCACACACACACACTAATCTTCTCTTAAGAATAAAGTCTGTCGCATGTGATTTTTGGTTTTTATTTTTTTTTTGTTTTTTGAGCTCATTGAGCTCTCATACGAAATTCAACAATGCATGCATTATTACAGAGGGTGCTAGTTTCTGGTGACACACAGCAAAGATATGAGATAGGAAAAGGGGTTAGAGGAAAACCTTGAGAGTTCTCTGGGAACTGCCGGAGAGTTAAAGTCTCCCCCATGCTGCCTTGCCACAGTGGTCCCCAGCCTCCCTCAGAGACCAGTTAGGTCTGTTGTTTGTTTTTTCTGCTAAAGAATGTTATATTTTTCTTGAATTATTTTCCACCTGCTCTAAAACACTAGTTTACCATATATAAAACTTTGTAGAAAAATGCCATCTTGGGGAAGGAAAGATAGCGCAGTAAGTAAAATGATTGCTGCACAAGCATGATGACCTAGGTTTAGATCCCTAGCACTGCTCTTTAATCTGAGTACTCAGGAGGATCGCATGGGGCCTTTGCTGGCCATCTGGTAAGTAGTATAACTAAATCAATGCCTGGTCACATACACACACACACACACACACACACACACACACACACACACGGAAAGGGAGAGAGAGAGTGAGAGAGAGCAGGGGCCTAGATAGTAAGAGAGGAAACAGGGAGAAAAAATGGCATCTTGCTAGACAAAACAGGGATTTTTCCCCTCAAAATCTGATGTTATATGAATATTTCTTCATTTTCTTTCAAGACAGAATTTCCCTGTGTGTGGAGCCTTAGCTGTCCTGGACTCACTTTGTAGACCAGGCTGGCCTTGAAACTCAAAGAGATCCACCCGCCTCTGCCTCCCAGAGTGCTGGGATTACAAGCATGTGTCACCCTCCCAGCTATGTGAATATTTCTTAATGTGGCTTTTGTTTGTTTTAAGAGGGACTCAGGGATGGAATCCAGGACCTTGTTGTATCCTTAACTTGTTCCCTACCACTGGGCTACACCCAGACCCTGCACAGCATTAAATTGAATGGTCTCTTAGTGTTCTTTCCATTCTCTGTAAATCTTTTGTTGGTTGTTTTCTCTGTAAATCTTGTCAGTTGTTTTCTCAGCAGGAAGTAGCTCTTTGTAGTGCCAGCAACTCCTAAGTTTTTTAATAAGTTACATTTCATTCAAGATTGAAGTAAGTTGTATGTTGTTCAAGTTTGAGTGATAGTAGGACTACTATATAGCATTACCTCTAGAGTGTGAGGTTTTCTTTTTTCAGATCCATAGATTACTATAACTGATTAAAGTTTATCACTTTCTAGACCTTAGTGAATCCTCTATTCCAAGATGGTTATTAGAACTCGGTGGTATTTATCTCCATGGTTATGACAAAGAAGGTAACAAATTATGTAAGTATATTTAATTTATACCCTAGGTTTTCGAGTCTTTGAAATTTACATTTGTGTCTCAGTAATCACAGAACTTTTCTATTTGTACTTACAGCAAATTTTGTGCAACTAGCAGTATGTGGCCATCTTTTCCCTTGTCAAATACTATCAAGGCATAGTTTGTGTTATTGTAAACTAAGCAGTAAAAAAAAAAAAGAAAAATGTTGTATCTTATTTTTTCTCTATTTCTGTGATAAGGCAACATGACCTAGGAAATTTATAGAAGAGTGTATTTGGGGCTTATGGTTTAAGAGCGTTGAGTCCACAACCATAGTGGCCAAAAGAATGGCAGCAGGCGGGAAGGCATGGCACTGGAAACAGTAGTAACACACCCAAAGTCATTTTAGTTAGTCATTGTCTTCTTTCTCACTTGTTGCTAGCACTCCATCTAGTATTTCTTTTTATGAAGACTCTTTTGACAGTTGAAAAATATGCAAAACGCACTTTAAGTCTTTCCTGATATCCTTTTAGCTTTTTCTAAAATATGTGTAGTTATGGGAGGAAGAATAGTAGTTTCTATTGTTCAGATCTTTCTTTTTATTAATTAATTTACTTGTTATAAATTATAGTTTTTTCACTTTGTATCTGAGCTGTAGCCCCCTCCCTCATCTCCTAATCACACCCTCCCTCCCTGATCTCCTCCCATGCCCCTCTCTGAGTCCACTGGTAGGGGAGGTCTTCCTCATCCCCTTCCCTCTGACCCCAGCCTAGCAGGTCTCATCAGGACTGACTGCTATGGCCTGGGAAGGCTGCTCTGTCATCAGGGGGAGGAGATCAAAGATTTCATGTCAGAGACAGTTCTCGTTCCCATTACTAAGGAACCCACTTGTATACTGAGCTGCCATGGGCTACATCTGTGCAGGGGTTCTAGGTTATCTATGGTCCTTGGTCAGAGTATTAGTCTCAGAAAAGAACCCTGGGCCCATAATTTTTGTTTCTGTTGCTCTCCTTGTGGAGTTCCAGTCCCCTTCAGGTCTTTCTATCTCCCCCTTCTTTCATAAGATTCCCTGTACTCTGCCCAAAATTTGGCTATGAGACTCAGCATCTGCTTTGATGATACCCTGCTGGGTAGATTCTTTCAGAGGACCTCTGTGATAGGCTCCTGTCTTGTTCCCTGCTTTCTCCCTCTTCCGATGTCTGTCCCATTTGCCTTTCTGAGTGAGGATTGATCATCTTACCCAGGGTCCTCCTTCTTGCTTAGCTTCTTTAGTTATACAGATTTTAGTATGATCATCCTATATTATATGTCTAATATCCACTTATAAGTGAGTATGTACCATGTGTGTCTTTCTGCTTCTGGTATACCTTACTCAGAACAAAACAACAGTCTACAGATTGAGAAAGGATCTTTACCAATTAAAAAATGGGGTACATAGCTAAACAGAGAATTTTCAATAGAGGAATATTGAATGGCTGAAAATCACTTAAAGAAATGCTCAACATCCTTAGTCATCAGGGAAATGCAAATCAAAACGACCCTGAGATTTCACCTAACACCCATCAGAATGGCTAAGATCAAAAACTCAAATGACAACTCATGCTGGAAAGGATATGGAGAATGGGGAACTCTCCTCCATTGCTGATGGGAATGTAAACTTGTACAACCACTTTGGAAATCAATCTGGTGCTGTCTTAGACAATTAGGAAGAGTGCTTCCTCAAGATCCAGCTATACCACTCCTAGTCATATATCCAAAATAAGCTCAAGTATACAATAAGGGCATTTGCTCAACCATGTTCGTAGCAGCTCTATTCATAATTGCCAGAACCTGGAAACAACCCAGATGTCCCTCAACTGAGTAATGGATACAGAAATTGTGGTACATTTACACAATGGAATACTACTCAGCAATTAAAAACAAGGAAATCATGAAATTTGCAAGCAAATGGTGAGAACTAGAAAAGATCAGATGACTTTCTTATCCTCCCTTGTGCACATGTAACCTGGGTTTGTATGACTGTAGGAGAGCCTGTGTGCATCTTGCTTGCCTTACATTTAGCTTGTGAATTGCATTGCATTTTGACAGTACTCATCATTTTCTTCTCTCTGTTTCTTCTTTTTCAGTTTCCTTTTCTCATAACTTCTTTTGTGGTTTGCTCCTGAAACATATTTCCCAAAGTCTGTTCTTTTCTTGGTTTCTTGTACTTTGCAGCTGATACTGTCTCATGGGATCATCTCAAACACATCAGCTTTGGCAATTTCACAATTCCCAGTGTAGATCCTATGCAATTCTCAACCTACTTGCACATACCCAGCTGCCCAGCAGCTGGTGTCTCTTGGCTGGGAGCTGCCTTCAACATGATCTATAGCTCCATTGGTGTATTGCTCTGTGTGCTCCTTCTGTATTGCTCAGCTCTGGCCCATCTGTTGGCTTGCCCTGTGATTTAACTTCATTTTGGTTCCCTTTTCATCTTCACCAGCCACTTCCTTGGTTCATTCCTTCCTACCCTGTTCTCTGATTGTTAGCTGCTTCCCTGGTTTTGACCACATAGGCTTCCTCCCTGACCACTTCCAGTCTAACCTCTAAGGCACACTGCAAAAGCTAGGTTTTGAAAGGAAGGGAAAGAACTTAAGAGTCATTTAGCTATCCCCCGTTTCTTTTCTGTTTCTCTTCTTGCCACCCATCCCATTTTAGTCCTAGCTGCCACCACCAGAGGCATTTGCATGTCCCAGGCCCCTGTACAGCCTCTCACAGGCCTCCCTCCTGCCTGTTTGTATGTCTCTTCAGAGTGGAACATGTTTTCTAGCGATCTGTCAAAATTGGCTTACCTCTTGAGCATAGTAAAGAACACTTCTCGGTTATTACAAAATAGTGTTTGTTCACCTGCATTCTCTTTTCACCTCACTTAAAAATGACATCTGTTCATTTTCTAAAGGAGCAAAAAATAGTTTGTCTTTCTTCTACTCTTTAATTTAAATGTCCCAAGTGCAACTATTTCTCATTTTAAAGAAGGGAGAGCTGTTTTTATTTAAAACAAGATGAATTATAAATGAGGGAACATGTCAAGGGAAAGTATAAGTTGATGTGTATGTGTGTGTGTATGAAACTACCATAAATCATATGCTTATTTTTAATCTGTTGTTTTGCTTAAAGTCTGGATCAGGGTGAAGTATCATATAAAAGACCAGAAAACCATAATGGACAAAAAGAAGTTGATAGCATTCTGGTTGGAACGATATTCCAAGCGAGAAAATGGGAAGCCTATCACAGTGATGTTTGACATGTCAGAAACTGGACTTAATAGCATAGTAAGCATTCTGCATTAATCTGAAATCATGGTTTGTCCTGGTTCCTTCCATCTTTCCTGTCTTCTTGCCAACCAAATACTGTTGTAAAATGAAGCTAGCAGAATCCAAAAGGATTAATTTCCCCCTTGCATTGTGTGTTAAGTCAAACATGGAATAGGGTTTGCAGAGAATTAAATTTGCTTCAGTATTTGGCAATGTTCCCCATCTGGTGTTTAAAATGGAGACGTAAGATGTGAAGGATGGCAGAGTATGAGTCATTGTGGTGAACCCCGACCTTTCTTTAGCATGCTAATATCCCCCAGCATCAACCCCATGCCTGGGACAGAGTAAATATTTGAATAAGCACATGCATGATCTCTGTGACCTTACATTTCCACCTTGTTTTGAGGGTGTGAGATGTTCATGTGAGTTTACTCCCTTGCCACTCCCTGTGCTTTTCTTTGACAGTTGTATATACTTCTTGGATTTTTTTTTGTTTGTTTACTTTATAAATACAATAAGATTGGGAAACCAGTTTTCCTCAGGTGATTTTACCAGTCTGAAAACATAGTTAACTTACTAGTTGCAATAGTAGTCCATTATTATATATGAACCAGTAGCACAGCTCCTCCGGAAGCTGATATCTAAAGATCATTTGAACCTAGGATTTCAACTATAGCCTGGACAGCATAGTGAGACTGTCTCAAAAAATAGTGGAAGATTAAAAAAAAATCTAAATGTCCAACATGGCAAAATGACAAATTATGTTTTACCTAACTGATAACTATATATGTTGTTATTTATGAAGAACTTGTAATAATATTGGAGAAATCCTTTTTAAGTTGAAAAGAACTGTTTTACTATAGTATGTTATTGGGAAGCCCCAAATAATGATGACTTAGATATAAATAACAAAACCAAGTTAAAAGAACAGTTTAAGAGACCTTTAGGAGAGGGAGATGGCATAATATGAGAAAATACTCTTATGAGTCACAAAGTTAGTTTATAAAAATGCATACAAGGGAAAAGATAAGTGCTTTAGTAAGAGTTGGACTACCATGTTGACTGTAACCTTTTAACTTCCTAGCTAAGGAAAAAATTGGAATCGTTTCATATTATACAAATAGCTAGACTTAAGTAATTAACATTTTAGGGAACGTGCATACATTCTCAGCAGTTGAACTAGAAAGAAAAATCTTGCATATGTCATTAGAAGATGGACACTACATGATATCGATACCATTTTGAAAATCACCCTTAGAGATTAATCAACAGTTCTGTTTAATGGAGGTATGTTATATAGTACCCACTGTATATACACACCACTGACATCAAATTTCCTGAAATTTTTAGCAATAACTCGAGCTTTTATGAACAAGGGAATCCAATTGAATAAATTATAGTACTGACTACTAGATAAAGAATAGTGATATCTGATAGTGGTCACAGAATAAATTAGGTAACCAAAGTTTTATACAGCTAGGTTTTTGAAGTCTTTTTCTCTGGCTCTTAGTTAACTATAGATTTTTGAAATTATGCCCAGTGCATATAAAAATTATTTATAAAGGTATTATTATATACTGGGACTTCTCCCATAATAAATAGTTACAGTTGGGAATGCTTACTTTCAGTTTACTATAATTAAAGGCACTGCAACTCACTGCTAGGAAAGCCTCTCCTGCCTGGAATTACCAGCCTTTCAGTAGCTGTGCTGGATTTCAGCTTGTCTGCTTAGCTCTTTAAACCAGCGGTGTTTATAAGATGGCTGAGTAGGATTAATGATACAGCCTGCTAGCTTGGAATAATATGGGGAAAGAAACATGAATAATATCCCTAATGACCTAATTTTCTCTTGTTGTGCATGAAGCAGGAGACCTAACCAGACAGCTGCTTAATACAGTCTCCTAAAAATTGGAATGAATGAAGAGCTCTTGATTGTAAAAAAAAAAAAAAATTAAAACAAGCTGATATGAAGCCTCTTTAAAAAGAAAGTAAACTGGCAGGTCAGATAAGTGAAATAATTATGTAAAAGCTTAATATAGCATAATGTATTGAAGTTCTTATGAGGTAAAAATTAGATTTAGAAAGTAAATACTATACGATTTTATATATATACATATAACCACATGTTTTCATATATATTGTTTAAGTTGGTCATGTTATAAACTGTATACCCTTTTTAATAATTATTTAGTTGTTCAATAGAATTTTATAGTCTGTGGGATTACCTTTATATTCATTGCATGCCCCATGGCTTTTATAGCCTGAAGTATATAACTAGTTTGAAGTAATACAAATCAGTTTTAAAATACCAATAAGTATATGACTTCTTCAACTCAATTTAAGGGCCAATTCTTAGCTTAATGACCTAAGACCTTAATCCTTAGGGCTATAGATACTTATATTAGCTTATATTTTAGGAAAAATAGTCATGTCACTTGTATTTAATAATTTATTACCATTAGAAATGTATAATTTAAAGTTGTTTGATATGGGAAGTTTTAAAGATTTAATCTTTATTTTATAGGACATGGACTTTGTACGATTTATTATCAACTGCTTTAAGGTGTATTACCCGAAATACCTCTGTAAGTAACTTACTCCTTTGTAAAAAATATAACATATTGAAATTGTAGATGGTGTCTAAAAATGGTAGTTTCATATTGTAGACTCTCATACCAGAAACACTGTTTTCTGATATAGCACTTTAAATGTATTCCTGACATGTAAATCCTTATCTTGGTAGACACATAGACACTTTCCTGAAATAGTTTTCCTTTACAAGTGAAGTTCCAAGCGAAGTTCTAGATATCCAAGCAGCCTGTAACACTTAGCACACAGCTGTGTGCAATTATATATTTTTTTGCAACATGAGCCCATTTGTAATGATTTTTGTCTAAAATTATATTTATTATATAATTATATATAATTATAATATAGTGCATATTGTATGCAATATAATATGATACAATATATTATACATAATATATTTTATAATAATGTTTTATATGGAACTTGCTGCATGCAAGAACAGATAAACAGTCATGAAAAGTACATTGTGTGGCAAATAAATTACGCTATGTTCCTAATTGCTGTTTTAAAACTGGGAATGAGAAAATACTGAACCAGAACATACCATTTTTAACTCTAGTATTCAGAGGATTTCATATTGTTCTGTTTTCTTATGGTGCTGAAAATTGAGCTTTCATCCTCAGCCCTGTTTTGTGTTTAATTTTAACTCTCCCATTACTGATGGGAGAGTTAAAATAATGGACTCTTTCTAAGCCTTATATGCTCAGTTTTTTTTTGTTTGTTTGTTTTTGTTTTTTTTATTTATATAATAGATTCCCCATGGGGAAAATAAGTGCCCAACTGAAATAAACAGTCAAATGTATTTAACTCCAATTTGGTAAAAATTGAAAAGTCAGGAGAGGCAAAATGATATCAAAAATGGAAATTCACAGAGCTGCCTGCATGCATTTCTGGCAGATAGCACATTTAGGGTCTCTTGGGTAACAAAAAGCATAATGGATGTCTAGAATCAGCACCACACGTAGCTCTAGACTACAATCCCTTCAGAGACTATTTGTGAATGTTTTTAGCAACAGAAAATGGCAGTGGCCAGGTAGGGAAACTTGAATGTTCCACTGATCCTTATGTACCTGGCATATACCCTGATTCATTAAGTCTTTCTGAACAGTGCCCATCAGTAGTCACTACTGATTACTATTTTATATAAACTTGCTTCTTTTATGGACAAAACAAACTGAAATATTTATTAAATGATCTAAAGGATTATCCATGTAGAAATAGTACTAATATAACTATTACTTTATAAAATACATTCAACTTTCTAAAATACCTGTTGACTGAACTACTTAAGCTTGTGGTGAGCAAATGAGAAAACAGATATCACTACAGTTATTTATCAAATATGTCCAGAATCATTTTGAAAGGACTATTCATGAATTCAATGATTCATATAATAATGAATTGTAATATTGTTCATTTCAGTTAACTACAGATGTCTGTGTTCTACCAAAATAATTGGTTTTGCACCAATTGGTTTCCCATAGTGAGGGGAACAAGGACTATTTCTAACAGGAACTCAATGACTGGCTCTTTAGCCTCCCCACCCCCCAAGGGAGGAGCAGTCCTGTTAGGCCACAGAGGAGAGCTTTGCAGCCAGTCCTGAAGATACCTGACAAAACAGGATCAGATGAATGGGGAGGAGGTCCCCCCTATCAGTGGACTTGGAAAGGGGCACGGTGGAGATGAGGGAGGGAGGGAGGGACTGGGAGGGAATGAGGGATGGGGACACGGCTGGGATACAGAGTTAATAAAATGTAACTGATAAGAAAAAATAAAATACAAAAATAAAAAAAAAACTGTTAAAAAATAATTTGGTTTTGCAGACATTGGATTTTATGGGTTCTTCTTTTTTTGTTTGTTTGTTTTTTTTTTATTTGTTTGTTAGTTTGTTTTTGTTTTGTGACAGGGTTTCTCTGTGTAGGCTTGGCTGTCTGGACTTTGTAGACAAGGCTGGCCTGGAACTCACAAGAGAATTTGCCTGCCTCTGCTTCCCTGAGTTCTGGGATTACACGTGTGCACCACCACACCTAGCTGGATTTTATGGGATCTTAAACTAATTGTTCTTTAAAACCTGTCATGAACTACAACTGTTATACCTTAATTTTATCCCTGCTGAAAAAGAGGACTACTAAGTGCCAGGCTGCCTCCTGCTGATACCATGTCTTTTTCGTGCACTTACTTAGTACTGGTTTTGTGTAACATTCTAGGGAATTCTCTTTTCAGAGAAGAATGGCATTATATATTGATTCATCAGGAATAGAAGAAAGAATCGGGGATCCCAAAACCCCTTTGTGGTTTCTGATTTTTTTTTTTTCTCTCACAGTTGTTGATAAGGCTACTTGTGTGTAAATAACAGTTCAGTGTACTTTGGAATTTTTGACTTACTTCATAACAAACATTTGAGGAAAGGTACAGTTTCTCTTTCTAAAAGTCAGAGGGAAGGACAGCTGTGTGACTAATTTAACAGTGTAATCTCAAAAAATATGTAAGTGAAGATATAAATTAAGCATGTAAATATTGTTTTTAAAACGCAGTTGCTTTCAGCACTGATCCAGCATGTTATACCCATGTTCCTGTAACTATTTTCTTGTGTACCTTTGTTAAATCAGTGAATGAACATAGGGATGAGTTGTTTGCCAAAGGACAATGACAGTGTATTATTGGGCTCCTCCCCATTGTGAGATGATGGTTTCGTTCCAGCACTGCATACTTCCCTGAATTAAATCCTAACCAACCAGCTCAATTTTTTCACACAAGATAGTTTTTT
Source organism: Psammomys obesus (assembly GCF_907164565.1). NCBI lineage: Eukaryota > Metazoa > Chordata > Mammalia > Rodentia > Muridae > Psammomys > Psammomys obesus. Next base: position 6,350,110 of record NW_026592776.1, on the reverse strand, counting down.
TCCAGGTCAGATAAAACCAATAAAGTATTATAGAGGTACTGAGTCACATTAAGTCATTTTTTTTCATCTTCCAGCAAAAATAGTGATCTTTGATATGCCCTGGATAATGAATGGTGAGTATATTATTTGTGTTTTCCTAAAGTTTTATTACTTTCATTTGTCTTACTTGGCCAGTTCAGCCATGTTTCTACAGCTGTTTAGAAAAATGTTTGTATTATACTTCTGTACTGTTAAAAGGCTGGAGCCAGAATACTCAAAGATTGTTTTTTAAACAAATAGGACTGACATTCCGTCCTTAGAAACTGGAAGTTTTTCCACTACTCTTTTGTAAAATCAGCCTAAAAATATTCTGCCATTTGGGTAAAACGATTACAAGAAGCCTCATTCTCTTTCTCACAAACAGTGAATTATAAAACATTCATTGGCTAAGTTTTCTCTTAGTTCATGTGTTGAGGAACAAAGTGGGAGAAATCTGAAAGGAACTCCAAATCACTGAAGTCACATAGCCCTTTTGATAGTCATAATTTTGCTAAGAGTCTTTTGAAATGGCTGTTGAAAATTTACCTAGTGATTTTAAAAGCAATGCTGTTTTTCACATTCTGTTTTCATTGGTGTTTATGCATACACAGCAAACAATAGGGAAACTCTATAAACTGAAATTAGGTTCTTTGAAAAGTTCTTGGCTGACAAGCCTTTTAATACTGGGGAAGAATAAACAAGATAAATGCTTACATTATTAAAACAGGTCAAAAAACAGAGGTCACTACTGACTTTATGGAAATAAAAAAGTTATAGCAACGAAATTAAAAAACTAGATGAAATTGGTAACTTATCAGAAAGACCTAGACTACTGAATCTGACTCAACAAAACAAAACAAAAACCACAAATAAAAATTAAGGCCTCGTAACTTTTCTATAAAATTCTATGAAATAGCTAAAGAAGAATTTACCCTGATCCTTTGTAAACAGTTCGAACAATAGGCCATAAAGGAGTGCTTGTAACTCATTTATGAGTAAATACAGGCCTGCTACGAAACATCAGATAAAAAGAAAACTACAGATGGCAACCTCTTCTAACTGCAGATGCATCAGTGATCAGAACATACTGCAGCTGGGCCTATGGCTCAGTGATAGAGCATTTGCCTACTCTGTGTGGAACCCTGAGTTCTACATCTATCTACATCTACATCTATCACTACAGAAGGAAAAAACTAACAAACTGTAACTAAAGAAATATAAAAAGCATTGTGGGTGGCAGAGATGCCTCAGTTGACAAAGTAATTGAGAACTGAGTTTAATCCCCAAGAATCTGTATAAAGAAATCAATCATGGTAGTAGCATGAGTTTATAACCTCAGCACTGAGAGGTAAGGGATGAGGCTAGGATTAGGCAGAACTCTGGAATTCTCTGGCCTGCCATTCTAATCTAATCAATGAGCTCAGGCCTGTGAGACCCTGCCTCAAAAAAACAAGGTGGATATCTCTTGGATTGTGACACCTAAGGTTGTATTCTGGCTTCCACATATATGCATACACATGTACACACACACACACACACACATACAAAGCATTGTAAACCATGACAAAGTAGGATTTGTCGTAATGATGCAAACTTGGTTCAAAGTAAGAAAATGAGTGTGATATATAGTATATTAATAAAAGGAGGAAACCAAACTACAGAATCATCTGAGTTGACAGAAAAGAAAAACACACAAAACAAAAATTAAGTATTTTTAAAGTGACAAAAATGATAAATTTTTTTACAAAGTAGGAACAGAAAATGCTGTTGGAACAACTAGATTGTAAAGGGATCCTAGCAGTCCATACAAGACTACCTTCAGTAAATTCAAGGAGTTCCCCCCAAATAACTTTCAAAATTTGCTCACTCAGTAGAACTGCTAGAACTAATTGACAGCAACTGATGTTCACCATTGTAATTTATTGCAAGGAAAACATTCACAGACAAGTTCCAAATGTGAAACAGATTGATTGGTCAGCGTTGATATCAGTAGCACATAGGGAGCATTGACAACTAAGGAAATTCACTAAAACTTTACAGCCTACTGCCCCTACCTTAAATCACATGTTGGTTTTTCTTTCATAGCCATCTCCCACCCTAAATCTGAGGTCATGTTGCTCCCACTAATCTAAAGCTCCCAGGCTAAAAAAGACAATCTTACCAAACACCAAGACTACCTCTCAGAAGCTGGGGCCAAAGGCCAGACCTCCCTTTTGGTAAGGGTAATTTTTAACTGCACACAGCAGAGCTTTTTTGAACTGACAAAGGGCATTTATGATAACCCACAGCTAGAAATATTTGTGAATTATTTTAATAAAGCTGGCACGAACAAAATCAGACTTAACACTTCATTTAATTCCAATAGCATGACTTCATTCCTGTCAAGTCACAGGCTGTTTTTAATTGAAAAGGAAAGTTTAAATAGTATTTGAACAAAAGCTTAAATCATAGTGAGTCAGAATAAAAACCATGACTTTCTAAATCACACTTTAATGTTTTTATTGTTCTGATTTCCCCTTATTTCCCTACTAACACTTGCAAATTTACTGCAGCATTCTGCTTTTAGGGTTTTTTTTTTTTTCCAAAATGGGTTTAAAATGTCCTATTAGAAATATTTTTTTAATTAAGCATAAAACAAGCAAAACGACACAGGACAAAATTGTTACAGTGAAAAAGCTATGTTTGATAGTACTTTATTCTTGTAGAGGCTTCCTCATGGTTATATAAACCATGCAGCCTGGGAAAAAAGTAGTTTTGAGTCAGGAAGGAAGTTGGTTCTGTCTCACACCCATAACGAGCAGGATCCCTTCCTCCTGTTTCTGCCTTTTCCTTTGAGAAGCATTTTTGAGACTGAAAGTTTATCAGAAGAACCACAAAGTAAAAGATTCTTCACATCATGAAATTCCTTCCTGAGTCGCAGAGCAGTTTGCCTCATTGTCTAAAAGTCACAGTTATTGAGGCCACTGATAGATGTGCTCAGAGGTCAAAACCTAAAAAGCTTCTCAGTGAAGGTAAATTAGTCTTCCTGAATCTCCATGGAACATTTGAAACACATGACGGTCATGCATACCATAAGACCTCCTAGAATTAATGAATGGTAAGTGTCCTGCCTCAGAAGAGAAGCACAAGAGCTCGGAGTTCAAACTGATTTCAGAAGATGCAGGTTAGCATATACAGTAAAGTGCTTGACAGAGCAAGTGAAAGTGCACTGACTTGATTGTTTTTCTTCAGCTGCTTTCAAAATTGTGAAAAGCTGGCTTGGTCCAGAAGCAGTAAGTTTGTTGAAGTTTACAAGTAAGAATGAAATCCAGGAGTATGTCAGTGTGGAATACCTGCCTCCCCACATGGGTGGGACAGTAAGTACAGTCCTGAAACTTGTTATGAAATAACACTGAATAATAACATTCTATACTATCTACTCAAAAGGAAAAGGGCATTTTTTAAAATTTTTGTTTATTCTCTCATACAGTATATCTGACCACAAATTCCCCTCCTTCCCCTCTCACCTAGGTCTTCTCCTTGTCCCCCAACTTTCCCCCCAGAAATGAGCAGGGCTCCCAGGGACATCAAAGAGGGCACACGATACAATAAGGCCATCACATCAAGGCTGGGTGAGGCAACCCAGTAGGAGGAAAAGGGTCTCAAGAGGAGGCAAAAGTCAGAGACAGCTCCACTCCCACCATTAGGAGTCCCTCCCAAACACCAAGATAACATAGTGCAGATACAAAGGACATAGCACAGATTCATACAGGACCTGTGATTGCTGCTTGAGTCTCTGAGTGCCCCTATGAGTCCTGCTTAGTTGATTATGTGGGACATGCTCTCCTGGTGTTCTTGACCCTTCTGGCTCCCACAATTCCTCCTCCCCTATTTCGCAGGGTTCCCAGAACCCTGAGAGGAACCCGTTAGAGATCTCTAGCCTGGGCACTCTGTCCTCCTCTCCACTTAATGTTTGACTGTGGGTCTCTGCATCTGCTCCCATCAGCTTCTGGAGGCAGCCTCTCTTCTGACAACTGCCCTAGGAACTGATATATGAGTATAGCAGAATATAATGAGAAGTCAAGTGTTTTGGCCAGTTGTCTTTGGGTCCCTCGGCTATCCAGCTTGTGGTTCCTGGCCATCCAGGCAGTGTCAGGCATTGGTCTTATGTTGGACCAGTCATTGGTTAGCTACTTGTATTCAGCACCATCATTGTCCCAGCACATCTTGAAGGCAGGACAGATTGTAGGTTGAAAGTTTTGTGGCTAAGTTACTGTCCCTATCCCACTGGGACTGTAGAAGCCTCTATCTTAGTTAGGATTTTTATCGCTTCTATGAAGCACCATGGCCAAAAAGCTAGTTGGCCATAAAGTGTTCATTTGGCTTACACTTCCATACTCCTGTTCATTATTAAGGAAAGTCAGGGCAGGATCCTGGATGCAGGAGCTAATGCAGAAGCTAGGGAGGATTGAAAGTTCTGAGCTAGCCTGAACTTTACATGGTGATTCCCATTTCAAATATGTTTTTAGTATTTTTATAGCTGTAAAAATGAATGTGAAAGTGCGTTTTCCTAACGTGTGAAACCTATGTAAATAATTTAAGCATATTTTGCATGCTTGATAATATTGTATTTAAAGAAAACCAAGGACTAGCAGGATTAAATTTTCAGTGTTCTTCTGTTTGTTTTCATTAATTAGAAGAGAGTTGAGCCAGTAAATCTAATTTGAAGTCTGCACCTTTCTAATTCTGAAGCTTTAGAGTTTCCATGTTAACCTAGAAAAACTGAATATTGTTCTTTTCAGATACAGAATGTAGCTTTTAATTAAAGCAAAACCATCGTTGGAGTTTTCCTGTTTTGTTTTATTTTTGAGGGTCTCTTGTAGCCCAGGCTTGCCTCAAACTTCCATATCCTCAGCCTCTAAAGTACTCAGATGATAGGCATATAACCATAATGCTCATTTCTCTGTGTGTTTTGTTTGCATGTATTTCCTTTTTTGAAAGATTTTATCTTTTATTTATGTGTGTCTTTGTGTGTGTGTATGCACATGTGCACATATATGTGCAGGAACCCATGGAAGCCAAAGGAAACACAAGTGCAATTTTCTGTGAGCTACCTGATGTGGGTGCTGGGATCTGAAGAATTCTGGTCTCTGATGGAGCAGTTAGCACCCCACCAGTCCGTATGTTTATTCTGCTTGATTCTGTGTGGTGTATAAGTGTGTGTTTATGTTTGTATTTGCATGTATGCACATATTGAGGGTAGGGGACAACATTAGATGTCTTCCTCTATTGCCCTTCACCATATATTTTTGAGATAGGGTCTCTCACTGTACCTGAACTCACTGATCAGATAAACTGACTGGTTATTGAGCCGCACCCTCCCCCGGGTCCTCCTTTCTATGCCTCCCAGTACTAGAACTATAGGCAAGTATTAACCCACGTGGATTTTCACATGGATTCTAAATTCAAGCCTTCAGGCTTGACCAGCAGCCTTTTTACCCACTGAGCCGTCTTTAGCTCTCTTCCTATTAATTATACTTTGTTTTGGTTTTATTTTTTATTAGTTGGTTAATTGACTGGGTGTTTGTTTTATTTTGTAGTGATAAGTATTGAACCCAAGTTCTCAATCATGCCAGGGAAACTCTATATCATTGAGTATTGAGAACCAGTTATCAATATTATTGTATAACCTATGTTTTGTGCTATGTGTAGAAGAGTCTGTCCTACTTAGATTTTTTTGTGTATGTGTTTTATTCCTCTTCTGTTTTAATACACACTTTCTTGGTTTAAAAAACAAAGAATATATACATACTACATTAAATGCTTTTAGCCATCTGAATTTCTTTTTGGTGTGGAGAAAGCTAAAGATCTAAATTGATTTTTCTTATATAACTTAAAATTATCTATATTTACTATTCTTTCCCTTTCTAGTTTGAAATGAATCCCATTATTTCTTTAAATTAAGCTTATTTTCTTGGCCAAAGTAATCAATTTTCACTATACCAAAAGAGATATTTCTCTCCACATTAGTGGCAGGCTATAATGAAAGTTCTCTCCTTTAGGATCCTTTCAAGTATAGCTACCCACCACTGGTAGATGATGACTTCCAGACACCACTATGTGAAAATGGGCCAATTGCCAGTGAGGATGAAACTTCAAGTAAAGAAGATATAGAAGGTGATGGTAAGGAAACCTTGGAAACGGTTTCTAATGAAGAACAACCACCTCTGTCTGAAAAGGTAATTTCCAGAATAAAGTAAAATGGAATAAAAAACTTCCATCTAAACCTTGGCACATAGCTCTGTGGTACAGCATTTGCCCAGCATACATGATGCTCTAGGTTCAATCCCCAGCACCAGGGGAAAAGTGCTGTGGTGTCTCCCCAGCTCTGCCACAAGCTTCCTGTGTTCTTGAGATAATCCAGTTACCTTGCTTCTATATCTTTCTTGAAAAAATGATCCACGTGGACCTGGAAGGGACAGGAACTCCACAAGGATAACAACAGAGCCAAAAAACTTGGCCCAGGGGTACCTGCAGAGACTGATACACCTACCAAGGACCATGCATGAAGAGGACCTAGACACCCTGCTTAGGGGAAGCCCATAGGCTACTTGGTTTCCCAAGTTGGTGCCCCAGTAAGGGGATCAGTGGCTGTCTCTGATGTGAACTAAGTGTCTGGTTCTTTGATCACCTCCCCTTGGTAGGTGCAGCTTTGCCAGACCACAGAGGAAGATGATGCAGCCAGCCTTCATGTGACCTGATAGGCTAGGGTCAGATAGAAGGGGACTAGGGAAAGGGCATAGTAGGGAAAGAGGGACGGTGGATGGGACTAGGAGGAGGGAGGGGGCTACAGCGGGGATACAAAGTGAATAAATTTAAATAGATAGAGATTTTAAAAAAGAAAAATGAAGGAGGAGGGATGAGATAAATTGGATTGGAGCCTACATTTTTTTATATATCTATAAAAAGAGCTGAGTCCATGTTCTTTGCAAAATTTGGCAAAGTACATCTGAAAGGAATGTCAAAAATATGTTTTTATTTATTTATCAAAGATAAAAATAAATGTGATTAATTTGAAATTTCACCTGGATCTAGTTTCTCTTTATCGAATTTTGAACGGATTGGTAATTGTTGCTCTTTACAAAACTTAGCAATGACTTGCTTGATAAGTACATTATAATTTAGAACAAATATTGTCAAGAATGTCCTGTTTATAAGAGAATCATAATTTTTTTGTGGTCATTGTCAATATATGTTATATATGCCATTCAGACATGGTAAACATTTTAAGAACTATAATTTGCATTGAATCCAAATGTTTATTTGTTCTCCTAACAACCTCTCCCACTAGAACAAAAACATCTTCATATTTTGTCCTTTGTATCTGTTTTTGTTTTTTGATCTCTAGAATAACCCAACTGAGTATGCTTCTAAAACAGATGAAAATGAAAAAGTTGATTCAAAGATGAAAACTATTAAAAAGCCATTGAGTGTTTTTAAAGGGCCCTTACTACACATCAGGTAATGAAGATTTGATTCACTGCATTGTTGAAACATATCTTTATCATAATTGGTTGTAGATGGGAGGGGCTATAAGATTAAGAAGATTAAGAAAACTTCTACCCTGTTGTTTAAACTGTTGAGAGTAGAGAGTACAGTTTGTTGAGAGTACAATTTGCTTTGTTTCCCAGATTTAGTGACTGTTTCTAACTACCTTTTAAATTATTTCTTTCAGAGCCCTTATCACACTTCAGATAGTAATACTGAATATTAGTTTATTAATAAATCTCAATGATGCATTTGCTTGTATTATGGATCCTTGTAAAAATGGGGGGCGTGTTTGTTGATTTGACCTTCTGAAAGACCAGTGTGCTCTAAAAAAAAAAAAGGTTTTAACTAAATCCTAGTTTTTTAGACATGTTTGTCTCTGTTCCAGGTTATTAATCCCAAAGAGTCCGAATTGGGAGCTGGGTGTACAGCTCATAGGTGGAATGCTTGCCTGCATTGTATAAAGCCCCGATTTTGATCCATAACACAGCAAAAAAGAAAACCAGAGCTGTTTTCTGTATTATTATGTTCAATGTTGCTATGCCAACACTAACTAGTTAGTGATGACCAAATATGGTCTTTTTGTCCCTCTCCTTAAAACTTTTATGTGTAACTATGTTTAGAGTATATCATACACCAGCAATAAATCCAGACTTCTAAAAAATATAATCTGAAATTCTCTAATTGACTAAACTGTTTTATTTACATGTGTGTTGATTTCCTGTTGGAGTTGGATTTATTGCCATTGTCTGTGTACATATGTAAGGGAGAGACGTACAACATAATATTGTCTCTCTATGGTTTTTCTTTGCCATTTTCCACCTTTAGAGTTTGTATGTTTGCACTTTTTCTTATACAAATTTGGAAGAAAACGTTCCATGCTTCTCAGAAGGCCTATTCAAAGCATTAAGCCTATTAAGCCTATTAAGCCTGCAACTCTTGAGGCTTAATAGTGAGAGAAGCTGGAAAGGCAGGCCAGAATAGGACAAATTCCACTGACATGCAAAATGGCCCCACCAATATCCTCTTCCTAAGCTGCCTGTGATCTTTATACTGTTCACTGATACTCAGACATCTATAACGTTGCTTTTTATTTTTATTTTTATTTTTATTTGGCATGGTTCCTGTTCTTTGAGTTCCAAAAAAAAATTGAGCAAACATATGCTTTTACCATTTTGCCCAAAGGTGGGCAAGTTTTTTTTTTAAACACAAGTCTTCTCTAGATTAATAAGTATCCTTGATGTGAAAGACATTTCTTATGAAATATAGCAGATAGAAACATCTCCAGCTGGGATTATCAATGCATGCCTTCAGTTCCAGCAGTGTTAAGAAGCAAGAGGCTCACACTTCGAGGCTAGCCTGGGCTACACAAAGAGTCTCAAAACCTTCCTGTTGGAGTTGGATTATATATATATATAACATAGCTTAGGGTTGTGTAAAAAAATCTCTTAGGTTTGTCACTTTTCAATTTAAAGCAAAAACGCTATCTCAGATGTACTTCCCATCATTTTGAGGGACCTGATGCAGTTTGGGTAATGATATTAAACTACACAATTTTTCTGAAGAGTTGAGTCTTCTCATTTTAGGTTGTAGATATCCCATTAGCCAATAATAGCAAACTTGGGTGATTGAGGCTTACTAGTTTTACCAGTTTAAACTAAGTTTCTTTCCTCCTCTATTTTTTTCTCTGTTTTTGTCTTCTATTCTCAGAAAAGCCATTTTATAGTAAGAAATTATTCTGCTACTTAGATGTATCCCTAATAATCTGTCTGTGAGTTTATGTTCTTCCTCGTTGGCGTAGAGATGTTGTTCATGTCTAATCTGTTTGTAATTAGGGAACACTGAAGCAGCAATGCCTTCTGTGTTTTGATTATAATCCATAACCTTCCAAGGAGTTTAAACAGATCCACCTTAGATTGTGTTGATTATAGGATTAATTTAGCTTCTTCATAATTCTCTCTTCTGTTCCTTTCCTGTTTTCCTTCTGACCTTAGGGGAAAGAATAGGGCTTCTCAGCATGTGGAACATCACTGTATTTAAAATGCAAAATTGTCTTAGGTACCTTTTTTTTTTTTAAGTTTCATATATTTTCTTTTTTATTGTTTGTTATTATTATTTACATTTTATCAACTCTGCATCCCAGCTGCATCCCACTCCCCCATTCCCTCCCAATCCCACCCTCCCTCCCTCAGCTTCTCCCTGCCCCATTCCAAGTCCACGGACTGGGGAGGACCTCCTCCCATTTCGTCTGGCCCTGTTTTTATCAGGTATCTTCAGGGCTGGCTGCGAAGTCCTCCTCTGTGGCCTAGCAGAACTGCTCCTCCCTTGGGGGGTGGGGAGTCAAAGAGCCTGCCATTGAGTTCCTGTCAGAGATAGTCCCTGTTTCCCCTACTATGGGAAACCAATTGGTTATTGAGCTACCACGAGCTTCATCCGAGTAAAGGTTCTAGGTTATATCCATACATGGTCCTTGGTTGGAGAAACAGTTTCAGAAAAAAACCCTGTGCCCAAATATATTTGGTCCTTGTGGGGCTCCTATCCTTTTCCTGTCATACTAACTCCCCTTCTGCCGAAGGTTTGGTTATGAGTCTTAGTATCTGTTTTGAAACGCTGCTTGGTAGGATCTTTCAGATGCCTTCTGCGGTAGACTCCTGTCATATGTCCAGTGCACATCTCATTTGTCTTTCTAAGTGAGGATTGATCATCTTACCTCGTGTCTGCTTTCTTGTTTATCTCCTTTAGGTGTATAGACTTCATTATGTTTATTATATCTTGTAGGTCTATATAAGCGAGTATATACCATGTTTGTCTTTTTCCTTCTGGGATACTTCACTCAGAATGATCTTTTCTAGATCCCACCATTTGCCTGAAATTTGATGATTTCCTCATTTTTGATTGCTGAGTAGTATTCCATTGTGTAAAAATACCACAATTTCTGTATCCATTCCTCCGATAATGGACATCTGGGTTGTTTCCAGGTTCTGGCTATTACAAATACAGCTCCTACAAACATGGTTGAGCAAATGTCCCTTTTGTGTACTTGAGCAAATTTTGGGTATATACCTAGCAGTGGTATAGCTGGGTCTTGAGGAAGCACTATTCCTAATTGTCTGAGAAAGCGCCAGATTGACTTCCAAAGTGGTTGTACCAGTTTACATTCCCACCAGCAATGGAGGAGGGTTCCCCTTTCTCCACAACCTCTCCAGCATGTGTTGTCACTTGAGTTTTTCATCTTGGCCATTCTGATGGGTGTAAGATGAAATCTCAGGGACGTTTTGATTTGCATTTCCCTAATGGCTAATGACGTTGAACATTTCTTTAAGTGTTTCTCTGCCATTCGATATTCCTCTACATAGAATTCTCTGTTTAGCTCTGTTCCCCATTTTTTAATTGGATTACTTAGTTTGTTGCTTTTCAGCTTCTTTAGTTCTTTATATATACTGGATATTAGCCTTCTGTCAGATAAAGGGTTGGTGAAGATTCTTTCCCAATCTGTAGGCAGTCGCTTTGTTTTGATGATGGTGTCCTTTGCTTTACAGAAGCTTTTCAGTTTCATGAGCTGACTTAGGTACCTTTTAATGGCACCATTTTTTATAAAGAAGTCTCTTCATACAAATGAGCATAAACTAATAGTCAAACATTCTTTTAGACTAATGATTACAATGATGTATAGTCTGAGTACTACAAATGTCTTCTTTGTTTTTCCACCTAGCCCAGCAGAAGAATTATATTTTGGAAGCATTGAATCTGGAGAGAAGAAAACTCTAATAGTGTTAACAAATGTCACAAAAAATATAGTGGCCTTTAAGGTAAAAAACAAATTTAAGTCATAATAAATTATGGAAGTGTGATAATGGCAAGTGATTTGGGGCCATATCCTAATGGAAAGAGTAGCAGTGAAACAATGAACAGCTGTGTGAAAAATATTCAGCTCATGTAGTGTTTTTATCTCTCGTACTTCAAGCCAGGTTGTACTCCCTTCTAGTATGGCACATTGTGAACATAGTCTCCACACTTTATATCTGGTGACATATTAGTATTGACTAGAGACTACACTCCAGGTTATACCACATGTGAGGGAAAAGGCACCCTCAATTTGATTGTTTTATCCTTCAATGTTGTGGTAAATGAACTGCTTCATCTAATGAAGGTTATCATGTATACATGTATACATGGCACATGTATGCTCACATACATACAACAACAGAAAAGATAGGGCCAACCGTGGTAGTGCAAACCTTCAACCCCAGCTCATGAGAGGCAGAGGCAGGTAGATGTCTGTGAGCTTAAGGCCAGCCTGACCTACCTAGCCAACTTCAGGATGGCAATGGCTGCAAAGTAAGACTCTGTCTCAAAAAGGAAGGAAAAGGAAGGCCAAATGACAGTAAGACTTAAAAGTAGGTCTTTAAATAATTCACGGTGCTTTTATTTTATTGGTAAAGACAAATAACGTTCTACATATAACAACCGAGGGGGTTGCATAGACTTCATTGTTAGCTGCTCTAAGTCATTCTTAAGCCTTGCCTCCAAAATAGCATGTGGTTATGTGGTAATGATATTTCTTAACCAGGTGAGAACTACTGCTCCAGAAAAATACAGAGTCAAACCAAGCAACAGCAGCTGTGATCCCGGCGCGTCAGTTGATATAATTGTTTCTCCACATGGCGGTGAGTTGGCTTTCCTTATTTTTTTTTCTCTCATGTTCAGAAGTAGTTGACCAACATATAATGGACACAACAACATTCTTTGAGTGCCTTTATTGGTTACATTTTGCTGTGGGGTTGTTTTCTGGGTGTTTTTTTTTTTTTCCTTTGCTTGGAGGAGTTGTTGTTGTGTTTAGTTTTTACTTGTTTATCGAGAAAAACTTCCTGTTGGGTGGTAGTCAAGGGGAGAGGAACTGGAAGGACTTGGGGGAGGGGAAAAATATGATTAAAATATATTTAAATTTTAAAATTGTTTTAAATAAAATGTTTTAAAATAATAATGCCTTAAGCCACATATCCGGTCCCCTCTGATGGTTCATATTCATATGTTAAATTATACCTTTGGAATGCAGGCTTAACAGTCTCTGCCCAAGACCGGTTTCTGATAATGGCTGCAGAAATGGAGCAGTCAACTGGCACTGGGCCAGCAGAATTGACTCAGTTCTGGAAAGAAGTTCCAAGAAACAAAGTGATGGAACACAGGTAAGCTTTTCTACTGATAGCCTCTCAAATGCTCAGAAACAGAAATCCCTTCAAGAGAGCCTGGGCTGGGGGCGGGGGTTGGAGATAGAGGGGTTCCACTGTCCTTTCCTCATCACTGTCAGATTATTGGGGTGTCTAGATTAAATAAGGGGGCTGCTCAAGGACTGACCACTTGGCAGGCGTACATCTCTGACCTTCAAGTCCCCCTTGTCAGAATGTTCACCTGGTTCATGGACTGTGGGGAGTATTGTCTATGGCAGTGAAAAGTTGAAGCGAAATGCAGGTCTTAAAGAGCTACTGGTAAATCCTAATGAGATCCATTGGCAGGCAGATTTCTGTGAGTTCAAGGCCAGCTTGGTCTACAAAGTGAGTATCAGGACAGCAAAGGGTACACAGAGAAACCATGTCTCAAAAACAATAAACAAACAAGTAAACAAACAGGCTGCAGAGATAGCTCAGTACTAGAGTGCTTGCCTCATGAGGTCTTAGGTTCCATCCCTCTCACTGCCTAACAAACAAAAACTGAGGGGCATGCCAATAGAGACCTATAGTTCCAATACATAGTATTCCGGAGGTTGCAGCAGGAAGATCAAGAGTTTGAGGCTAACATAGACTACATAAGGAAACCCTGTTTCAAAAAAGATTAAAAAAAAAAAATACTTACCAAAAAAAAAAAAAAATTCAAGCATCATTGGAAAGGTTGTTACAGGTCTGACTCGGAGTCCATGTTAGTGCCTTTCACTAAATAATAACATACTTAAAATTTCAAATCATAGGAACAAAAATTCATTTGGTCATACTTTGCTTGTTTTGGTTTATTGTGTTCATGAAACAGAGCAAAGGTGACCCGAGACTAAGTTTGTTTTGGGTTTTGCCTAAAACCATAAGGCATTTTTGAAATATTAAGAACAAATGACACAAAAAGAACTTGCAGTTAATTCAAAGTGCTTATGAAATACTCAAAATGAAGGGATTTGTTAAATATAAGTTGCTCTCCTTTCTTTGGGTTTTACCAGTTCATACTGGCTGCCTTCTCTAGAACTATCAAGAGAGAATCACTGTTCCCACCTAGAAGGTGGGAGGGATCCTGGTGGTTTGGTATTAACAGCTCAAGTAAAACATCATTCTCCATTCTAGAAATTGAAAGCTAATCTGAGTAAATCCTACCAAACAACATATAAAAAGCTTTCTATTGACTCCCCTGGGCCAGTGGGCAGTATGTACAGCCTCTTGTTTTTTATACACATCAGGTAGCTAAAGGGCGGCCGAGGGTTAAACTCAGTGGTTTATTAGCAAGCACAAAACCCAGCTTTCATTTTTAGTGGAGAAAAAAAAAATACCCTGGAAGGTAATAGATAAATATAGACTGAGCTACTTTCTGAGTTGAGCCTAAGGAGAAGAATGAAACATTCCTTCGCCAGTGCACAGGCACTTACATTTAACTTTGCATTTCCTATTTTGCTTTCAGAAAAAAAAAAATATTTTTTTACATTTATCATTTTTTTATTTGTCAGCTTCTTTTTTTTCAACATTTTTTTATTCTTTATTAATTACATTTTATTCACTTTGTATCCCCCCTGTGGTTCCCTACCTCCTCCCGTCCCAATCCCTCTGTTCCTCCACCCTCTGCATGCATGCCCCTCCCCAAGTCCACTGATAGGGGAGGACTTCTTTTCCTTCTTTCTGATCCTAGTCAATTAGGTCTCATCAGGAGTGGCTGCATTGTCTTCCTCTGTGGCCTGGTAATGCTGCTTCCCCCTCAGGGGGAGGTGATTAAAGAGCAGGCCAATCAGTTCATATCAGAAACAGTCCCTGTCCCTATTACAATGGAATCTACTTGAATACTGAACTGCCATGGGCTACATCTGTGCAGGGGTCTTAGGTTATCTCCATGCATGGTCCTTGGTTGGAGTATCAGTCTCAGAAAAGACCCCTATGCTCAGATTTTTTTGGTTCTGTTGTTCCCCTTGTGGAGTTCCTGTCCTATTTACTAAAATATTTATTAAAGCTTTACTAAAGCTTTGAGGAAGTTATGTTGCCTTTGACTTTCATAGGTTAAGATGTCATACAGTTGAGAGCAGCAAACCAAACACTCTCATGCTGAAAGACGGTGTTTCTGTCCTGTCAGATAAAACCAGTGAAGATCTGTACCTGCAAGTAAGTGCACTTTGTCCATAACCCAACAGAAACCCAACAGATTGCCTTGCCAATCAGCACTGCAAGGCAACATGTGCTCCACTAATGTAGCAAAGACTAAGCAGAGATACTACCAAAGTTGGGGGTTGGTTTGTTTGTTCTCTATTCCTCTCTTTCTTTCTCTTTTTTTTTTTCCTTTGTGGGGTTTAGAGTTTATTTGTTATTTGTTGAGGTTACTGAGTTTTGAGGTAGGTAGGTTGTTTGTTTGGTTTGTTTTTGTTTTTTCCTTTGGTGACTAAGACTCACTTTGAACCCAGGCTGGCCTGGAACTCCTTGTAATCCTCCTGCCTCAGCCTTCCAAGTGCCAGAGTTACAAGTGTGAGCTACCACATGTGCCTTGGAAGTGCCCTCTTCTTCATGAAGAGGCACTTTGGAAATGGTAAGTGGCAGGTTGCTTTCAGAAGACATCTAAGTGCTTAATACCTGGCAATTTTATGGAATCAGGGCCAGATAGTAAAGTACATGGGGCTTTAGTGGTTACAAAGGACTTTTTGTGTAAAAGGGCACAAACTAGTGCACTTCAATTGGAAAGAAGCAAAGGGGCTTCATGCATATACCTCAGAGGTGGACTGCTTACTTCTCACAGTAGTGTCCTAGATGTGATGCCCAAAAGAAAAGAGAAATCAAAGAGATAAATATCTCAAAGGTGTCTAGACCCCCAGGAAGGGAATACTTTATTCCTGTCTCAACTAGAAAATTGGACCTCTTAGAGTAGAGCCATCAGGAACCCCTGTATTTCCACCAAACACATTGGATACCTCCTTGCTTTCCAACCCCTAGACTTTCTGAGTAAGATGGGCCCTATCTCACCAGTGTTTAGATTTCTGGTATTCCAAATTGGCATGAGAATGCCAATTTGTAATTAATCATTCTCATGATTAATGCTTGTTTTATTGATATCAATCTTTGATCCTTTTTTTTTTTTCTTCCCATTCAGCTCAATCGTTTACTAGAAAGCAATAGGAAACTTGAAGACCAACTGCAGCGCTCTATCTGGTTTCAACAGCTACTGCTTGCGTTAACAATGGTCTTGCTTGCTTTTGTTGTTTCTTTCTTTTATTCATTATATAGTTAAACAAGTGGTACCTGGTGAGAAATATAACTCCTTCAGACATTATTTGGTGAAGGAATACAGACCCCACCTAAACTTCTCCACACAGCTACTAGAACTACTGTGCATCTGGGCTTCCTACAAAGAAATATCAGCACACAGGAGGATGCCTATATTGAAAATAAGTTGTTTGGATAGAGAAAGTTCAAGGCATTGATTATTAGAGACTGTAGCTAGTCAGGAAACTAAGTAAAGGTATATGCATTGTATAAATTAATAGCTTAAACATAGTTTATTTTTTCCTTTTGATTTGAATGCTTTCAAAGCAAAGTTCTATCATGTAAATACACAAGCTGAGCTGAGAAGTTTAAGTAACATGCTTTGTTGTAGCAAAAAAAATGTAATCTGCTTTTTTAAAATACAGAATTATTAGCTGAGCTGACTTAATAGCTTTTCTATACTATGTATATAAAATGTGTATATTAAAGAGGAAGCATAATTAAACAGAGTAATTTATGTAATCATGACTTTGTTACTTTGAGAACTACTTCCAGATGATAGTCAATATTCTTTTGGAATGTAAAGCTATTTAATGCCAAACCACCTTAGCCTTTGTTTCTCAGTGTCACTGAGCACTCTGCCTCGTATTAATCTGGGCTCTTTAATGAATATTCTGCTTTCAATACACCATGGAAAGCTATGTGTGGTTGGATTTTCTTTGATTTCTCTTAGCAGTGCCCAGAAGGAAAGTCTCCAAAACAGCCCCCTTTTCTAGTCAAGTCTATGCAGTTTCATGTGGTTCCCTATGTTTGGACACTGAAACTTTTGTCTGGTTTATTATAAGGGCCTATTCTTCCATTGTTTCATCTTCATTCCAGGGCAAAGGAGTCTCCTCTGTGGACCACAAATTGTGTCATGTTCACTCTCATTTTTAAATGACAGGCATTAGATAAAGGTTTTTGAAAGTCTAGTTGCTTTGGGTGTTTACTAGTATAATTAACCTTGGGTTCAAAATGGTCCTTGTTAAAATTGTTCATGAGAAGGAAACTTTGAAAACACTGGAGTATCCATGTGTTCAAATATAAAACCAAATCATAGAGGCTTAGAGAATGGGTAACCCCTCTCCCAATGGCTTCTCTGGTCCACTTGATACTCTGTCTTTGGTACACTAATACCCACTCATAAGGCTCCCAAATTCCTACAGAGATTCCTACCTTGCAGAAGCAGAGGCTAATGAAATTACTTTGTGTTATCATTAACATGACCAGTTTCTGTCCCTTTAGGTTCAAATGTATGTCTATATTTTATGAAAGAAAAGTAGTCTGCCTAGCAAATGAATATTTAGCCATGTTTAGAGATTTAGTATTCTCAGGAGTATAGTTGGGGGCTTTCAGCTTAAAGAAGTTGATTCCAAAACCGAGTTTTGAGGAGTGATATAACAGAGCTCCTTAAAATGTCGGCTGAGGAAATAAAACCTTAAATGGACACTAGTGTGATACTTTGTCTTAATTTGGGTTTTTCTGTTTCAGTTTGCCACCTCCAGATGTGAAACAGACTGCAGTCCACCCTAAGTACTGTGCACAGTATCTATGTCCCTGTATGTTCACAGTGACTTCCCAAGTGGTAGATTTGGGGCCTTAATATAATCTCATCCCAATATACTTTTCTATACTTTTCATTCCTTATCAGATAAATAAGGAATTAACTAGCCAAGATGACGGATATAATTGTCCATATATAATTGTCCATTAATGTTTCATAAGGAAATCATGCTGATACACTAAATCCCCTTCCTTGCTTGATATCTGGTCATTTGAATTTAGTAACGTATCTTGTTAGCATTTTTGTGTGGTGAATGTGACTAAACAGAACTGTGGGAAATTAACATAATGTCAAAGGTATCTAAGCTTTTCTACTAATCTTGGTTAATCGATATAGATACATTTTATTTTGTTCTGTCTTCATTTGGTTTAATTTAATGATATTTGCATGATTATTTTTGGTATTCTGATCAATAATTTTATCTTTAATCATGTCATTGCCCTTTCAAGACCAAATTACCAGGGATTTTCATTTTGATTTTTGTTTTCACTTGGGAATGGAACTTAATACATTTTCCATGAAAACATTAACAAAAGATCATTAGCTTGATCTGCAAGTAGCCTAAAATGCAATTGCTGGTAAACCTATTCTCAAATTTCATAAACCATAACTTTTTATATCTTGCCACTAATTTTGACTAGATTTAATAGCACTTTATTGTACAATTATAAAAGAATATATTCCTAGAATTGTTGCCAGTGTAATTTCTCTAATGTTCTGGTGCTTTTCATATATTTTCAGTATTTTTATTACTATATTGGTATTTTCTTTGTATAAATTGATCAAAAGAACATGTTTTCTATTTTAATATGTTTTAGAAAATAATTACATTTATGAAATAAATATCATCAGGAAAAAATCTCTTGTTTCTAATTGATAAAACGGTTTTTTTTTTTTTAAATCAATATTCAGATAAACTCTGCCCTTTTAAAGATCGTTGTAACTCAGTTTGGATCTGCTTTGCATTTTTATAAGGACAGCATTTCAGGCTTCCAAAGATGAATCCTGTGTCAAGGGACCCTATCCTCGAGTCTGCCTTGTTGTACCTCATCCCTGTGTCTAGTTGAGGCTGCACATCAGTGTAGTTCTTAGCATTAAACTCACTGCCTTGGCTTAAGACTCTTAAGCCCCCCCCCCCCTGGAGCTATATAAGTCTATATTGCCCTTGTACCCATCCTTGAGTCCTTGTATCTACACGTTTGTACCTGATTTACGTGCACATCCAGTTGCTTTGAAGATAGCAACGCAGCAATGATTGTACCCATAATGAAGTGTAGCCTTAGGCTGATGCGTGATGGAGGGGCACAAGGGCAGCCCAAGCTGCTGACAAAAGAGGCCTTTGAAGCAGATAACATTTGTCCCCTCACTATTAGAAGACAAAGCGGCTCCTTTCCCCAAAAATAAAATGAATAATTGGTCCTCCAACATTGAAAAACAGAGGTCCAATATCAGGTAGGAAAAGAATCATGTACATGTGATAAGAGAAAAAAGACTTACAGTAACAGAACATTAATAGGCAGAATAAAGAACCAACCTGGGACTGGGTGATCTTTCCTAAAGGAAGGTGTTATAAGCAGTGAGCTACTTAAGGGAAATCTTCGCTTAGAGAAGGATTGATTACAGAAAGTGCATTTCTTCCCTGTAATTTTCAGTACCCTCCGGAGGGTTCCTAACATCAGTGTGGATGGGCCCGCTCAGACACACAGGACATTTCCCCACTCCAGAGCCCAAAGAAGATGGCTCCAATTCTTTCTGCTTGCTCCAACTGAGACTGTGGTTAAGGAGACAGACTGCCTGGGTCCTAGTTAACTCCCTGCTTGTTTTATCTGAGGGAAAGTAGCCCATGTATATCTTCTCCCTATTGGGTAATATTTTACACATAATAAGTGTAAGAGTGAGAAAATAACAGTTAACCTGTCCACTGAGGCTGGCTTCCCTCTTCCTTCCTAAAACTGCTCACAGTTGAATTTCCTGAATTATTGCACCTCACTGAAAACCAAATATCAGTTCTCTAAATTTCCTCACTTGGTATTCCTAACCCTACCCTGGTACTCCAGGAAAATCACCACATCATATCTTTTCCATTTCCGTACTGATTGTTTCCTTCCTTTAAATGAACAGTATTGGCTTTTAATGTTCCAAATCTCATACCTTCCCTAACCTACTCCTATGTCATAACCTTTTGTGCATGTTAAAAAAATTGAAAGATAACTATGATTGGGGACTTAGCTTAATCAGAAAAAAAAAAAAAATCTTGCTTTCCTTTTAAACCTGTAGACCTGAATTTGATCCACAGAGTGTGCATACACACTCACACACATGACCAAAAGAGCTAGGCATATTGCTGCACACTTGCATTTCAGGCACTAGGAAAGCAGACAGGAGACTCGCAGCCAGTCTAACCTACTCAGCAAGCTCCACGTGTAGTAAGAGGGGCCCTGTCTCAAAAAATAAAAATGATGGCTAATGCTCCAATGCTCCCCGCCACACACAAACATGCACATATGTACCCACACACACAACAAAAGTTTCAAAATAATTGGTTTAATTGACCAGACCATTGTCTATACAAAGTATGCATACATTATAGTGTAAGAACTTGGTCCTTGAACCTCAATAGGATTTTAATGCTCTTTTCTCCTAACAGCCTGCCTCAGTATGTCATAAAATCTTGGTAAGGAAAAATGAGGATCCTACAAGTCATTCTTTTTTCCCAAAATTACTTGACCATGCAACTTCAGAACCAAGTTGAGCTACCTTACCTTCCCACTTGTAATGCCTCTTATAAAAAACACCCTGCATCTGCCACATCTGAGAAACTGGCTAAAATGAAGAATGAGTAGATAGACCCAACATGCCTTTACTTTCACTAAACAGAATGAGAAGAAAAAGTGAATGAACATAAAAGACTCAAAGAAAAACGGGTGATAGAATAGCTGAAAACTTGTTTCTTGGGGCCGGAGAGATGACTCCTTGGGTAAGAGCACTTGCTGAGTGAGTATAGACCAGAGTTTGGATCCTAGCACCCACGTTAAGAAGCAACAATATTCTGCTATTCACACAGACAAGAGCCTATCAGTTGTCCTCTGAGAGGCTCCACCCAGCAGTGAATTTAAACACATGCTGAGACTTACAACCAAACATTAGGTAGGGAGTAGGGAGTCTTGTGGGAAAGTGGGGAGGACAGAAGGACCCACTGGTGACAGCAGCTCCACAAAAAGACCAACAGAGCCAACTAACCTGGGCCCAGAGGGGCTTGAGACTGAAGAACCAGCCAAGGACCATGCATAGACTGAACCTAGAGACCCTACATAAATGTAGCAAATGGGCAGCTTAGGCTTCATGTGGGTTCCTTCATAAGGAGAGCAGGGGCTGTCTCTGACATGGACTCTATTGCCTACCTATTGATCACTTCCCCCTATCAGGCTGTCTTGTCCAGCCTCAGTGGAAGAGGATGTGCTTAGTCCTGATGCAACTTGATGTGCTGGGGTGGGTTGGTGGAGGGTTCTACTTTTCTGAGGAGTAGGAGAGGGAGGATGAGGGAAGAGAAAGGGAGGGTAAAACTAGGAGGAGAGGAGGGAAGGGGTTATGATTGGGATGCGAAGTCATTAGATAGATAGATAGATAGATAGATAGATAGATAGATAGATAGATAGATAGATAGATAGATAGAATGTTAATAAGGAAGAAGCAAGGTGTGGCCATACCTGTAACTTCAGAGCTGGGAGAAGGCCAGAGAAACAGGAGGATTGCTGGGCTTGTTGGCCATCAGCCTAACTCCACATTCACTGAGTTAACCCTATTTCCTAGGAATAAGTCAGAGTAATAGAACAAGACACCCGAATTCCCTTAGCCTATTTTATTCCTCATGTACACATATACCCCCCCCACACACAGAGACACACCACACACCCTGTGAGATTTTTATTTTTCCAAGCTAAAGACTGTTCCAGGGTCTCTCAGTTCTTATCTTCTTGAACTCAATAAAAAACCATAGACAGTTGAAGTACATGTTTAGTAAAGTTAAGCAAAGCAAATTCACCTGAGAGATTGGAGGGAGCTGCCCCAGTGGGTTCGGCAGTGTGACTTTCAAAGGGGCTCATATGAATATTTTTAAGTGGGTAGCATACTCATGGAGTAAGGGGATCCTCATTTCCTCCTGTATTATGATGATCTGAAGCTCATTTTTTGGTTATTCCTTCTCAAGGTATTCCAGAAAAGTCCACAAAAGTGGATTTTTCATAGCTGCAGTCCCTTCCTTAGTGCATACGTGAGGGATAATGTGTGGCACTTTAGCTTGATTTGTTGGTGGCAGGGGTCCTTGCTGTCAGCTCCTAGAAGCTACTTTCTGGTCTTTGTTCAGTGGCCACCACAAGCCATTCAAAGCAGAGCTCCACTGTTTTCAAATCTCTCCTTTCCAAAAGAGCCCAGTTCCCCTAAGGATCTGCCTAATTAGGTCATGCCTACCCAGAACAATCTTTTGGTACTAACTCAAAACTAATTCTGTTGGAACCTTAATTAAGTCTGAAAACTCTGCTATATAGTTTAACATAATTAGGAGAGTGATGCAACATAATATTCTTCAAGCCCCACCCACATAAGCAAGTAGTTCATAAAAGGCTGTATTAGGTGGGACTTGAAAGTTTTCCCAATTCTGTACCCCAGGAAATAGGGTCAGAGCTCAACCTTGCCTCCTGTGATGAATGGCTTTGAAGTCACAGATGTTTCCCACTTGAAAGAACATCAACTAGAACTTCTGATAGGTACTAAGTGATAGATTCTGAAATGCTGTGTCTCTAGCTTAGCTACAGTCTACACAAATGACCTTTTCATGACTATAAATCTTAAAAGAAAGCACAGCCCCCATCGTGAACATTAATTCCATCATAAAGGCACTCAAAAAAGATTCTGACAATGAGTTAATTTGCTAGGACAAAGGGTACTTCCAGTAATTGTGTACTTTTCTAAATGACACTGTAGTTAAACCAACTCACCTTTTAAAAATGTTCCTTTCCTTTCAGAAGAATCCATCCACGTCAATGGGTTTACTTAAGTTCGTTTTCTTAGACATACAGATTCTCTATGAAAATAACTAAATGAAACTGTTAAAACTATAAAGGGGAAAATGAGAAGAAAAGGAGAGCGTATATCCTCTTTCCCTGACCTCCATGCAATTTCTGACATTTAAGCTGTCCAATTTGTTTTAAACCAAATTCTAATGCCTTAAAATCTGTTTCTCCACCCCCCCCTTACAGAAAATTCTTTGTGCATTTTAAAGTAGTTCTCAAGCTGTGTATGCATGTTGAAAATCTCACTGATTTCCTGATTTGTTTTCGATTTTGTAGGTGTATAACTTTCTGACTGTGATAAACTGCCCAGTGACTTGATACAGTGACAGTGACTGTTCCCTTTCCTTGCTGGAGCTAAGATTATAACAAACTAAGAAATAATTTGTCTTTCCCTAATGTAGTAGTCACCTGTCATTTTTATGGCTCAGGCTGTCTTATACTACCACACAGATTCACTGGATAAAACTTGTTTGCACTTAAATTCATACTAAAGTGTTCTCAGCCAGGAACATGCAGATGGGACAGAGCAACATGTGTCAGAAATAAAAAAAAAAAAAAATTGTCAGCCGTCAGCCCCATGTCAAAACAAAAGTGATTTCCATATTCTAATCCTGTGACTCATCCTATTTTCTTTTATTGGTGCTAGAGACTATATATATAGGAGGTTATTATTAGGAGGCAATAAAAATAGTATGACACAGTCTAGAAAATGTAACTTTTAATGTGGCTGACCTGATAGGTAGGTGACTGTAAAAGAAAACGGATATAAAAAGCAAATCTTTAAAATCTAATACTTCTCTGAGATTTCTGAAAACACTTAAGATCATAGGCATTAAAAGCAGAGGTCCATCTCATGCAAGTTACATTCTAAAGTCAATGCTTAGGGCAGAATTTATTATAGTCTGAATTTTCCTTAGACATTAATAATGAAATTGTCATGACAGAGACAGGCATAGAAATCTCCAAAGTAATGAATGTGAACTTTCATTGTAATAGCAGATAGAGTATTTGTTTTATTTTTAGTTTTAGTGAGAGGACAGAGGTCATGCATCATAATAAATATATAATATTTCTTTCTTATTATTTACTTACTTGTTTATTTGGTGCTGATATTCAAACTCAGGGCTTCTCGCATGCTACACAGGTATTTTACCTTTAAGACAACCCTAGCAGACTAGTATGTCTTTAAAACTAGACACCTGCACCCTGGAGAAATGGCTTAGCATTTATAACACTTGCTGTTCTTCTAAAGGACCCAGGTTGAATTCCTAACACCCACATGATAACTCACAAGTGTCTGTAACTCCAGTTCCTAGCACCTCTTCTGGCCTCCGTGCTCACTGCATCTATGTGACACACATACGTACATGCAGGCAAAAATACACACAAAATAAGCATAAATAAATCTTAAAAAATAAGACTAGCTATCAGAAAGATTCACCTGCTATAAGAGACACAAAGGAATTGAGAGTGAATAAAAATCTGAATATTTATCATCCTATGCAGAGGTGGACTAGACATTTGTCTTAGTTTTGTTTCGTGTTAATGGTAAAAGCAACTTACGGGAGGGAAGCTTTATTTTAGTTCACAATTCCAGGTTATAATCCATCATCAAGGGAAGTCGTTGCTGAAGGAGCTGGAAAGGACTGCTTGCACTATAACCATAGTCAGAAGAGAGCAATACATACATATTAGTGTTCAGCCGGAGATTTCTTTTTTATCGGTACAGGGCCTAGTCCATGAAATGGTGCCACCCACATTCAAGGCTCTCCACCTCAATTAACCCAATTAAGAAAATAACTCACCAACATACCCAGAAGCCAACCTAATCTAGACAATTTCTTCTTGAGACTTCCCTCCCAGGTGATACTGGATTGTATCAAGTTGACAACTAAAACCAACCATCACAACTTTCTACATTCTAAATGGTGAGAGCCAAGTCCAAGTGAGGTTGCTCACATAGTTATGGCCAAAGTCAGACTGACAACTCTCCTTTAGTCCTTGAGAAAAGGGTCAGCTGACTCCATTCTAGAATCTATTCTTTTCATTTCAACTAAACAATATTTGGCAAAGATCAGCAATAACTGCCTTATTACATTATCCAATTGATTTACTATGAACCAAACTTGGGGTGAGTTCTTGTTACAATATGTGGCCGTATCAATACATTAGGTTTATAAAATAACAGACTCCTCCTTTCCTTTTGTTATTAGCACCCTTTAATTTCCTTTACTGCCACTTATCTATGAAGTCTTCAAGATGCTAAAGTTAGAGGGGCACTCTCCTCCATCTCTTTAACTGAATTTCTCCACAACCATAGTTGCAAATAACATTAGTAAAGCCATTACTCCTTGTATATTTGAGAGTTCATCACAAATGAGAAAACCAATTCATAATCACCTACTTGAGTTTGCCTTCTAGTCTCCATTTTGATGGAAATTCCATTTTAATAGATGCTACTGCTCCCACTCCCGTTATACCACCTAGAAATCTGACTTTCATTCTTGACACCCAACCTTCCCTTTAACTATTTATCTATCTATCTATCTATCTATCTATCTATCTATCTATCTATCTACCTATCTATCTATCTCTCATACCACCTCTACATACATGACAGCTTCTCTCACCTAAATTTCTGCAAGAGTCTCAGGGATCTGGCAACTTCTGTATATTGATTTAAGATACTCAGGCTGTGAGAAACTATAAATCTGGAGAGAGTTAATTAAAGCCCTCAAATGGGGCCATCGACATGGCCCAGTGAGTAAAAGTATTTGCTGCACAAACCTGATAACCTTGGAATGAACCTATAGTGGAGAGAACCAACTCCCAAGTTATTTTGGAGTTTTACTTCCACATGTACAGTGTGATATATGCAAGCTGGGATTCACACATATACATTATATACATACAGAACGAAACATTATTGTGCTAACTTTTAGCCCATGAAAAACTTCATAACTTTCCTTACAACTCCCTGGATAATCAAGCTCTAA
Organism: Psammomys obesus; assembly: GCF_907164565.1. Classification (NCBI taxonomy): domain Eukaryota; kingdom Metazoa; phylum Chordata; class Mammalia; order Rodentia; family Muridae; genus Psammomys; species Psammomys obesus. The sequence goes on along the minus strand of NW_026592776.1, from coordinate 6,324,465 downwards.
TACCTTCCTGGCCCCTTTCCCCAGTCCTCAGGTATATTTGTGGCTGAGAGCCATTTCTCTGCTCAACATATCTTTGATCCCAACTTTTCTTCCTCACACACTTCCCATTGGCTCTTAACTTGTCATTGGCTTAGAAAAGGTATTTTTCACCCCAGGAATTCATGGAATTAAATTTTCCCTCAATTGACACCACCAGGTTTTTCTGCATAGCACACTCATTATACCTTGTGTTTATTTTGTTTTTAGTTTATTGAAAATAGATTCTTGTACAGTATGTCCTGATTATAGCTTACCCTCCCTCTATTCCTCCCAGTACCCTCCAGATTCATTCCTTTCTGTCTCTCATTAGAAAAGTACAGAGGTTTTTGTTTTGTTTTGGACTTAAAAAACAAACATGATAAAATAAAACATAACAAGATAAAACAAGAAGCATCACATTGAGGCTAGACAAGGCAACCCAAAATAAGAAAAAGAGCCCAAAAGCAGGAACAAGAATCTTGTTCCTCTTTCACACACTCAGGAGTCCCATAAAAATACTAAACTGAAAGCTATACTATATATGCAGAGGATCTGCTGCGGTCTTGTGTAGGCCCTGTGCTTGCTACTTCAATCCTGTGAGCTCATCGGGGCTTTGTCCATTTGATTTAGAGGGAAGTTTTCTCCTGGTGTCCTCCATCCCATCTTGCTCTTACATCTGATGATGATAGCCCATTTAGAGCTGTATGTTCCAAGGTAATCTCTCTTTTGTTCCTTTCCTCCTTCCCTCCCTCTCTCTCTTTCTTTCAGTGTGTATGTGTGTGATAGCTGTCTGTGAGTCTCTATTTTTTTTTTCTTATATGCTGCAGGAGAAAGCCTCTCTGATTATAGCTGAGTAAGGCACCGATCTATAAGTATAACAGGATATCATTAGGAGACATTTTATTGTTACATTTTTTTTAGACCAGTAATATTTGGTTTTACCCCAGGTCTCTGAGCTATCTAGTCTCTGCTTCTTAGTCACCCAAACAGTGCCAGGTGTGGGTTCTGTCTTGTGGAGTGGTCCTTAATTCAATTCAAATCAGGCATTTGTTAGCTATTCCTGCAAGTTCTGCACCACAATTGCACTCTTGCACTTGTATATCTTGTAGGCAGGACATATTGTTGGTCAAAGTATTTGTAGCTACGTTGGTGTTTACATTTCAATTTGAATAGACTTACAACCCCTAGTGAAACAGAAGTCATTAAATTATGCTTGTATTTAAATATCTGTAAAATTTTATATCAACACTTTTCTTCCTATTATATTCTAAACTGTCTCAGAGAAACAAAGATGTTTATCATGGAGTCCCAGCATGAAGAAAAAAAAATGGATAGAATTTTAAAACCAGAAAATTCTTAAGTTCTGCACTTGCATTCTTCTAATTCATTCCTGGCTTTCCTCTTCATGTACACAAATTTACATCCATTAGCACATCTTTAGGCAAAGTATATAACATACTATAGAACCTAGCTTAATTGGTCTGGGGCCGTACTGGTAAGTGGAGGGAAGCAGGCCCATTCTCCTTTTAGATAATGCAAAGATGTTTCTTCCATCACGGGTTCACTAGAGTGAACAGTGTTGGTGCTTCTCCAAAGCTATGATGAACATTCAGCTTTCCCCAGATTTTTAGACCTTGCTCATGTCCTATCAGGGAGAACTATGACCTGTTATGCACAAATCTTAGAGTCCCCAAAGACCACTAGGAACTGGACCACATATGCAAGAGCAAAGAGCTTTATTCAGGCTTAAGCTCATTCTTTCCACTGTCACCATGGCAGTAGATCATAGAGGGGAGCCTTGAGCAGCTGCATGGTAGGGTTTTTATTTGGGATTGAGCAAGAACCAGGAATTCCCAGCTTAGCAGTTACACTATTGGATGGCATTCAGCAAGGGCAAGCTTGTTACAAAGTGATTGGCTAACTAACATTACTAACATTGAACAAGCTATCTATAGACCTCAGCACCGATGGCCCACCCTGAGATAAGATATCTTCCCATTCTCATGGTTACCTCCTGGCTGTCCTTTGGGTAGGGAATTTTATGGTTTTATTCCTGATATTGATGGCCTATGGCCATCAATTTGGGTGGGAGGCTTGATCCTCTCAGACCCATGTAATATCACATTAGAATACATGTCTATGTTATATTTTCTAGCTCTATATATCATTTTTTGTCTCAAGTAGATTCCTCCCAATACTACTTCCATAGCTCACACTGGGACAGAAAGTTCCATGGCATTGACCCAAACTGATTCTCCACACATAGGATTTCTCAGAATATGTTTCTGTTTTGTTGTGGTTTTAGGGATGGAATTCAGAGCCTGTTGCATGCTGGCCAACTGCCATACCACCTGAACTACTTGTCCAACTCAAATGTGTTAGAATCTGTATATATTAATGTGCATAATAATTTTTAAGGATAAAATTTATTTTCCAAATTTTCAAATCAAGTATTAAATAAAAATTACAAGTGAAGCTCTATTTTGAACAAATTTCTGGCAATAGACCCCAAGAAACCAAACTAAAATATCAAGATGGAATCATTTAGGCTGAAACTCCACTTTACTAAACTGAGACTATGCTCTTTCTGACCTGAGAGATCAGGATTAGAGATACACTACTGAAATTTTCCAAGCAGACTGTTTGCATATAGCAATGATGTTCCTTTTGCTTGAAACTGTAGATGAAAGAAGTAACATGAAATAGCTAACTGTCAAAGGATCAGTTATCTCCTGCTGTTCTGTTACTCTGTCCCCACATTAGCAGAAAAGTAAATTCAAATATGACCACTCCAACTGGACCTACCCTACAACTGTTTTTCTCAGTAGCCGTGACAATAACGCTTGAGAAAGCTAACCTTGGCAATATACCAAGACTCAATCTCAAAGAGAAACAAAACACATGAACCTTGATCTTTTGTTTCTTTCTTCAAGCATTTCTTTGTAAAGTCAATCTCATCCACTCAGGCTATCAGAACACCAATTGTTGGGATCCATAAGCAGGCATCTCTATGGCCAACCATTAAGGACCCGACAAACGGGGTATCAGGCATCTGTGAGGCCACCTACGGACCACCTGCTGTGAAACCACCTGCACATGCTCTGGGTCACCTTATAAGAGAACTCTCACTACCTCCTCTCTCTTTCCCCCTCTCTCTCTCACCTGCCAAGTAACTTCGTTGCACAAACCTAAAATTGGTACATTGGCCAAATAGGCACTTTCAGCGGCCACAATGCGTGGATGGTTGCTTTCAGCGCCAGCGCCACCACTGGAGCTGCTGGAAACTTATTTCATTTCAAAACCACCTTTGACCCACTTTCCAGCAACCAGATCGGTACCTTCTACCTGCAACACCAGCTGGATTGGTGAGTTTCCCCTCATCAGTCAGCATAAACGTGTCTTTCTTGGTAGGGGAAGATTGACCTTTAAGCATCTGGCAACTTCCTGGTACCTTTTGAGATGGAGGAAACCCCAACCATGGCTTTCACTGACCACGGTTGACCCTTTTTGCTGATCTCCATTTAGGGCTTCTTTTTCCCTTGGGTGAGATTTTTCCCTTACTAGCATGGTTTGGGACCCCCACACCTCTCACTTGTCTATGAAAGTCCTAGTGCTAGGTCTTGCAGCTGTGCCCTTGGTCTCTGGCTAACGCTGACAAGCTGTTGGATCAGGTGGGACCATACTACTCTACTGAGCCAAACCTTGCCTTTGGGGTGTCTCTGGAAGGTCACTGACTCCTATCCTCCCAATGGGAACTGCCCATTCATCTGTTCCTCCAGCATCCCCACTGGGATGTCTTCTGGAGAATTTTAAAACCCTATGCATGGAGCCTGATTTAAATGTCTCTAAGCTTATATGTGTCTGTAATAAAACTTGGCCTACATATTCCTTAGATAATGTTCAAATTGGCAGCACATTAACTTCCAATATTTTACGGGACCTTTTTAATTACTGTCAGTGATCAGGTAAATGGAAGGAGGTTATCTTACTTTCAAGCATTCTCTCTCCTCTGCTCTAAACCTTTTCTCTTTTTTTTACTGTTCTCCTACCCAACTTCTTCTAGCAATAAGATCTCAACCTCAAGAGTTCTCTACCTTTGACCCCATGGATGAACCTCTGCCTTGCTATTCTCAACCTCCGGCTTTTCCACCTTCGGCTTCTCCCTCCTCCTCCTCTGCTTCCTCCTCTTCTTTGGCTTCTCCAGCATCCTCACCACGGCTTCCCAGCAAACAGGCAGTCCTAGTTGTCCTACTTTTGCACCCAGTTTCACCCCACCAACAGCTATTAGCCCCCCTGCTACCTGCTCTCGCTCTGTAAAAAAGCCTCCTCCTCCTTCTTCTACTAAGCGTAAATCAGCCTCAATTCTTCCCTTGCGAGAGGGGGCCCGGGATGGATGGCTTAGTTAGGGAGCATGTGCCTTTCTCATTAACTGAACTTTCTCAAGTAGAAAAAAGACTAGGATCCTGTACCTCTAATCCTTCTACTTTCATTAAAGAATTTCAATATCTCAATCAATCTTAAGTCTTACCTTCCATTATATTTAAATATAATTCTTACCAACAACCTATTACCTGAGGAGCACAGGAAAGTTTGGGAACAGGCTAGAATGCATGCAGATGAGGTTCACCAAACAAACAGCACACCTGGTTGGGGCTTAGGTGGTGCCCAACCAGGATCCATAATGGGATTATAAGACACTAGAAGGAATTTTAGCTAGAGATCAGTTCATGACCTGCCTCCTGGCTGGTCTCCTCAAGGCAGCCCTCAAGCCAGTTAATTATGAGAAGCTCCAGGAGGTCAGTCAAGAAAAGAATGAAAACCCACCTCAATTCCTAGAGCGCCTTAAGAAGGCTCTCTTACAACATATTAATCTAGACCCCAAAAGTGCAGATGGTAGGCAACTCCTGATGACCTATTTTTTCTCCCAGAGTTACTCTGACATCAGGGCTAAGCTTAAGTGCTTGGAGAGATGACCTCTGACTCCACAGGCAGAAGTCTTAGCTCTGGCCTTTAAGATGGACCATGGGAGAGATGAGAAAGTCCACAAGCAAAAATACCAATTGCTAGTCAAGGCCATCCCACAGGCCTCTGCACTACCCAGGCTCCCTTGCCTCCTCATGTACGAGGACCATGAGGGTCCCTGTTTCAAACATGGTCAAGAAGTCCACTGAGCCCGGTTTTGTCCTAAACCCTGCAAGCCACTCGGGTCATGTCCAAAATGCCACCAAGAGGGACACTGAGGTGTTGACTGCCATCCTTCCTCCCATGACACTGGGCTATCACTCCCAGATCACCCTCCAGCCTATATCCTAGGCCTGGCTAAGGACAACTGAAGTGCCTGGGTTCCCTTGACCCAACCACTGCCATCACTAGCAGAGGGAGCAATGGGTAGGGTAATCGTCATGGTATCAGAGTGGCCTATCTCCTTCCTTGTAGACACTGGAGCCACTTACTCAGTCCTGATGGAATATTGTGGATCAACTTCTCCTTTTAGTTCCTCTATTGTCAGGGTAGGAGGACAGCCTTTCCAGCCTTGTCGGACTCCACCACTCAATTGTATTTTCAGGGGTGTTCCCTTGACTCATTCCTTTTTAGTGATGCCAACCTGTCCAGTCCCTTTCCTGGGAAGATACTTTTTAGCCAAAATAGGAACCTCAATCTCCTTGACTCCATCCATTCACCTGACCTCAAGCTCACCAGCATCTTCTTTCCTCCTTCTTCTAACTATCCTACCTACCATTTATGACGCATTGCTTCCCTTGCCAGCCTGTCAAGTGGATGCCAAAGTCTGGGATGTCCAAAACCCCTTAGTCACTAGGCACCATTCTTGTGGTCATTTAGCTATAGGTTCCCACCTGGTATATCACGAAAGCTCAATACCCACTTCTAGAATCTCAGTACTTAAGCTGATTATCATTGAACTTCTAAGAAAAAAACTCCTTCACCCCACTGTCTCTCCTTTTAACACCCCTGTACTTGCAGTTAACAAAGCCCAGTGGAACCTATCACCTGGGTCAAGACCTCCTGCTTCTCAATTCTGCAGTTGTCCCCCTCCACCCTATTGTAGCTAACCCCTATACTCTTCTCTCCACTATCCCCTCGGGTACCTCCCATTTCTCAGTTCTGGATTCCAAGGATTCAATTTTCTCTATCCGCCTGGAAACCAAGTCACAAAATATCTTTGGTTTCATTAGGACTGACCCTAACACCCTTGTTTCTACTCAGCTTACCTGGACTATCTTAGTCCAGAGATTCTGGGACAGCCCACAACTGTTTGGCTTAGCCCTAGCCTCTGATCTACTCTCCTTATTGCTTCCTAAATCTAAACTTATACAATATGTAGATGGCCTTCTCTTCTAAAGCCCATCCTTATGACTTAGCCAAACTAACACCTCTGCCATTCTAAATTTCCTATCCAGCAGGTGCTATTGGGTCTCACCCTCCAAGGTCCAATTGTCCACTTTTGAGGTCAGTTACCTGGGACCAACAATAACCCCAACCCACGAGGGCATCACCCTAGATAGAAAAGACCTAATAGGTCTTGGGCAGTTCCCTCTACTAAAGAAGAAATTTTATTGTTTTGGGGAATGGCTGGTTTCTTATGGTCCTGGGTTCCTTCCTTTTCCTTTCTTGCACGCCCCTTATATGAGGCAGTCTTAGGCCCCTTGCATGAACCCCTTCTTAAGCCCATTACTAAGCCCTTTTGGAGGTGTCAACTGGCTCTTCTTGAGGCCCCAGCCCTCCATCTCCCAGACTTAACCCATCCCTTCTCACTCTATGTAACAGAAAAAGAGGGATATGCACTGGAGCCCTGGGTCACCAACTGGAAGTCTTTTGCACCTATAGCATACCTATCAGAAAAATTAGATCTGACAATCCAAGGATGGGCACCCTGCAATAGTGCCTTAGCGGCTACAGGCTTCCTTATTTAAGTGTCAAAAAAAACCACTAAATTTTGGGTCACCTATTACTTACTTCTCTTCTCACAATCTGTCTCGTCTCACCTTTTAACTCTACCTCCCTCCAGGGTTCATTCCCTCCAGGTAGCACTAACAGAAGACTCTACTCTTACTTTCCAACTCATGTTTCCAAAAGACTATTACTGCCTCCTTTAAGATCTGCCAGACTTCAGATCTTAATTCAAGATATCATAGTCCCACTTTCCCTACCCACTGGCATAGAGGGTCTCTTTCCAGGACTGCTTGGCAACTTGATTTTACCCACATGCCAGCAGTCAAACATGTCTGGAACCTCCTGGTCTTGGTGGACCCATTGTCAGGATAGGTGGAGGCATTCCCCACTACTAACAAAAGATCTCAGACAGTTTCTGATCTCCTTATCCATGAGATTATCCCACATTTTGGAATCCCCACCTCCCTCCAGTCAAACAAGTGTCCTGAGTTCATGTCTCAGGTTTTCCGGTCCTAATCTAAAGCCCTTAATATTCTTTGGTATTTTCATATCCCATACTACTCCAAGTTCTCAGGAAAAACAGAATGAACTAACCGATCTTTGAAAAATATTCTTGTTAAACTATTACAAAAGCTTCATTTCAACTGGATAAAACTCTTCAGTCTGGCCCTTTTCAGGCTAGGAGCTCTCCGCAAAAAAAAAAAAAAAAAAAAAAAAAAAAAAAAAAAAAAAAAAAAACTCCGTCCATCTTGCCTTTTGAGTTCTGTCACAGACCTGCAGTGAAACTGGATAACACCTGAGTGAGGGCTGCGGGGAAGGAGGTAGCAAGGCAACACAAAGAAGGACACCAAGTCTACATTCTGATCAAGGTGTCATTTACTGAATGTCAGGTTAACACTTAAATAGCAGAAATGTACAAGCAGCTTCTCATGGAGGCAACTTTACTTGGCCAAAACATGCAAGGGCTCACTCAAGGTTACACAGAACCTGCTGTTTGGTTACCATGGTTGCCTGGAATTTATTGTCTAGTTCTCAGGGTCAGAGCCCTTGCTGTAGAATTGCCAGGGTCAGTCTCTGAGACACCAAGCTTTAGATTAGAACCAGGACCAAGAGGCCAAATTCCACTGCTCAAATGTGCACTCCAATTTGCCATTAACTCCAAATGGGCTGCCACAGAGCTCATGTATGGAAGACTGGTCTTAACTCCTGGTCTTTTAGCTAAATCCTTGCCTCTTCCTGACCACTTACTTACTCCCTTACTCTGTCATCTCTGTTCTCTTCTATGTAACTTTACTGACCACTGTTTATCACTGCCACACACTGACCCCTGTCCATCTCCTATTAACATTGGGGACCAGGTCCTTCTCTCCCCTCCAGACCAAAGCCCCTCATCTCTTTCTTCTAAATGGCAAGGCCCTTTCAAGGTGATTCTTGTGATCTTCACAGCTGTTAAGATTGAGGGCTTCCCTCACTGGATTCATCTGTCTCACCTAAATCCTTTTACTCTCCCTCTTCAAGAAAATGTCTTCCCCCTACATATCAACTCCAACAGGACCCTGCTCCCTCAAACTCCAGAAGACACCAAAGTCAACCACCTTGCTTCCGGTTCCAGAGAAATGAGGCCTTGCTACAGCAGCCGTGTTTGACCCTACTGGATTGGATATATATTTTTCTTCCTCTCTTTCTTCACCTGTTTCTGTTCAAGGTAGTACCTACAGATGGAGTTTCGAGGTTCAATTCAAGGTTCATCATTGAAAATAAACAATCTCTCCAAATAGTATCGGGAAATTGCTCTATGGGAGGCTGTTAGGAGCCGATTGAAATAGCCATCACCCCCACATCTACTCCTCCTCTTTTATTTGATAGAATTTTTGTTTGCTTCCTCTTTGATCAAACAAAAGATTATTGGAAAAAATGGTCAGACAGATATAGAGGCTTCCCATACTGGTCTTGCCAAATCCACATACCAACACAGAAGAAGCTCCTTCACCTGTATAAAAAAGACTCTCTATTTTTACATCCAAGACCCTTGGGATACCAGATGGGAAACAGGCACCATTGGAAAACTCCACCACCGCCATACTCCCAAATTACCATCCATATCCATCCATATCCAGGAAACATATGTCCAAATTACCCAATCCCTGGGGATGGGAGAAGTAGAGAAGGTAATTATGTATTTCTAACGTCATTGCCTCTCTGACATCTCCCCTCCTAAATAAAACAAACCTGTCTTTTCATCTCCAACTTCAGACTCTGATCTTGGCCTACAAGCACCTTAATGTGACCCAATCAGGCCGTTTCAAAGCTTGCTGGTGTCCCACCTGGGACCAGCTCAGAATTACTGCTGACAGCTTCTCCAGTGACTGTCAAGCATCCTTCACTATTCACTAACTGTCCTGATTCTGATATTGCTAGAACCCCCTACCTTTTTCATACCATCCTTTTTGGCGTGGCAATCTGTTTCAACGCATCTGGGACCCACTTTTCAGGAATGCTATGTTCCTTAGACTGTAATAAAACTGTAATCCTTGATACCTCATCTCAACTCCAATGCCCTACTTCTAATAATACTTTGATTCTTTGTGGTAGTCAGGTCTACCATCATCTTCCTGCTGGTTGGTCAGGAGTTTGCACGCTGGTGTTCCTTTTCCCTGAGCTAGGAGTGATAAAAGAAAAGGAGCCCCTACCAATCCTAGTCGTGGGCTCAAAAGCTGACCAACAGGATAAGAGGGCAATTCAAACCTTGCTCTTCTTGGCTGTTGCAGGAATCACAGCAGCTGTCAAGACTAGGACAGCAGGACTAGCCACCTCACTAACTTTATATTATCAGCTTCCTTCACAGCTCATCCGGAATCTCCACCAAGTGGTTCAGACAATACTAACTCTCCAAGGACAGATTGACTCACTGGCAGCAGTAGTACTTCACAACCTATGAGACTGGATCTCCTCACAGCTAAAGAAGGTGGCCTTTGTATCTTCCTCCAGGAGGAATGCTGTTTATATGTCAACCAGTCAGGTATAGTGAAAGACAAAATCTAACAACTCCAGATAGATCTACAAAAGCGAAGGGAACATCTCGAGGTCTCTAGCTCTTGGGCCTTTGAGAACCCCATATGAAATGGATTCTGCCTTTCCTCACTCCTCTTCTGCTCATCTTTCTGCTTTTGCTTTTTGCACCCTGCTTTATTAACTTCTCTACATTCCTCCAGTAACAAATGAAAAATCCTCTAACCAAACCGTTAATCAGTTACTCTTACAGGATTATCAACCTCTACTCACAGAACTGGATGACAAATGACCTGCCAGTCAACCCCGATGGTGGGGACCAGCTATACTCTGAGAATGACAATGCCCCTATTCAGCAGGAAGTAGCTTGAAGAGCAAAAGTCACCCCTATGCCTTCCCCACCATGACCTTCTTGCTAGTTCCTCACTTTTTAATAAAACAAAAAGGGAGGAATGTTGGGATCTGCTTTATGGCCAGCCCCAAGGGACCTGACAAATGGGATATCAGGCATCTGTGAGGCCACCTATGGACCACCCACTAACTACCTGAAACCACCTGTGCACGCTCTGGGTCACCTTATAAGAGAACTCACCCCACCTCCTCTCTCTTTCTCTCTCTGTCTCTCTCTCCCCTACCCTGCCCAGACATGGTCTCTGTGACTCACTTGTAAATAAAGGAGGGGGGAGTTATTTCCTTTCTCATTTGCTGAATGTCATTTGTAAAATTCATCAGTTGTGCCACAATGTGGCTTTTGCCAACAATGAAGTCAGCAAAACCCTCTTGAAATCTCTAAGCCCTTTCAGCAGATTTGCAATACCATTGTTTTTCCTTCCCCATACAGCAATCTATAGTTTAGTCACAGCCAGAGTGTCATCTGTGTGGCTCTCTATTTCTTCCTATTCTGGTCTTTCCCAACCACCTTTTTTTTTTTTTGTTATCTCTCTGTGGATTGGTTGAACACAGAAAGGGTATCTGAGACTCACGGAGATACTAGGTCATGATGAAATGCCACTATTGCTGTCTTCTGAGGGGTTCTGGCCAACCCACACAGCTTGGGGCCCGAATTCCTGCTTGTTAGGCAGTTATTAGCAGCAAATATTCACTCAGGGTGAGGCCAAGTAAACATAACAGAAGCATTACGAAAATCTTAACCTTAGAGGACCTCATTACAAATACATATAAGTATCCACATAGCACTTGTTTCAAGTTTTTGCAGTTCTCTAGATTAAACTGCACATAGTTTCATGACACCCAGCCTCTTAATATTTTTGTGACATTTCTCTTTGATTCTTTCTTGCTATTTTATGTTCTTCTGAGTTCTTCTTTTCTTTCCAATGACATTTTGAATTTCAATGATTCTGACACTAGTCTTTGGCTAATTGTTCCTATTAACCCTTCCATTTTATGACTTAAAATCAATATACATTTTTATTAAAGGCTCAGGGAAAAGAAGAGACTCTGTAAACTTTCTATATATAAATGCATTTTATTTACCCCAGGCACATCTTTCTGCTACTTATTAAATCTAATGTTCTTTAACTCGATTATGGGTGAAATTTCCACATCCTTTTCTTGCCCATGGGACTCATTATTCAATATTGTATTTTTTTGCCCTACAGTAAACAGCATGCATAATAGTATTAGACTGTTTGTTTTCAAGACAGTCTCTAAACAAGCAGCGCTTTAAATCAAATAGTCTGAAAGTTAAACATTTTATGGGGTCAGAAAAATAAGAGGGATAGAAAACTGGTTTGTCCTGTCTTAGCTATAAGGCCCAGGAAAGCATATCAATCATAATAGAAGTATGAGAAGCATCAAAGAAAATATCACTAATTTTTATTTTTTTAATTTTTATTAATTATTTATTACAATTGATTCACTATGTATCCCAGCTGTGGCACATTCCCTCATCACCTTCAAACACCTCCCTCCTCCCTCTTCTTCCCCTATGCCCCTCCCCTAGTCCACTGATAGGGGAGGTTCTCCTTCCCTTCTATCTGACCCTAGCCTATCAGGTCTCATCAAGACTGGCTGCATTGTCTTCCTCTGTGTTCTTGTAAGGCTGTTCCCCTCTCAGGGGAAGCCTGCCACAGAGACAGTCCCTATTCCCCTTACTAGGGTACCAAACTTGGAGAATAAGCTGCCATGGGCTACATCTGTGCAGGGGTTCTAGGTTATCTCCATTCATGGCCTTGGTAGGGGTATCGGTCTCTGCAGGCCCCCCAAGGCTCAGTTTTGTATTTTGTACATTTGTTTGTTTGTTTTTGGGCTCCGTTGGTCTCCTTTTGGAGTTCCTGCCCCTCCAGGTCTTTCTATTTCTTCCTTCTTTCATAAAATTCCATGCACTCTGCTCAAAGTCAGCCTCTGCTTTGATACCTCTATAAGTAGAGTAGATCAGAGGCTATCTGTGGTAGGCTCTCGTCCTGTTCCCTGTCTTCTCCTGCTTTTAGTGTCTATCACATTTGCCCTTCTGAATGAGGACTACGCATCTTCCCTAGGGTCTTCATTGTTGATTAGCTTCTTTAGGAGTATAGATTTTCATATGCTTATCTTATATTATATGTCTAATAACCACTTATGAACTACTATATACCATGTGTTTCTTTCTGCTTCTAGGTTACCTCACTCAAGATGATCTTTTCCAGTTTCTACAGATATCATGATTTCTTTGTTTTTAATAGCTGAGTAGTATTCCATTGTGTAAAATGTACCATAAATTCTGTATCCATTCCTCAGTTGAGGGAAATCTAGGTTTCCAGATTCTGGCTATTATGAATAGAGTTGCCACAAACATGATTGAACAAATGTAGAGTTGAGCATATATCCCATATATGCCTAGGAAGGGTATATCGGGATCTTGAAGTAGCATTATTCTCAATTTTCTGAGAAAGCGCCAGATTGATTTCCAAAGTGGTTGTACAAGTTTACATTCCCACCAGCAATGGAGGAGGGTTCCTTTTTCTCCACATTTATCTCTAGCATGTGCTGTCACTTAAGTTTTTGATCTTAGCCATTCTGATGGATGTAAGGTGGGATCTCAGGGTCATTTTGCTTTGCATTTTCCTGATGGCTAAGGATCTTGCGCGTTTCTTTTAAGTGTTTCTCTGCCATTCGATATTCTTCTATTGAGAATTGTGTTTAGCTCTGAACCATTTTTTTAAATGGATTACCTGATTTGTTGGTGTTTAACTTCTTCAGTTTTTATATATTCTGAATATTAGCCCTGTCAGATATAGGATTGGTAAACATCCTTTCCCAATCTGTAGGCTGTTGTTTTGTTCTGATGACAGTGTCCTTTGCTTTACAGAAGTTTTTCAGTTTCATGAAGTCGTATTTATTGACTGTTGTTCTTAGAGGCAGTGCTGTTATTATTCTGATCAGGAAGTTGTCTCCTGTGCCAGTGAGTTTGAGGCTCTTCCTTACTTTTTCTTCTAACAGGTTTAGTGTGTATGGTTTTATGCTGCAGCCTTTGATCCTCTTGGACTTTACTTTTGTGCAAGGTGATAAGTATGGATCTATTTGCATTTTTCTACAACTAGATGTAGACATCCAGTTAGACCAGCACCATTTGTTGAAGATGCTATCTTTTTTCCTTTGTATTGTTTTGGTTTCTTTGTCAGAAATCAAATATCTGTAGGTATGTGGGTTTATTTCTGGGTCTTCGATTTGATTTCACTGAGCCTCCAGACTGTTTCTATGCCACTACCATGCAGTTTTTTTTTACTGTGGCTCTATAGTGTTCTTTGAGATGGAGGATGGAGATACCTCCAGAAGATCTGTTTTTGTACAGGATTGTTTTAGCAATCCTGTTTTTTTTTTTTTTTCCATATGAAATTGAAAATTGTTTTTCAAGTTCTATAAAGAATTGCGTCTGTATTTTGATGGGAATTGCATTGAATCTGTAGATTGATTCAGGTAGGATGGCCATTTTCACTATGTTAATTATACTGATCTATGATCATGCTAGATCTTTCCATCTTCTGATATCTTCTTCAATTTATTTCTTCAAAGACTTGAGTTTTTTTTTGTTTTTTGTTTTTTCTTTTTTTCATGCAAGTCTTTCGCTTGCTTGGTTAGAGTCACACCAAGTTACTTTATGTTATTTGTGGCTATTGTAAAGGGTGTTTTTTCCCTAATTTCTTTCTCAGCTGTTTTGTTTTTTGTATACAGGAAGGCTACTGATTTTTTTTTTTGAGTTAATTTTATATCCTGCCACTTTGCTGAAGGTGTTTATCTACTTAAAGAGTTCTCTGGTAGAATTTTTGGGGTCACTCATGTATATTATCATATCATCTGCAAATAATGATACTTTGACTTCTTCCTCTCCACTTTTATTCCCTTGATTTTCTTTCGTTGTTTTATTGCTCTAGGTTGGATTTCAAGTACTATGTTAAAGAGATACAGAGAGAGTGGGCAGCCTTGCCTTGTCTCTGATTTCAGTGGGGTTGTTTTAACTTGTTTTCCATATAAATGAAGGTACAACTTACCCAAACTTATGGGACATGATGAAAGCAGTGCTAAGAGGAAAGTTCATAGCACTAAGTGTCTTCAGAAAGAAGTTTGAAACATCTCATAAAAACAACTTAAAGGCACACCTGAAAGCCTTAGGGGAAAAAAAAGAAGAAGAAGAATCCGATACAACCAAGATGAATACATGCCTGGAAATAATCACACTCAGGGCTGAAATCAATAAATTACAAACAAATAAAATGATTCAAAGAATCAATGAAACCAAGAGCTGGTTCTTTGTGAAAATTAACAAGATAGACAAACCCTTTGCCAAACTAACTAAAAGGCAGAGAGAAACTATCCAAATCAACGAAATCAGAAATGGAAGGGGGACACAAAAACAGACACAGAGGAAATTCAAAGAATCATTAGGTCTTACTTCAAAGGCCTATACATCACAAAATTTGAAAATCTAAATGAAATGGACAATTTCTAATATAGATTCCATTTACCAAATCTGAAACAAGATCAGGTAAATAGATTAAACAGTCCTTTAACCCACTGTCATTAAAAGTCTCCCTTCCAAAAAAAAGCTCAGGTCCAGATGGTTTCAGTGCAAAATTCTACCAGACCTTCAAAGAAAAGCTAACACCAATACTCTTCAAACTATTCCACAAAATAGAAACAGAAGGAACATTACCAAACTCATTCTATGAGGCCACAGTAACATTGATACCTAAACATCACAAAGACCCAACATTAAAAGAGAACTTTAGAGCTATCTCTCTTATGAACATTGATACAAAAACACTCAATAAAATACTTGCAAACTGAAACCAAGAATACATAAAAGCTATCATCCTCTGTGACCAAGTAAGCTTCATCCCAGGCATGCAGGGGTAGTTCAATATACAGAAATCCATCAATGTAATCTACCAGGTAAATAAACAGAAGAAAAAAAGAAAAAAAAAAACAAAATACTTAATCATCTTCTTAGATGCTGAAAAAGCACTTGACAAAGTCCAACACCTATTCATGTTTAAAGTCCTGGAGAGATCAGGGATACAAGGTACACACCTAAACATACTAAAGGCAATATACAACAAGCCTGTAGCCAACATCAAACTAAATGGAGAAAAAAAATCACTTCTTAAGCAGAGTCAGATAACCTTGAGGCCAGATCAATATGGAATCCTTAGACCTATTCCAGGATCATGTTAGAGGACTCACTGAAGAAGGAGCCACAATGTGACTAAGAAAGGTTTGGAACTGGCTGGAGATTCAGCATTTCTAACATGCCAGCCATGCTGACATCAGAGAACCTGAACTATGCTTTGAGGAAGAAGACTGCAGAAAAAATAACCAACAGCCAACCAGCAGCTGGGCAGGTGTCTCTGTAACTAAAGCACTTGCTGAGCAAGCATGAAGATCTGAGTTTGGATCCCCAGAAGCCACATAAAGCTGAACCCTGCACTGTATATATGTAATCCCAATACTCCTAAGGTTATATAAGAGAGGAAACCAGGAGAATTCCTGGCATCCGTAGCAGCAAACAGTAAGTGGTCTTGTCTCAAACAAGAAAGATGATAAGGAGTGACATGTGAGGTTGCCTTTTCAACTCCACAAGTTCACTCTGGCTTGTATGCCTACATGTTCACACACATGAACATGTTCTCTGTACACACACACACACACACACACACACACACACAGGTTGGGGGAGAAGGAAAAAGGGAGGAGAGAAAGAGAAAAGAGAGAGAGAGAGGAGAGGGAGAGAGAGGTTTTCTTTTAAGGAAAAACCAATTGATATCAGGGCTCACCTGAAATCTGCAGGATTAGAATCTGCATGTACATATGTATGTAAGGCTCCTGAGTTCCCCAGGTGGTCATTAAAGTTTGACAAACATTCATAGAAAGGATACTTTCCCTTTAAAGCTCCTGTGTTTTAAGTGATTTCTCAGTTTACTTGATTATTGGGCCTTCCTTCAACTGGAAGAGTTGTGGTGAGAAGCTGTTTTGTATGCTTTTCCATCAATTTCATTATCCAAATTGTTTGTCTATTTATAAGTAACCTGTGCTATGTATCGATATTCTTCAAAATGAGTTAAACATGTATTGATTTTTCCCGACCTATGAAGTGCTATCCATAGCGCAGTGTTCCAAAGAGAAACAAGATATGGTCCCTGCTGTCAGAAAAACATAGAATTCAAGTAGGGTTATTTGTCCCAGTCAAGATTCAACATACATAATACCAAATTAATGTTTAAATATGTGAAAGGGAATAAAAAACAAACTATTTTTTGTAATAAAACATCTTCATTTTATAGTTGGATAATTAGAAGTGTTGTATTTTTTCCAGCTGTGCATGCCCCCCAAATTTACAGATTCCTATAACTATTAACAGTCATACTTGGTATAGCATAACAAGGGTATTGTGTAGGTAAGGACTCCTCATGAGGAAATACCATCAAGCAGCTCAGTTAGCAAATCTACAAGGAGAATTGATAGAGCTATTTCTCCTAATTTTCCTAGGGAGGGAAACGCTAAAGTGCAAACCAGATTTCAACCTTTCTTTTCCACTTGCATAGGTATGTCATGCTAGGAGCTAGCTGATGCTATGCACAGTTTCAAAAGTGGATGTGCCAAAGAGGAGTGTGTAGGTAAAAATGTGTTTGTATGGAAAATAGTTCACCCTAGTCTCAGAGCTATATCCTGGAAATGAAACATCTGAAATAACATAGGAACTCAGTAAATGAGGACTACATAATGTATTCATTATTTGTCTGATTGTTCTGACAAAGGCAACTTATAGAAGAAAGGGTTTATTTTGACTTATAGTTCCAGGGTATAGAAAGAAATCCTGGTGTAAAAGACCGGAAGACAGGAAAGAGAGGTGGCAGGCCACATAGCATCTATGGTTACAAAGAGGAATGTATGGTGGTGCTCAACTAGCCTTCTCTTTTTTTATTCAGTCAAAGACTGACCCATAGAATGGTGTCCTGCACAGTTAAGCTATCTTTTCTCACCATCATTAACTTAATCCAGAAAATCCTTCAGAGATATACCCACACTTTTCCCCCAGAATGGGATTCTAAATTCGATCAAGTTGACAATGAAGATTTAACCACCACAAATGAGAATGTAGATATCTTAGTGCATATTGCCTGGAAGATTATCTGACACATAATATATCCCTGTGTTGTCTTGAAGACATGAATGATTAACCAAGTGTCACATTGTGGTTTGGGGGACATAATACTATGCACACTAACTTAACATTAAAAAAAAAACAGAGGGCATAGAGTGACCTGTATTGAGTGGGATATAGCTGTTATAACTATTCTATGATCACTAGTAGAAAATGACACTTTGACATTTAGCTCTGAAAAATTAATTCAGATGTTTAATGCAAATTAGTAGAAATGTTTAATTTTTTAAATCCATGATGTAAACAAAGATCATTCTAGAGACCAATATTGGAAATTTCTCCAGAGTTTGAGAGAGAGAGAGACAGAGAGAGAGAGAGAGACAGAGAGACAGAGAGACAGAGAGACAGAGAGACAGACAGCCCTGAACAAGTATTATGCAAAAATTCTTTTTACATATTTCAGTTTGCTTTCTATCCATTCGCATAAGATTGTTTTTGGAAAGGGAAAATACTTCCCAAAATCTCTCCTGAAAACCACCTTTATTAAGAGAATAGTTTTCATTTGTGTGCTCATTAAATGCATTTTGCTTTAGTGGATCTGTAAAAGCAATCCTTTTCTTGCTTAGCTCCTCTAGATAATGTGTCTACTAACTTGTCTCCATTTATTTTCATCTTATGGAGAAAAATGGTTCTCCCTTCTAAGGCTAGCTACCAAACATCCTCAGAATGGGAGAGAAGGGTGTTCTCTAGATGATGTTTAAAAAAAAAAATCACTGAAATTCAGATGGGAAAAGCAGAGAGTTTGTTATGTTTGTTTCTTTGGCACAACATCTCACCTGCCACTCTTAAGGTGAAAATAAAAGGGCAAGTTTGCATCTACAAATAAGTTTTACAAATAGCCACTGAATTAAATCAGTAACTCTTCCAGAGTTTTGCTGCCAGTTGAAGAGATTAGAATTTTTGCTCCCAGATGAGATAAGTGGGGGGCTGTACTAAGAGAGGGCCCTTGGATTAAACACTTCTTTGAAAAGGTGTTAGTGTCCTCAGGAATGTTCTATGAGGGATTTATCTGAATAATTATGAAATATAAGACTTGTGAAATTCACATATTTGCAAATTCAACCATTTTTTAAAAATTACTAGAATGCTTTTATATCCAAAATCATGCAAAGGTCATAAAATGACAAAAATTGTTATAGTACTGGTTGGAGAGATTGCTTAGTAGTTTAAATAGCATATTTTCTTCTTCCAGAGGACCCATGTTCATTACCCATCACCCATATATCAGTCCACTCACTAAGGACATGTAAGAGTCCCCGGGTATTGGTGTCCTTTTCTGGCTTCTTTGGGCACTCACACACATGTTCTCATAACCACACCCACAGAGATAAAAATAAAACCAAAAATTTTAAATACTTAAAATTTTATTTCACTTGTATGAAGATGTGTCTACATGTATGTGAGTGTACTTCATGAATATAGTGCCCCAAAAAGGTCAGAGTAGGACAATGGATCTCCTGAAACTGGAATTAGAAGTGATTTGAGCCAGCACATGAGTGTGAGGACCCAAACCTGGGTCTTCTATAAAATCAACAGTGATCCTAATCACTAAGCCATCTATATAACTCCTAAAAACAAAATTTTAAAACAGATTGTGATCAGTTTGTAAAGAAAGCAGTGTGTGCTTTATATATGTGTGTGTGTGTATTTATATGTGTGTATGTATATCCATAATTACTCAGATAATATAATTCAAAAAATGTATAATCTTTGAATCTAGATGGAACACTCTGAAAACATACTTAAATAACGACAATTTTTTTCATGGTAAAATATGGTTTTCTTCATTTTTTTCTTTCCTTTTTTTTTTTAAATGAGCTTATAATACTCCTGATTTTTGTAATTGAAATTTGATGAAAGATGTTAAAATTAATTATGAAAACAAATTTAATTATGACTTATATTAGCTAACTAATTTCCTTTGGTACATCAAGATTATTGTAAACCAATATCAAAAATAAAGTTACAACACATTGTCACTGAGTGAAACAGGAAAAATGTTTTTCTATTACGGTGTCTTTCATGTCATAATATTCCATGTCTTTGTGTTTGGTTTCTTCCCTTTTCAAATAGATACCCAGGCTCATTCCTCAAAGTCAAGATCTGAAAACTAGAGTTCTTTTTTTCTAATGTGGCCATGAACAATTATAGCCTTATTTCTCACTAAAATAATTCTATGGTAACTTGCTTTGTTAGACACTAATCTAGATACTGCTTAGAATTTTAAAAGTACTCTTCTTGTTCTATCTACAGCTTTAGTTTCTGTCTTGAATGCACCCCACTCTCTGTATCCAACTTGCTGGAGCCCTTCCTACCTCCTCAAAGACTTAGAACAATCCCCAATTTAACCAACACCACCTGGTCTGTAAGGAAAAGGAATGTGAGAACAGCTAGAGACATTCATGGTTACCTAACTTTCAGTGCTCAAATACCTTTATAATAGTTACCCGTATCTCTGCTAGTTAATGTTGATAGCCAACATAATGTGAATTTAGAATTACCATGTGGTTTATATGAGGTGAGATGATCCACCCACCATAAATATGCACAGTACCATTCTAGTCTGAATAAAAAGCAGAAAGTGAACTAAGCACCAGTATTCATCTTTCTGTGCTTCCTGATTGTGAGTACAATACAATCAGCCACTTTACACTCCTTCCATTATGACTTTTCTTCCTTCTTCTATTATGACAGATTGTACCTTGAAATCTGAGTCCAAATAAATCCTGTTTTCCTTGTTTTTTGTCAGCCTCTTTGTTGCTGCTTGTGAAAGGTTAGAGTTAATTCCTGGGGCTGGGGCAGAATCATAAGACCACATTCTTTTCAGAGCAGAGGGCTAGCCCTGAGGCTAGGGCAGAGTCCCACGTTCCTTTCAGATAATGGGCCAGCAGCAGTCCCCACCCAGATAAACCTCAGGGTATGACTGGAGTCACTTGGCCCCTAAGAACTAGAGGTCAGATGTCTCCCAGGTAGCTAGGCCCGACCGTTAGCAGTCTTGGCGCCTAAAAATAGACCAATCATTTTAAAGGTCAGCTTCCCTAGAGACCACCCTGCTTGTGTTTTGTTCCTCTTACCCAATCCTGTAATGCCAAGGCTTGTATTCCAGGAGAGAACATGAGCAATGTCTACTCCTTCCCTTAAAGTCCCAGTGTTAAAGTCCTAATAGTAAACTGAGTCAGGCTTCTGCCAGTGTTCACACTGGGGAACCAATGCATATATTGGGTTTCCTTACAGAGAATAGGTGAAGGTTGTGGGTGCTTTTCTTCCAACAGGTTGTAGCATCTGAAAAGCCTTACCCAGCTGAAAACCACATACATGGAGAACCCCTGCTTTCCCTATTTTTTTCAAGCCTGTATACTCTAGCCCCTCCTCAGGGGCCATGCACAATTAAGGCAGTGTTGCATACAACAGGTGGAAAGGAACAACTGGATACTCAGGTGAGGTTCTTCTGGCTCTCCCTACACCTCTATGGGGAGTACAGACTGTCAACAAGCCCTACTGGGATGCTGTATTGTGGCAGGTGGGGGGGGGGGGCACAGCTGCATGCCTGAGATGAAAATTGCATGCCTAAGAGGAGAAACATTCATGACAGCTGCATGCATTTGTAATCTAAGTGATGAGGACACAGACACAGGTGGACTCCTGTGGCTCTGTGGCCTGCCAGCCTGTCCTAATTGGCAAGTTCCAGGTCAATGAGAGACCCTGTCTCAAGATAATGTAGATGACAAATGTCAGCAGCACTGAGGTTGACAAATCATTCTAGTCTGTGCTGGGTAGGGAAGTGTGCATTTATTTAAATCGGCGTGCATTCATTTGTAGCATAGAAATCAGTTCTGCGAAGCATTTCATTCCTTAGACAGTTTAAGCGATGACATGGAAGATTTACCTTGTCCCACCTTCACCGCAGCACCATCCCATCTATAAACAAGGTTCTCATGAATTTAGAACACTGCAAACTCATGTGAATTTAATAACTTTAGTTGAGGGGAAATAAGATAAGATCCAAGCATGTGGAGAAGATACCATGGCTCTAAGGCTGTGGGGCCCATCACTGTCAGTCTGACATGAATATTTATGGAAGCACATTCCACCATGAATGCATTTGTCTAGAACAAGATTGTTTCATTCTGCTATAAGCAGAAGCAAAGCTTTCTAAACACAGCTGCTATTATTTGAAGTGAGTAGGTTCTACATTGACTTCAGGTAGAAACAGTACATGAATTTAATACTCAGGTGACAAACATGGAAAGATAGGGATTAAGAAAAAGACTTCCATTGCCTGAAACTGTGTTTTTTAAAACACTAGGTATTAACCATTTGTGTCTATAAAGCACTTAGAATGTGGTAGTGCAAACTGAGATATGAAATAAATGTCAGATACACACAGGTTTTAAATTTTTGTTACATTTTATGTATTTGGGGGAGAAACACATACACGTGTGGAGGCTAGACGATATATTGCAGTAGTCAGTCTCTCCTTCCAAATTAATTCCCTGGAATTGAACTCAAGTTGTCAGACTTGGTGACCGGTGCCTTTGCCCACTGAGCCATTTCACAGGCGTTCAACTGGGTTTTAAACACTTTATAAGAAAGGATATAAAATGCCTCAATAATTTCTATATTGTTTGCCATGCAAGTAATAACATCGAAATATGTTGGATTAAATAACTACATTGTTAAAATTAAGTTCCACTGTGCTGCTGTGATTTTCTGTAAAGACAGGATCCCACTATGCAGGCTAGGCTATCCTCAAGCTGATGATCATCCTGCCTCCACCTCCTGAGTGCTAGAATTACAGGTCTATGTCACCATGCCTGACATCTTTTGTTAAAAACTTACTAATTTTTTTTATGGGTATGCATGCTTTTAACTGTTGAGGCATTCTTCCATCCTCATCTTTTCTTAATGAGCCTTCTAGAAAATTAGAATGTATAGATATTTCTTCATTTCTGTTTCTCTTGATTAATATTGATCTAAGAAAATATATTTCTGTCATTCTTTTGACAAGATGCACTACATTTTAATCATGTGAAGATGTATGTGAGTATGTGCATGATGCCCATGGAGGCTAAAATAGGCCATTTGATTGAGACTCCTGGAACTGGAGTTACAGGTATTTTGTGAGCCTCTTGATATGGATGCTAGAAATTGATCCCAGATCCTTTGCAACATCAGCACCTGCTGTTAATTGCTGAGCCATCTCTCCAGCCTATCATTTTAAAAGTCTCTCTGTGATGCTCGTTCTTGTGAAAGCAACATGCAACACCATGGGTTTTCATCCTTGGCTACCCAACTACTGTTGTAGAAATTTTATTTTATTTATAAATAAAATGCATGCATGTATGTATGTATGTATGTATGTATGTATGTGTGTATGTATTTATTTATTGCCAGTGTGTGCATGGTACATGTCTATAGGTCAGAGGACAGTTTGTAGGAGTTGGCTATTTCCACTGTGTGGGTCACAGGGATTGAACTCAACTCATGTTGTCATTTAATTTCATCAGGTCTGGAGAGATTTAAAAATAAAGGGTTAGAAAGATGGCTCAGTGGTTAAGAGCACCTGTTGCAATTGCAGAGGACCCGGTTTGGTTCCCAGAACCCACATGGTAGCTCACAACCATCTGTAACTTCAGTCACAGAAGATCTGATTCCTCTTTTCACATCCTTGGGCTCCATGCATGCACATAGTATACATACATGCATGCAAGTAAAACACTCATCTACATAAAATAAAAATTAATTTGAAAGTACCAATTTGTGGATATCCACAGACATAAAAAAGAAATAAATATATAAATAAGAAAGGAAGAAAGAAAGGAAGGAAGGAAGGAAGGAAGGAAGGAAGGAAGGAAGGAAGGAAGAAAGAAAGAAAGAAAGAAAGAAAGAAAGAAAGAAAGAAAGAAAG
>NW_026592776.1:6289275-6300951 GCF_907164565.1 Psammomys obesus | reverse complement strand
AAGAAAGAAAGAAAGAAAGAAAGAAAGAAAGAAAGAAAGAAAGAAAGAAAGAAAGAAAGAGAAAGAAAGAAAGGTAGATAGGTAGATAAAGGCAATAGACCTGACTCATACAAAAATTTACTCAAAACAGATAAGCTTAATGTAAAATGTACCTTGCTATGAGATGGCCTACTGAAAATGAAGCAAAGTTCTGTTTCTAATGAAAACCAAAGTCATGGCTTTTAAAGCCAATATGGTAGTCCTAAAATGAGTCCTCAACCTCTACACCCAATCCCTGGCAAGAAAACAAATATCTCTCATTTTCTGCTGGCCAACATTGCTAAGTCTGGACACAACCTAAATATATTAGGAAGAGAGCTGCTCCAAGAGAAATAAATTTGAGCAGTATACCATTATCAACTGCCATAGGATCCCTGAGAGAATCTGACAATGCTCTGGGAATCTGAGTTTGTTATGCATGTCAAAGCTAACAAGCACCAGACACCAGAGCAAACAGGCTGTGACCTCTGATATGAATGCAGTCAAGGTCAATAATGTGATCTGGCCTTTTGGTGAGAGATAAGGCATGTGTTCAGCTGCCTATTCCTTGTGATGCTTTGGACCACAACAAAATTGAGATTGTCCAAACTGGGTCCAGCTGAATAATTCTAAATATACCTGATTTTATCATAAAAAGTAAAGTGGAAAACGATAAAGCTTGTAAAATTGTTGTTCATTGAGAATTTCTTTTTTCACTTATTTATTTATTTATTACAATTTATTCACTTTATATTCTAGCCGCAACCCCCTCTTCTCATCCCCTTCCAATCCAGGCCTCCCTCCCTCCCTCTTCTACTCCCATGCCCCTTCCCCATTCCACTGATAGGGGAGGTCCTCCTCCCCTTCCCTCTGACCCTAGCCTATCCGGTCTCATCAGGAGTGGCTGCATTGTCTTCCACTGTGGCCTGGCAAGGCTGCTCCCCACTCAGGGGGAGGTGATCAAAGAACCAAACTCTGAGTTCATGTCAGAGACAGTCCTGTTCCCATGACTAGAGAACCCACTTGGAGACTGAGCTGCTATGGGCTACATCTGTGCAGGGGTTCTAGGTTATCTCCCTGAATGTTAGAGTACCCTGAGAATTTCATACATGTATAAAATGAGTTTTGATCATATCTATTCCCACTCCCTTTACCAACTTCCTGCCTTTTATTCTTGTTTTTATCTTTATAGCCTATTGAATCCAATTACTGCTGCATGTGTGCATGCATATGGGTATTGAACTACCTACTGAACGGAAAACATTGAAGAGGAGCTTCATGATTACAGGATGAATTCTTAGACTTGCTACCAAAAGCATTATCCATTAAAAGAAAAAAAAATGGTGAGCTAGATGTAACCCCAAGCAAAAACTGATGTTCTATGAAAGCCCATGTCCAAAGGGTGAAAAGATAAGCTATAGTATAGAAAAACATATTTGTGTCACTTTTCTCAAAATAACTACTAAGAAGCAGCTTAAAGAAGGTAGATATTTATTTGGGACTTTTGTTTTAAGGTTCACAGTGCCAGGGATCCCATCCTCACAGTAGGAAAGGACAGAAGGTATCTGGTCACATTTTCCCCTTTGTGCTCAGAGAGAGATAAATGCTGTGCTCAGCTAACTTTTTCCTTTATATGTTACGCAATTTGGGATCTCAGCCCAGAGATCCAACATCTAGGGCAGGTCTGTCCACCTCCGTTAACCTAATGTGGAAAATCCTTCACACATGCTCAGAAGCTTGTTACCATGGTAATTCTAGATGCTGTCAAGGTGACAATAACCAACACAGTATCTGACTGATATCAAGAAGCTATACAGAACCTTCCAGCTCAACAGCAAAGCTACAACGAATTTAATTAGAATATATGAGCAAAAAGATTCAAATAAATATCTTACCGGAAAGGATTTATGGCCAACAAATAAGCAGTTGAGATGTGAATGCCATCCATTAGAGAAATGAACACTAAAGGTACTGCATGAGAATCTAAAATTATCTGAATACATTTTCTCGAGTTTAAAAGCACACTGGGGCTGGTGGTGAAAGTCTTTGGCAGAGCATTCACTTACCATACAAGAGACCTAAGGCTCAATTTCCAGCACCAAAACACACACACACACACACACACACACACACACACACACACACACACACTCCACCCTTCCCCTTCTCTCCCAGATTCTGATTTAACTGACCTGAAGTAAGACCTGAGCAGGGCAAACCTGAAATCTCTTCTTCCGATATTTAATATACAGCTGAAGTTAAGGGATGATTCTTCCTGGGTAAAGTGTCTCTCATAATAGGAATTTGTAAAATAGAGCCTGAAGGCAGGTGAGGAAAAAATGCTGATCTAGGGATTTCTGAGTAAGGGTGATCTTCACCTTCAATACATAAAATTAGAGAATAAATGCAGCCTCTTTTGGGGATCCATTATACCTCAACATAATGTCAAGCTGGAGAGCAAGCTGTTTGGATTCACTGGATTTACTCCAGTACTGAAAAGAATTCATGTATAAGAACACATTTGGAGCAGCTGAGCAAGTAGACAAACTTATTAGTGATGTCTTCCTATATCCTCTTTCCTTTCTCCATTAGTATCTCTTTTGTCTATAAGATCACTCACTGTCAGTTCAGTCTGTTCATTGAACTTTTCTGGGGAGGTTATAAAATGTCCATCACTGAGCCACACCCCCGAATAGTCTTATGTCACGTGTGTGAATGACAGCATATGATTTTTTTTTAAAGACTCCCCATTCTCAGGGGGGGAATTCTGGTATGCAACTAAATCTGAGAAGCATTGTTTCAGACCACTGTCTCTCAAGCTTATAGGTAAGTTGAAATTACCTGAGGGAGTGTTTTGTTTTGCTTTGCTTTGTTTTTCTAATACCCAATGCAGAACTCCAACAATTTTGACTTTGTTGCCAAGCCATGGGAAATTTTAAAGGATCCTAAATGACAGAGGACATGAGGGATAGGTATGGGCACAGGTACTTTGATATTCTGTATTTTAAAGACATATTTGTATTTCATACTGTACAGAGGAGTATGCACATATATGTTACTAAGAATGTAACATGTACACATTACTAATGAAGAGTTTGTTCTGAGTTAACTACTTTCCAGCCCAGATGCACCTAGAGTAGACCAAGATGCTAACTTGAATGCTTTAACAGTTAGAAACAGACAAGTTGAGGGTCACTAGGGTCTCTGATCTCTCCAATTTTATCGACTATTCTAGTATTTATAAGGCCGAGACACCTTTTTACCTTATTCAATTTCCAATGTATATCACAGTATCTTATTTTCTTTAAAAACAAAGAGTTGTCTATCCTGAGCCCACAAGACCCCTCAGCTATATAATTGTCAATATAACTGACAATGTCATATAATTGTCCAAGTAATTGTTCTCTGTCCTATTTTTTTTTCTTTTGCTCAATAGAATGTCCTGAAAATCTTTTAAATATATTATTGTTACTTCTTTCCCAACCCCATTTAGTCTGATGTCATTGGTCTGGGGTGTAACCTAGGTGTAAATACGAAAGAATGTTCTTTCTTCTTCATTGAGATCTATTATTTGAGAATTGAGCACAAACTGACTACAGGTAGATTGATAGGAGAAAAGGCTTATTTGTAAGTTTTCTGTGCATGGAGACATCACAAGAACATCTGTATCTAATAACCAAATGAGATTCAAAATTGTATATGTTTCCTTTTTCAAAAACATTCATTTTATTTTTAACTGTGTATATGTGTGTGGGGAGGGGTATCTATATGTGAGCACAAGTGTCAGAATGCCCTTGGAAGCCCACAATGTCAGAGGCCCCAAAATTGGAGTTATAGATAGTTAATTGTGAGCCTACTAACATGGGTGCTGGAAACCAACTTTGGTTCCTCTGCAAGATTAATGTGTGCTCTTAACTACTGAGCTATGTCTATAGTTTTTATATCTCCTGTTTATAAAGAAGTGGATGATGTAGGCATTTTTGAGGAAGTATAAATGATTTTGAGAGAGATAAATAGGCCCAAAGTCTCCACAATAGTCTGGAACAAAGTTTGCCAGAACTCTGAGTGTTCTTTGGACTCTAGGTCTTGGGTCTTTCTTCCTGTAGCATGCATCAGTATTCCCCAGTTGATGAGAACATCAGATAAAGCTTTATCATATTTTCAGGATAGCGTTTCCTGTTCACTGGTATTTCTGTTTATTACATTTATTTATTTTAAATATGTGTGTTTGGGTAGAGAAGTAGGACCATCATGCACATGGAGGTCATGGGACTCAGTTCTCTCCCTCCACCATGTGGCATCTTGGAAACCAAACTCAGGTCATCAGGCTTGGTGACAGGTGCACTGAGCTTTTATAAAAAAGAGTTTTTAGTGATTCTATATTTAGATAAGTTTGAAAGCACTGGCTAAAGTGATACTTTTTAGTGATGAATAACTGACTTAGGTGCAAGAAAATCTTAGTAAAAACAGTTAAAAAATAGAAAATAAGTTGGTAAAATATACCTAGTATTCAAATGAGGTACTTGCTACACCAACTAAAGCGTTTGCAAGTGCAAAAGACAATGTTTATAGAAGCGTCATTACTGGGAACACCAAATCCCAAATTGAAAGCCTTGCCTCCTACACTTAGGAGTCTCCTGTGCATCAGAATCTCTTGTGTGAACTGAGCAGAGTTCATTGGCATGCCAAGTCTCCAGATGTAATGAATGAGAGCAGAGAGAGGCTCTTCTGTTCAACACTGACTTCAACTCATCAACTCTCTCCCACATGGTGGGCCAACATCAAATGCAAATTAAAGATAAACTAATTTAAGCACCAACTGCCTCTACCTCATCTCGAAAGGAGGCTGGTGTTTGTGATCACACCTCCGAAGTGATGCACACCACCTGCAGACTGTTATTTTCATCTCATGTGCATAATTACATAGCCTTGCTTTGAAGCTATGTCTACACTCACTTCCAGATTCAACAATACTGGAAGATATCCTCCCAAAAGGATGCATCCTCTCCATCCCCATTCAGAAGACACTTTTGAGATGAGAATCTGAGAGGAGTCAGCACCTCTGGCAGCAAGCTTTAGGGAGATCTGGAAGGAAAAAAAAATGTTTAAATGAATGAGAGAGAATTTTATGCTTTGCCCTATGACTAAAAGTCTCATCTCTTGCCAAAAGAAACAGATGCCAGAATATGAGTCACACTAGCAAGGGGAGTGGGATGTTAATGGCCTAGAATGGCATGTAACTGAGGTCCTCTGAACTGTGGCTAAAAAGTCAGGCAAACAAGTGTGTTGAAAGCTTGTTGCCCTAGATTTTCTTGGGCCGAGCATTCTGGAAGCAAACGTTTAAACATTTGGGAGGTTCAATGATTGATTTGTACAGCTGAGCCTATTGGAAAGTTTTTCCACAAGCAGATGAAGATGTGAAGTTGGAACATAAATGTAGGTTAGTTAGGATGAATGTTAGAATTTCTAAACACCCTCTTGGATTTGTATAGTTCTTTTCCTCCGTGAGGAATGGGAGAGAGCATGGGGTAAATGACTATCCAGGATGGTTTGTCTTTAGATCTCTGGTGGTTCTTCCTGCAAAGCTGTATAACCAGGGCTATGGCCAGAGACAGGAGTGAAAAGCCCTTGCATTTCATTATGCATACTGGCTTCTGCTGACCATGTGGATCTTGGATTCTAGGAAGATTAAAAATCTATTCAACAGCCTGTTGAAACACATCCTACTGTTTCTGGTTCTAAATGTCTGGAGTTGGGGGCAGGGCAAGGAGGCTTGAGAATTTGGATCTCCAAAACTTCTCAGGAGATGTGGGAGCTGGTTCAGGGATTGGTCTGAGAGGGGACTGCTGAGAGAATACCTTATAAATTATCCTATTAATTTATGGGTACCTTATATTTATCTATAGGAAAATTTGCATATAATACTGAGGACTTATTCACAGGTAACATTTTTTTTTTTTCGGGAGATATTTGTATGCCCAGCATGCTAAGTTAACACAGGATTTGAAGTCACATGAAAGGTACTTGCTACTTTTAAACAGTTCTTATATGACTTATGTGGCAGGGGACTTTTGGTTTTACATACAGAGCAGCAGCTAAATGAAAAGCAGGGCAACAACACAAAGAAAATTCAGAGGCAGAATGGGAACGATCAAACTCAAAATACAGAGAGCAAAATGGGTCAGTGGAGAGACTGGAAAGAGAGCACTACTACTTTGTGGGTGAGGTGTTCATGTTTTAGAGAGAAGGCAAGACCAGTCTTGAAAAACAAAAACAGTAGGGTTTTGTTTATTTATTTACCGATTTCTTGATTATTAATGCCCACAAGGTGTGTGAGGCTGTGTTGAGTTGCACATCTGAGGGAATTTCCTAGTTGGGAGGCTGGTGATGACAGGATATGTGCCAGTGGAGGTGAAGTTCAGCTTTTCTGAATTCGTACATTTGGAAATGGCCTGGTATTTACTGGCCAGCCAGTATTGGGTCTATGTAGATTCTCCTTAGATGCTGGAGGATGGATTTAAAGCCCTCTCAGGTTCCATTTCTTTCTCATGTAAAACAAGTATATCCAGAAAAAAATGGAGTTTCATTGGAAACTATCTATAGTTTATTTAAACCTATTAGCCCATTTGGAGCCTATAAAAGCTATTTCATAACTTTGAAAGTTGATAGCCATAAGGAAGAATATTCTTTAATGTGTTTTTCCTTTAGATTTATTTTTTGTTTTATTTTGTGTTTTGTTTTATTTTATTTTATTTTATTTTATTTTGTTTTATTATGTGCTTTGTGCATATGCATAAATGTGCATCATTTGTGTGCCTGTTAACCTCAGGCCAGAAGAGGGGGTTGAAATCCCTGGGACTGGGATTAGGGATGGTTGTAGATGCTGGGAACTGAAACTGAGCTCCCTACAAGAGCAATGGGTGCTCTCAACCACCAAGCAATCTCCCTGGACCAAGCAAAATAATGTCTATAGACCCCTAAATTGTGTGCCATGGAAGCTCATTCATTTCTTTCCTTCGCTGAGGATATTGTTGGTTTTGTTTTATGGTACCATAAGACAATTTTGATGCTAGCTGTGTGGGTTAATGCAGACTCTACAGGTTAAAGGCACTCTCTCAACAAAAATGGCCTTAACTACAAAGGCCACATACCAATGTGACATTCTTTAGCACACATGCAATTTTGATGGGCTACTGTTAATTACTAAGCATACAACATGAACTTACAGATAAGTTATACTAGAAACCATGACTCTTCATTTGGTCATGCAAATGTCTAATAGGTAACTAAATTACCTATTAAGATAAAAAATTGGTATGGCTTTCTCTCTTTTGTGCCTGCCTCCTTTGCTCTGAGTCATTTCCCTTGACTTTCAGGAACAATAGATCTGATAGCAGAATATCTTGTGTCAAGAGTGGGACCTGCCCCATAAGTAAGAGTGTTTTTCTGATCACAAAGGATGAGAACCCAACTGACAATTCCAAAGATAGAGATCAGCCAGATTACAGTTTGACCAAGATGAACTATATATACTTTTTCCCAGTCCCATGTCTGTTTCCTCCATAAAATGTCTATGACATCAGTGCCTCCAAACACAGGGTAAAGGCCATCTCTTCTCTTGTTTTCCTGGTATTATAACTATATTAACTGAAGTTCCTCTCCTGTTTTTGAACATTGGTATTTTCATTTAGTTGAGTAATTTGACCTGATGTATTGGGTCCTTTAGGGTCAGGTCTCTGGAATGAGACTTGTGTAATACACAGGAACTTTTAAGGGGTCAACTCCTCTGTTTTCAGGAAATGTTGCCGTCTCTTTTTTTTAATTTTATTTTTTTTCTTATTAGTTACATTTTATTAACTCTGTATCCCAGCTGTATCCCACTCCCTCATTCTCTCCCAATCCCAACCTCCCTCCCTTATTCCCTCCCAAATTCCACCCTCCCTCCCTCATCTCCACCCTGCCCCTTTCCAAGTCCACTGATAGGGGGGGACCTCCTCCCCATTCATCTGACCCTGTTTTATCAGGTATCTTCAGGACTGGCTGCAAAGCCCTCCTCTGTGGCCTAACAGGACTGCTCCTCCCTTGGGAGGTGGGGAGGTCAAAGAGCCAGTCATTGAGTTCCTGTTAGAAATAGTCCTTGTTCCCCTTACTTTGGGAAACCAATTGGTTACTGAGCTACCACAGGCTACATCTGAGCAGAGGTTCTAGGTTATATCCATACATGGTCCTTGGTTGAATGTCTGTTGCTGTCTCTTTAAAAGAACGTTTTAAAGATAATATAATATAGCTTCAAAGCTATTTGTATTTGTTCCTGTTACAGGACTTCAGAAAACTAGCAAAAACAACTGGCCACATCACAGTAGCTCATTTCTTTAACTTATAATTAAATTATTTGCCCAGATGTGTTCATATGCTCAGGAATGTGACCCACCTACATGTAATGTTGTATTTCCTATATGAACATAAATAAATTTCCAATACAAGCTTCTTTCTTTGGTTCTGAGGACAATATTGATTTGAGAATTATCACCAGTGCAGTCTTTAGTAGCTGTGAGTAAGAAATCTCCCTTCACTATTTTCATCCTCTTACTGCAGTTACTGGCTTTTCAAGAGGTGAACTTATTGCACTCACTTACATTACAATTTCAGGTTTTTCCATTATTTTCTCAGATTTTGTAATGCACTGGAATGAAGTACAAAGGTCAAGTACAAGTCAAAGGAAGGGTACATTGGGCAAAATATACAACCCCAGTGACTTTTTCGGTAAAGCTACATGCTCACCAATCAAGAAATTTATCCTCGTGTCCAGAGATTTTACTGGGACTATGTTGTATAGGTGTGATTGACTAATCTTTGGCTACATGACTGAACTTCAATACCCAGCTTCCATTTTTCTCTCCAGAGATCAGGCAAGCAGTACCTGGTGTAAAGTTCCAATCATTCATTCACATGATTGCTTTTTCTAGCCCATCCTGAGATACCTCTGAACACCCATGTATACTATGTGGGCTTACAATAAATAGTAGAGACACAAATTACTCTGGAAATTTCAAAGATTCTTAAACAGTCCCTTCCAAGAGCTAGTGAAAACAAGTACCTACCAAATTATTAGACATTCCTCCTATTTTTATATGCCTTTTTATTTCCCCCTTTTTTTGAGGCTGGAACTTATGTAGCACAGTCTACCCTCAAACTCATTATACAGCTAAGGCTCATATTGAACTCATGATTTTCCTGCCTCCCCTTGTCCATTACTGGCATTATAGGCATGTGGTACAATTCTAGATTGCAGTTTGATATTTTTGTCTATAAACATGTCTATATGTTTTCATTATTTTTAGTATGTTTTATTCCTTAGTTACATAAAGGCATACAACATGTTAGTGCCCTAATAATTCCTTTTGGCATATTGATTTTGAAAATTTGGATGACACAGGAATAATTGCAAAAAGCTGCTCTTTATAAAAGAAGTTTCTATCCCATTAACATGTTCAATTAATGTGTGCTAATAAAAATAAATTTCCATCATTCAGTAACTTTTAATTAATAAAGATATATTTCAAAAACAGAAGTGCTAATTAACCTTCATCACTTGAAAGGTACTCATCTACATAACAAAGTATTACAGCTTAAATATGAGATGTCTCCCACAGGCACAAGTCTTGAATGGCTAGTCCTCAGCTGATAGCTTTAATCTGGGAGGTTCTGGAAACTTCAGGAAGTAGAACTTGAGAGTAGTTTTGGAAGAGGCCTTGTGAATATATCCCATGTACATACATACATTTTTTTCTCCTTCTGTCCCTATCCGTTTCCCCTCTCTTCCTCTCTCTTCTTTCTACCTCTCTTTCTTTTATCTCCCCCTCCCCCTCTCTCCCTCTCTCTCTCTCTCTCTCTCTCTCTCACACACACACACACACACACACACACACACACACACACACACGAGACAGGAGAGAGAGGAAAGAGAGAGAGGAGAGAGAAGGGGGAGACAGACAGACAGGTGTAGGATGCAATTAATGTGTGATATGGAATATGTGGTCTGAGAGTTCGTATCAGTAATTAAAATTGACATAAAATAATCTGCTTTGGCCAGGGCTATGAAAGAAAGCGGTACTATTTAGCAAATTGCTACCATTGGAACTGCTGTGCCTTTTGAATTTATTGTTAGTCAATAAATTCTGGCATTGTCAAAAGATAAAAACATGTTTGTGTTTGATGTTTGTTTCTGAGACAGCATGCTCGTAACACAAGTAAAGAAGAAATTGGCAGAACTTGGGCCATTTTTCACCTTCATATGAACTGTTAACCTTCTGGTTCTTTCATAGACAAACCACCAGATGATACATGAAGCAGTGAGGGTGCTGACAAAAATTTGATGGAGATTCCAGTATGTTGGAAATACCAGGAACATAGTTCACTTGCTGAAGAAATGATGTGATAATAAACAGAGCCCACCAAAGAGGGAAGCATATGGGCTGAAAATGGCAAGGCTGTGAGGAGAGAGTTGCTCAAGCCTATTGGAGTGCTCATCATACCACATATGCCTCATATTCCAAACATAGCAACATAGCACTTATTATTTTCCCTAAAGAGTTCCAGTCTTGTTTTGGTCCTATTCCAACTTTATGTGTCCTTATTATTTTCTTTTTGGAATAGAAATACTTCCTTTTCCATTATGTGTTAGAAGCACGTAACTTAATTTATTTTTTTATTTGTATAGGGATTCACACCTCAAATTTTGCCTTAATTCTCATAACCAATCTTGAAATTGGCTTCTATTTTTAATTTTAATTGTTATTATTTATTAGAATTTATTCACTTTGTATCTTAGCTGTGGCCCCTCCTTCATCTCCTCCCAATTCCACCAATACTCCCTAGCCTCCCCCTATGCCCCTCCCCTTGTCCACTATAGGGGAGGACTTTCTCCCCTTTTATCTGACCCTAGCCTATCAAGTCTCATGAAGACTGGCTGCATTGTTTTTCTCTGTGGCCCGGCAAGGCTACACCCACCAGGGGGAGGTGGTCAGAGAACCTACCACTGAGTTCATATCACAGACAGCCCCTGTACCCCTTAATAGAAAACCCACTTGGAGACTGAGTCTATGGGCTACATCTGTGCAGGAGTTTTAGGTCCTGTCCATGCATTGTCCTTGATTGGGGTATCAGTTACTGCAGGGCCCTTGGGGCTTTTTTTTTTTTTGTCTCTTTTGGTCTTTTTTTGGAGCTCCTGTCCTCCTCCAGGTCTTTCTATCTCCCCCTTCTTTCATAAAATTCCATGCATTCTGCCCAGTTTGGCTAAGAGTCTCAGCCTCTGCTTCAATACCTCAATCAGTAGAGTCTTTCAGAGGCCATCTGTGGTAGGCTCCTATCCTGTTCCCTGCCTTCTCCTGTTTCTGATGTCTATCCCATTTGCCCTTCTGAATGAGGATTGAGCATCTTCCCTAGAGTCTTCCTTGTTATCTTCTTTAGGAGTACAGATTTTAGTACATTTACCCTATTTAACCACTAAGTGCCTAATAACCACTTATGGGTGAGTATATACCATGTCTGTCTGAACTTGGGTTATCAGGATTGGGTGGCAAGTATAGTTCCTTTACCTGATAAACCATTATATATTATATTATATTATATTATATTATATTATATTATATTATATTA
>NW_026592776.1:6182195-6289265 GCF_907164565.1 Psammomys obesus | reverse complement strand
TATATTATATTATATTATATTATATTATATTATATTATATTATATTAATTATAAGTCTGTTTCTTAAAGAAAGATGGAAAGGGAGTGGATCCAGATGGGAGAAGAGATGGGGAGGAACTTGGTGGAGTATAAGAAGGGGAAACTGTAATCAGGATATATTATGTGACAAAAAAAATTTACTTTAAATAAAAGGGGAAAAAGACAGAAGTGAGAAAATAAGTATGCTGAATTAACATTACTTTAACCATTTCTTTGGAGTGACCATGAACTTTTTAACAGTTGTAGAAATATTGGCTTAAGGAACTCTCAGAGATGGACTAAATACATTTTTTTAATTACAATATAGCCATAAGCCTTTGGGCACATGGATCATAAGGTTTTGGTTGGAATATGTAACTTTTTTTTCACAAGAACATGTGTTTCCAGTTGATGATACCACCTGGGGAATATTGGGAAACTTTAGGAAATGGTGCTAAATGTATAATGTAAGTCACTTGGGATTAGTCATTGGGGATATCTTGTCTATTCCAGCCTGTCTTTCTGTTTCATACTTGCTTTGTGGCAAAAAATAAAAACTACTGACACTCCAACCAAGGACTATGCATGGAGATAACCTAAGACCCTGTACAGATGTAGCCCATGGCAGTTCATTATCCACGTGGGTTCCATTGTAATAGGAACAAGAACTGTGTCTGACATGAACTGATTAGCCTGCTCTTTAATCACCTTCCCCTGAGGGGGAAGCAGCATTACCAGGCCACAGAAGAAGACAATGCAGCCACTCCTGATGAGACCTAATTGACTAGGATCAGAAGGAAGGAAAAGAC
Source organism: Psammomys obesus (assembly GCF_907164565.1). Classification (NCBI taxonomy): domain Eukaryota; kingdom Metazoa; phylum Chordata; class Mammalia; order Rodentia; family Muridae; genus Psammomys; species Psammomys obesus. The sequence goes on along the minus strand of NW_026592776.1, from coordinate 6,288,438 downwards.
AACCTCCTTTATCAGTGGACTTGGGGAGGGGCATGCATGCAGAGGGTGGAGGAAGGGAGGGATTGGGACAGGAGGAGGGAGGGAACCACAGGGGGGATACAAAGTGAATAAAGTGTAATTAATAAAGAATTTAAAAAAAAACTACTACTACCATGTTAAAAGCTCCTTTACTGAAGAGGGAGGAAAGGAAGGGTTGGGAGGGGATGGGGCAGGGAGCTACAGCTGGGATACAAAGTGAATAAATTGTAATAAGAGGAAGGGACAAGATGGCAGCGCCAGGAGAACACTGCATCTGAGGAACAGGACATTTTCCATACAGCAACCAGAGACTGAACTCTGGGCCCTAAAACAACAGCGATCATGTTTCCCAGGTGAGAGGAAACCCCCACGGCATGGGAATCAGTCGGGTCCACGCTCAGATCACCCTGCCAGAACTCGGAAGAGATCCCAGGTGGAACAGGCACTAGGTCGCTAGACCAGAGCCACACGCCTGCGTGTCCCAATCACCTTCCCAGGCTGAACGGTGGGCACAGAAACACCAGAGACTAGGAGTCCCAGTCTCGAGAAAAACCCACGGGGAAGGAAGGCAGTGGGAATGGCCACAGGTCAGCCAGTCTTTCCCTCAAAAAAGTTTCGCAGACCAGTGGGTACAAGCCGCCATCACTGAAATGTGCTCAAGCCTCCAGCACAGAGAGCTGTGCACCCCAGTGCACAGAGACTCGGAGTCCCTGTCGGGAGAAAACCCCACAGGGAAGGAAGGAAACAGTGCTGACTTGGGCCACCCAGGCTTTGCCTGGGGAAGGTCTCGCAGACCAGTGGGTACGAGCCGCCATCATTGAACTGGGCCCAATCTGGGAGTACAGAGAGTTGTTGGGCACCCAGCTCTCTGGAACAGACAGAGCTGTGCGCCCCAGGGCAACAGAGACTGGGAGTCCCTGTCGGGAGTAAACCCCAAGGGAAAGAAGTAAACGGGGACCCGAATTAGGTCATCCAGTATATCCCTGGGAAAGTTACCACAGACTAGCGGGCGGGCGCATGTGCCACCAGCCAAGAGACCTGCTTTGTACCAACTATTCCTCACAGACAGAGCTGTGCGCCCCAGGACACCAGAGACTTGGAGTCACTGTCGGGAGAAATCCTCACAAGGAACGAAGCAAAGAGGATGGACTTAGGCCACCCAGTATATCCCCGGATAAGGTCCCACAGATTGGCCCAACCCAGGGACCTGCTGTGCACCATATAGCCTGCTGTTACCAGGAGAGCAGTACTCACCTGCTACATATTACTGCTCGGGTACTGGGGCAAAGAGCACCAACCTCAGATCTACAAAAGCCCGGGATCCCCGAGATCAACCCCCAGATACTGCTCCAAGGGGAAACCAGTTATCCTTAACAAAACTGACCAAACCAAGGGACACACAGGTTAACAGCAGCATCTCTCTAAATTTATAGCAAGAAACTCAGAAGCAGGGCAGCTGTCTCCAGGACTTCTCTGGGTGAGAGGAGAGCCCTCTCGACTAACAAAGACCACAGTTACCACTCAGGTCTCTATGCCTGAGGTGAGCTGTGGCAACTCCTAAAAAACACCAGTCATATAGTGACTATCCCCAAAAAGTGGAGGAGGCTTTCTTCAGGAAAAATCATCTTCCTGCTAAGAGGATTCTCTCCACCACAGGATTCCAGGAACCACCAGAAACTAACCCCAAAAACCTATGATAGCCCAGTGGGTAGAGGCCAGCATAAAAGCTCAACCAAACAAAGACAGAGCAATATGGCATCTTCAGAACCCAGTTATCCAGGGGCAAATAGCCCTGGACACCCCAGCATAATTGAAATTCAAGAAGATGACCTAACATCTATACTCATGAAGAGGATAACAGAGGAAACAAAATGTGTAAAGACCTAGAGGAAGATAAACTCAAACAGATTATGGCCATCCATAAAGAAATAGAGGAAGATAAAAACAAATGATTATGGCCATCCATAAAGAAAAGAAATAAAGAAAAACAGATTATGGCCATCCATGAAGAAATACAGGAAGTTGCAGCCAAACAGTTTATGGCCTTTAGAGAGGAAATACTTAAATCACTGAAAGAAATAAAAGAAACAGAGAATTGTTCAAACAAACAGCTGAAGGAATTGAAAGAAAAACAGGAAAATACAGTTAGACAGGTGAAGGAAATCAATAAAATGGCTCAAGACCTGAAGATAGAATTGGAAAAATTAAAGAAAACACAAATGGAGGAAATTGTTGAGAGAAAGAACTTAGGGAAGAAAACAGGAACAACAGAGGTTAGCATAACCAATAGACTACAAGAAATGGAAAAAAGAATCTCAGGTGTGGAAGATACAAGGGAAGAAATAGATGTATCTGTCAAAGAAAATGTTAAATCTAAAAAATTCCTGACACAGACCGTCCAAGAAATTCAGGACAACATAAAAAGACAAAACCTAAGAATAATAGGAATAGAGGAAAAAGAAGATTCCCTGCTCCAAGGCCCAGAAAATATTTTAAACAAAATCATTGAAGACAATTTCCCCAACTTAAAGGAGAGGCCAATAAGAATACAAGAGGCCTGCAGAACATCCAATAAATTAGACCAGAAAAGTAAATCCTCCTGCCACATAATAATCAAAACAGTAAGTATACAGGATAAAGAAAAAAATACTAAAAGCTGCAAGGGAAAAAGGCCAAGTAACATATAATAGCAAACGCATTAATATCACACCTGACTTTTCAACAGAGACTATGAAGGCCAGAAGGGCCTGGAAGGACATCATGCAGACCTTAAGAGTACATAGATGTCAGCCCAGGCTACTATACCCAGCAAAACTCTCAATCCTCATTGACGGAGAAAACAAGATATTCAATGACAAAAACAAATCTCAACAATACCTACACACAAATCCAGTATTACAGAAGACACTAGAAGGGAAAATACAACCCAAGAAAACTAGCTACTTTCAAGGAAACAAAGAAATAATTAACCTCACTACAGTAAAACAATAAGCAACCAAGTACACAACCTTATGACCACAGCCAACATCAAAATCAAAGGATGTAACAGCCACTGGTCATTACTCTCTCTCAACATCAATGGACTCAATTCTCCAATAAAAAGACACAGACTAACAGAATGGATAAGTAAACAAGACACAGCAATCTGTTGTATACAAGAAACACACCTAAGTCACAAAGATAGACATTACCTGAGGATAAAGGGTTGGAAGACAGCTTTCCAAGCAAATGGACCCATGAAGCAAGCAGGAGTACCCATTCTAATATCTGATAAAATAGACTTTCAACCAAAATTAATAAAAAGAGATGGGGAAGGACACTTCATACTCATCAAAGGAAAATTCCACCTGGAAGACATCACAATCCTGAACATCTATGCCCCAAATACAAGGGCACCCATATTTGTAAAAGAAACATTGATCAAAGTTAAACCACACATAGATCCCCACACATTAATAGTGGGAGACTTCAACACTGCACTCTCGACAAAAGACAGGTCAACAAAACAGAAATTAAACAAAGAAACAATGTCTCTGACAGAGGTCATGGATCAAAGGGACCTAACAGACATTTACAGAACCTTATACCCAAACACAAAAGAATTTACCTTCTTCTCAGCACCTCATGGAACCGTCTCCAAAATAGACCATATAGTGGGTCACAAAGCGAGCCTCAACAAATACAAGAAGATTGAAATAATTCCTTGTATCCTATCTGATCACCATGGAATAAAGCTGAACCTCAACAACAACAGAAATAGCAAAAAGCCTACACACACATAGAAATTGAACAACTTATTACTAAATGACAGCTGGCTCAGGGAAGAAATAAAGAAAGAAATTAAAGTCTTCCTAGAATTCAATGAAAATGAAGGCACAGCATACCCAAACTTGTGGGACACAATGAAAGCAGTGCTAAGAGGAAAGTTCGTAGCACTAAGTGCCTTTAAGAAGAAATTGGACACAGCTCATTCAAGCAACTTAATGGCTCACCTGAAAACCCTAGAAAAAGAAGAAGCAGACACACCAAAGAGGAGTAGATGGCTGGAAATAATCAAATTCAGGGCTGAAATCAATCAATTAGAAACAAATAAAACAATTCAAAGAATCAATGAAACCAAGAACTGGTTCTTTGAGAAAATCAATAAGTTTGACAAACCCTTAACCAAGCTAACTAAAAGGCAAAGAGACACCATCCAAATCAACAAAATCAGAAAAGAAAAGGGGGACATAACTACAGACACTGAGGAAATCCAAACAATCATTAGGACTTACTTCAAAAGTCTATATGCCACAAAATTTAAAAATCTAAATTAAATGAACAATTTTTCTTGATCGATTCGACTTACCAAAACTGAATCAAGACCCGGTAAATCAATTAAATAGTCCTATATCTCCCAAGGAAATAAAAGCAGTCATCGAAAGTCTTCCATCAAAAAAAAGCTCAGGTCCAGAGGGTTTCAGCGCAGAATTCTACCAGCCCTTCAAAGAAGAGCTAACTCCAATTCCCTTCAAACTATTCCACAAAATAGAAATAGAAGGAATATTACCAAACTCATTCTATGAAGCCACAGTCACCTTGGTACCTAAGCCTCACAAAGACCCAACAAAGAAAGAGAATTTCACGCCAATTTCGCTTATGAATATTGATGCAAAAATACTCAACAAAATACTTGCAAACCGAATACAAGATCACATCAAAGACATCATCCACTGTGAGCAAGTAGGCTTCATCCCAGGTATGCAGGGGTTGTTCAACATATGGAAATCCATCAATGTGATCCACCATATTAACAAACTGAAAGAAAAAAAAAACACATGATAATCTCCTTAGATGCTGAAAAAGCATTTAACAAAATGCAACATCCATTCATGTTAAAGTCTTGGAGAGATCAGGGATACAAGGCACATATCTAAACATAGTAAAGGCAATATACAGCAAGCCATGCTCATGGCTTGGCAGGATTAACTTAGTAAAAATGGCCATCTTACCAAAGGCAATCTACAGATTCAATGCAGTTCCCATTAAATTACCAACACAATTCTTTACAGACCTGGAAAGAAAAATTTTCAACTTCATATGGAATAACAAGAAACCCAATTGCTAAAACAATCCTCTACAATAAAAGATCTTCTGGAGGTATCTCCATCCTTGATCTCAAGCTGTACTATAGAGCAACAGTAGTAAAAACTGCATGGTACTGGCATAGAAACAGAATGGTGGATCAGTGGAACTGAATAGAAGACCCAGAAATAAACCCACACATCTTTGACAAAGATGCCAAAACCATACAATGGAAAATAGATAGCATCTTCAGCAAATGGTGCTAGTCTAACTGGATGTCTACATGTAGAAAAATGTAAATAGATCCATACTTATCACTCTGCACAAAACTAAAGTCCAAGTGGATCAAAGACCTCATCATAAAACCAGACACATTAAATTGGTTAGAAGAAAAAGTTGAGAATACCCTAGAACTCATTGGTACAGGAGACAACTTCCTGAACAGAACACCAACAGCACAGCCTCTAAGAGCAACAATCAATAAATGGGATCTCATGAAACTGAAAAGCTTTTGTAAAGCAAAGGATAATGTCATTTAAAAAAATGACTGCCTACAGATTGGGATAGATTCTTAACCAACCATTTATCTGAAAGAGGGCTAATATCCAGTATATATAAAGAACTAACGAAGCTAAAAAGCAGCAAACCACTAATCCACTTAAAAAATGGGGAACAGAGCTAAACAGAGAATTCTCTTTAGAGGAATATAGAATGGCAGAGAAACACTTAAGGAAATGTTCAACCTCATTAGCCATCAGGGAAATGCAAATCAAAAAGACCCTGAAATTTCACCTTACACCCATCAGAATGGCCAAGATGAAAAACTCAAGTGACAACACATGCTGGAGAGGTTGTGGAGAAAGGGAAACCCTCCTCCACTGCTGGTGGGAATGTAAACTTGTACAACTACTCTGGGAATCAATCCTGCACTTTCTTAGACAACTAGGAATAGCGCTTCCTCAAGATCCAGCCATACCACTCATAGGCATATATCCAAAATATGCTCAAGTTCACAATAAGGACATTTGCTCAACTATGTTTGTAACAGCTTTATTTGTAATAGCCAGAAGCTGGAAACAGCCCAGATGCCCCTCAACTGAAGAATGGATGCAGAAACTGTGGTACATCTATACAATGGAGTATTACTCAGCAATGAAAAATAAGGAAATCATGAAATTTGCAGGTAAATGGTGGGACCTGGAAAGGATCATCCTGAGTGAGCTGTCCCAGAAGCAGAAAGACACACACGGTATATACTCACTCATATAGACATGTAATATAGGATAAACCTACTAAAATCTGTCCATCTAAAGAAACTAATCAAGAGAGAGGACCTTGACTAAAATGCTCAATCCCCATCTGGAAAGGCAAAGAGGATGTACATCAGAAGATGAAGAAAACAGGAAACAACCTAGAAACACTCCACAATGGGCCTCTGAAAAGCTCTGCCCTGCAGACTATCAAAGCAGATGCTGAGACTTATGGCCAACTGTTGGGCAGTGTGCATGGAATCTTATGTAAGAAGTGGGAAATAGTAAGATATGGAGAGGACGGGAACTCCACAAGGAGAGCAAAAGAATCAGAAATTTGAACACAGGGGTCTTTTCAGAGACTCATGCTCCAACGAAGTACCATGCATGGAGATAACCTAGAACCCCTGCACAGATGTAGTCCATGGCAGTTTAGTGTCCAAGTCGGTTACATAGTCATAGGAAGAGGGACTGCCTTTGACATAATATGATTGACCTGGTCTTTGATGACCTCCCCCTGAGGGGGGAGCAGCCTTACCAGGCCACGGAAGGTGACAATGCAAGGGGGTGGGAAGGTGGGATTGGGAGGGGAAGAGGGAGGGGCTTATGGGGGGGATACAAAGTGAATAAAGTGTAATTAATAAAAATAAAAATAAAAAGAGAAAAAAAATGTAATAAAAACACCTTCAAAATCCAAAAAATAAGCTACTTTACTATGTGCTCTTGCTACCATGATGTTTTGCCTAAGCACATGGAGCCAAGCAATTGTGTACTGTACTCGCTGAAACCATGAGTCAAAAGTAAACTTTTCCTCCTTTTCATTTACTATGTCATGGCTAATATACAAGAAGGCTGACTAGTATACAAGATGTCCATCTATTTTTATATATTCACCATACATTTCCCGTCAGCTTTCTAGAACTTCTCAGTTTCAACCTGTAGATGCCTCAAGCCCCATTTCTTCCTTTAGCTCGAAATAGTATATGAGAATCAATTCTCTGTCTCTCTTTTTGGTGGTGGTGAGGGGGCTGGGAATTGATCTGAGGGCTTCACACGTCAGTCATGGAATCTCCCCCTGGCCTATACTTCCAGTCCAGGCACAATTTTATGACTCTCATATTTGTAATGGATTTCCAAGAAAATAGATATAATTAAACTTTTTAAAAAAATTATTTTGTCTAAATTTTCATTTATATCCTCGCCAAAGAACATAGAGAAACATGGAGAAAACAGATTTTCCCCTTCCCCATTTTTATTTGTAGCATGTTAGAAATTAGCTTGGTGCATCTTTCCATCTTGTAGGTAGGAACTGAAAGTTTTGGTGTAATATATGAAGTGCCCTTGGACATTGCAGTTGTGTAGGGATGACCTATGTGTGGGATTCCCACTTCCAGAATCAGAAGCTAACTTACCTTCTAGAACCACCACGCATCCTACATGATCAGGTCCTTTATTCCTCTCTTTGATTATTCCTGCACATACTTGGCTCCCTGAAGAGAAACTCTCCCAAGCTAGTAATCCTCTATTTTTCCTGACGAACTCATCTACTTCCCCTCTTTGCATCTGTGGCATGTACAACTAGTCCACTGAGAGCTGGGATGTGCTCAATAGAACACTTCGTGGAAGAAACTGAAGAATGTTTAACCTTTCTCTCAGAAGGCCCAATAACAGAGTCTGCTGAAACAACAGAGAGAAAAGGCACACACACGTATTTAACTTTAATGTGCATAGGGAAAAATCACAGAAGAATGATTACTCAGTAGCCCAGTGAAGTGCTCATGATTCTTCATAGTGAAGAGGGATAAGGGAGAATGTAATTTGAAGTGTACTAGGTGATCTGGGGGAGATGAATAGACCCAGGAGACAGAAATTACCTTGTAAATGACTCCCTGTCTAATTTAGAAGAGCCTAGAGAGTCAGACATCACCTTGAGACAAAGTCTGTCCAGGTGTGGATATATTCTATCTTCCTTCAGGGAAGGAATGAAAAGCAATTTGCTAATAACTCTTTAGCAAGTCTTGAGACAAAAAGGAAGCATCAGAGTAAGATTCTTCTAGAATAGTCTGATCTTCAAGGGCTTTTGGTTTTACATAATCAGGATACTATATTTTGTGGTGACATTACTTGTTCTTCAAAGAATATGCTTGTGAATCACTGCATGCAACAAGGCTTACCGTTAAAATCAGGTATTAAGTACTCTGTTTTAAACTACTCTACATTGTGAAAAACACTGACTTTTCTTAAAGACAGAGCTCTATCCTGAGAGGCTTTATTTTAGTGCCTCTTGACTTCATTTTGAGGATAGAGAATGAATGTATGCTTGCATAGACATATAAACAGCACCACTTATTTGGCATTATACCCTGTAGCACAAACTGATAAAAAAAACTTGTTCCTGTGAGTAGAAAAAGTGCTATCCTAGAAATTTATTGTGGTAAACGAGGACCATAAGAGCACAGAAGTATATTAAAACCACATCAGAGAAATCAAGTGCAACAATTTGCTGAACATACTAGACTGAGGGAAGGGTCTAACTACTTGACTTGGACTTGGTAAACAGAAAGCTATCTAAGGCTGTGATAGCAATGGTCCCTAACTGCCTCATGGTCTGTGTGTCAAGGGCTCATATACAGAGAACTCCCTGCTATCCCTGGGGTTTTAGCTTGAATCTGTTTTTGTTGATATAGTCTACTCAACTGCTGTCTGTCTATCATCATGTTCTCCCATCTGAACCTGCTGTCCATCCATCTGTCCATTTCCTCATCTAGATTTCATTTTGTCCTTTGCTTCTTCACTCAACTATTCAGCTCCCTTCACAAATTTGTGACCCACAGCAGCAGCTTTTTCCTTGCTTCTTTGTTTTGAGTTCATTATCTTAACAAAGCCACTCCCACATTATTATTGGTTTCTCAGCTTTTGTTACTACAAGGTCTTTAAACAATTTACCTCTTTAACCTTTTCTAATCACCCTGTAAAACACACACACACACACACACACACACACACACACACACACACACACACAGTGCTTTTTGCTATGTAATTATGTAATATTTGTTTTTTTAATTTAACTTTACTTTTTATAATTTATTCACTTCCCACTCCCACTGTAACCCCTCTCTTGTCTCCTCCTGATCTCCCCCTTCCTCCCCTTCCCCACTATTTCCCTCCCTTATTTCTCAGAAAGGGGGAGCCCTCCTCCCCTACCATTTGACCCCAACCTTTTTAGGACTCTTTGCATTCTCCTCTTCTTCTGTGGTCTGGCAAGGCTGCTCAACCAGAGGGATATGATCAAAGAGTGGGCAACAGGGTCTATGTCAGAGACAGCCTTTGCTCCCCTTACTTGGGAACCCACATGAAGATCGAGCTGCCTAATGGCTATATCTGAGCAGGGGGTCTAGGTCTTCTATATGCATGGTTCTTGGTTGATGCATCAGTCTCTGCAGGACCCCATGGATCAAGATTTGTTGGCTATATTGTCTGCTCTGGGTCCTTCTATTCCCTTACTGTTTCCTATGACTCCCTGTGCTCTTCCCAAAGTTTGGCTTCAAGTCTTAGCTTAAACTGAGTTAATATCAGTGATTAAGGTTCCCATAAAAGATTCTGTGTTTTCTTTGGCCAGGGCTATCAAAGGACATAAGGCTCTCTGGCAAATGGTATCATTGAAACTTCCATATCTTGTGAATTTATGGTTATTCAATAAATTATGAGAGTGTGGAAAGACACAAACATGTTTGCATTTGTTTCTGATAAGGCATTCTAAAGACACAAAGTCACAGAGAAAGAATGTGGCAGAACCTAATCAGTTTTCTACCTTGATGAGAGCTCCTACCAACGTGTCTTAAGCTTGAGAGTATGTCTTTGAGATGAAGAAATTAAACATCTTGTGATAGGCCCCCTCAAGACCATTGCAAATAAGACTATTATCAGGGTTTTTCTTGAAAATAGAAGAAATGCTCAGATTCAAGTATGATGTATGTAATTAAACATTGAAATAGGGGATTATTTCTAAAAATGTAGAAGAGAAATAATTAAAAAAATACTTATTTGAAACTCCTCAGTCCAAGTCTGTGCCAATGTATTAGAAGACAATGATGGTGCCATGTCTTCAGGGAAACACACATATTGTCATTTTTCTTAGGCCAATATTTTTTATGTTTAATAAAAAAAGGCTCCCAGCATAACATGATAATCTGGTGCTATTTAGCAGAGCAGGGTTCACACACTGCCCCTAGTTTTTCTTAAAGATGAGTATGATATAATAAGATTATATGGTTAGAATATAATCAAACAAATGCTACAATAGTCCTTTATACAAGTGCTCACAATGACCAAGGTGAAATTTTTGACAAGCATGGATGTATGAATCAGCTTCACAATTTATTGTAACCTAATACTACTTGACATACTTAAGACGAGGGAAGGTTTACATTAAAAGATGGTTACAGGCTGTATTTATTTATTTATTTATTTATTTATTTTTCTATTTATTTATTTATTTATTTAATTTCATGCTTGAAGTAGATCATTCCACATTCTTCTGAAATTTAGGATTTACTTAGAAATTCTGTTGTATTCTCCTTCATAAGTAATTTCAACAATTTTCTCTTACAACTTTCAATATCTGTCTTTGTTTTATACTCTTGTTATTTTAACTATAATGTATGTAGAGAGACTCTTTTCTGCATATTTATTTGTGGCTCTAAATGCTTTACTTAGATTTCCATATTATTCCTTATATTTTAAAGAAATTCTGTTGTATTTTCAGCAAACAGTTTTGTACATCATTAGTCTGAATTTTGGTACCTTCTTCAATATTCAGAATTTATACTTCTGGTCTTTAAATCACATCACCAGGGTCTTTAATGTTGTGGCCATCAATTTTTTGTTAGTTTGTTTGTTTTGTTTATTATTATCTGAATGTAATATGTTCTCAGCCTTATCATCAGGACCTGATACTCTCTATTTTCTTTTCTGACATTATTCTATTTGATCTAGTATATTCTTTATCAGCATTTTATCTGCTTTGACATCTTTGAAATACTCATGTTACTTTGCTTTTTAAATTTTTGTGGTTTTCTGGAGGTATTGCCATCCCTGATTTCAAGCTGTACTATGGAGAAACAGTAATGAAAATTACATGGCACTAGCATAGAAATAGAATAGTGGACCAATGGAATCAAATAGAAGACCAAGAAATAACCCCACACAACTACGGAAACTTAATTTTTGACAGACAAGGCCAAAACAATACAATGGAAAAAAAGATAGCGTCTTCAACAAATGATGCTGATCTACTTGGATATATACATGTAGAAAAGTGCAAATTTATCACTCTGCAAAAAAACTAAAGTCTATGTGGATCAAAGACCTCAGCATAAAACCAGACACACTAAATCTGTTAGAAGAAAAAGTGAGGAAGAGACTGGAAATCATTCGCACAGTAGACAGCTTCCTGAACTGAATATCAACAGCACAGGCTCTAAGATCAACAATCAATAAAAGGGACCTCATGAAACTGAAAAGCTTCTGTAAAGCAAAAGACACTCATCAGAACAAAATGCCAGATTACAGATTGGGAAAGGATATTCACCAACCCTATGTCTGACAGAGAGCTAATATTCAGAATATATAAAGAACTTAAGAAGTTAAACACCAACAAACCAAATAGTCTAATTAAAAAAAAATGGGTACAGAGGTAAGCAGAGAATTTTCAATAGAGGACTATTGAATGGCAGAGAAACACTTAAAGAAATGTTCAATGTCCGTAGTCTTCAGGGAGATGCAAATCAAAACAATCCTGAGATTTCACCTTTCATCCATAAGAATGGCTAAGATCAAAAACTCAAGTGACAATACACGCTGGAGAGGATGTGGAGAAAGGGGAACCCTCCTCCATTGCTGGTGGGAATGTAACCTTATACAACCACTTTGGAAATCAATCTGGCGTTTTTCTCAGACAATTAGGAATAGTGCTTCCTCAAGATCCAGCTATACCACTCCTAGATATATATCCAAAATATGCTCAACTATACAACAAGGACATCTGCTCAAACATGTTCCTAGCAGCTCTATTTGTAATAGCCAGAGAATCTGGTAACAATCTAGATGTCCCTCAAAGGAGGAATGGATACAGGAATTGTGGTATATTTGCACAATGGAATATTACTCCACTATTTAAAACAAGAAAATTATGAAATTTTCAGGGAAATGATGAGAGCTAGGAAAGATCCTCTTCAGTGAGGTAACCCAGAAGGAGAAAGGCACACATTGTATATACTCACTTATAAGTGGATATTAGCCATATAATATAAGATAAACATTCTAAAATCTATACTCCTAAAGAAGCTAAACAACAAGGAAGACTCTAGGGAAGATACTCAATCCTCATTCAGAAGGAAAAATGTGATAGACATTGGAAGCAGGAGAAGACAGGGAACAGGACAGGAGCCTACCATAGATGGTCTCTGAAAGACTCTACTGATCGAAGTATTGAAGCAGAGGCTGAGACACATAGCCAAAATTTGGGCAGAATGCATAGAGTTTTATTAAAGAAGGGGGAGATAGAAATATCTGAGGGGCCAGGAGCTCCCAAAGAAGACCAACAGAGCCAAAAACCTGAGTCCTGGGGGCCCTGCAGAGACTGATACCCCAACCAAGAACAATGCATAGAGAGGACCTAAAACTCCTGCACAGATGTAGCACATATAGTCAGTCTCCAAGTGGGTTACCAAGTAAGTAGAGCAGGGGTTTTCTCTGGCATGAACTTAGTGATAGGCTCTCTGATCACCTCCTCCTGGTTGGTGCAGCCTTTGGAGGCCAGAGAGGAAGACAATGCAAACAGTCCTGCTAAGACCTGATAGGCTAGGGTCAAATAGAAGGGGAGGAAGATCAAACCTATCTGTGGACTAGGGGAGGGGCATAAGGGGAGAAGAGGGAGGAAGGGTGAGATTAGGAGGAGATGAGGGAGGGGGACACAGCCAGAATACAAACTGCATAAATTATAATAAATGATAATAATAAAATATTTAAAATATTTTGTGGTTTTCTCTTTTTCAACATAATTAAATTTTTTCTTTGACAATCTCATACTTAAACACAGTGCATACTAATTACTCTCACCCTACTCTCTTAGTTTCCTTTTGCTTTTATCTACTCTGACTTCCCACAAATCTCTTTTTCACACACCTGTTTATTTTGTTTTGTGACCCATTGAATTTTACCAGGACTATCTGTGTGATCATGGATTTAGTGGTATCCATTGGAGCCTGTGTCCTATGCATGGAAACTGAAGATAATGACTGTCCCTCTGGAAGAATCTGTCAGTGGCCTATAGTTCAGCAGGAATGGGTAGAACCTAGTAAGCCCCTCCTTAATCTATGACTGATGTATTAACAGAGCCGCCTTGTGCAAGGCCTTTGAAAGTAACCACAGCTACTGAGAGTTCAAGATTTTGCAGTTGTTTTATCATGCCCAGGGGGTAGATTTCACAGTGTTCTTCCTATACTCCACCTTTTACATTCTTCCCTCTCACCTTTCTGCAGTATTCTTTTAGAGAAGGTGAGAGAAATATCTCATTTCGGGCTTGGGTCTTTACTTGTCACTTACTCTCAAAACTCTGGGCAGCAACAAGTCTCTGCATGCACTTTCATTCACAGCAAAAGACACTTCTTTGATAAGGCTAAAAGTAGCTTTTGCCTATAGGTATAAACATAGATATTTAGAGTTTAGTTTAATTTTAAGCTAGTAAAATATCTTTTATAAGTTTCCTCCTTGGACCTATAACCCCTCAAAACATCAATTATTGATGAGGTATACTATACATAGATATAGTATAGTGGAGTTGATCTCAATTCATATTAAAGAGTTCTTTGGTTCCACTAAAACAACTGTGTCATTATTGGACAAACAGGTGCACCTTGCCTGGCAGGTTTGTTTTGTAGTTCATAGGACACCCAAGTGAGTAAGACCATTAATGCCCCTTTCCCCTCAGATACCTGCACCATATCTTCCAGCCCTGTGAATGTTATTCACTAATGAGGAAATTTCTGACTCAGTTCCAGCTTGCTTTGTATCTTGTAATAGAAGTCTGTGACACCAACAATAGGGTCTTAATATCTAGTTATGGTGGGTAACAAAGAGTAATGCCAGTAAAGGCCCCTATTGTATATGGGGCGTGTAGGACCTCCCTGACCAACAATTTATAAGGAGTTATCGAAAACCTGGCATTGGAGACTTTGTTTTGCAGTCTAGTAAGCAGCATTTCTCCATGGATTCTGCTTCAGTTCCTTCAGGTTTCTGCCTTGACTTCCCTCAATGAGAGACTGTGTGAAGTGAAAGTTTCTCTCAGTTGCTTTTGGTCATGGTGTTTAGCACAACAATGGAAACCCAACTAAGGCAGTAACCCTGCTTTGTATATCTCTTATTTCAATTAACCCTGAACTCCATTCCTTTATCCTGATAGTCCCAAATCCCATCTCTGTTTAGTATTTTTTCTACCCAGTTTTCTTCCCCTCTACTTTTATTTTTCCTATCATCTACTATAAATACTGACCTATGTTTTTATAAGTTCCTGCATTAACAATAACACAAAACTAAACTAAATGTGTAAACATAGTAAATAAAAATTAAAGCACAACCTACCCAATAATAACAATGGAAAATAAAGGAACAAAAGTAATAAAGGATAACCAGTTGAGTCTTGGTATGGTGTGAGATAGGAGGATGGTTGGCCTACATGAGAGTCTGGATTACAGGGAGAGACTTCCTGTCATACAACCAATCAGACAAAAAGTAATACATAAATTAATCTAAGAACTTAAACACCAATAAAGTAAAAACGCTAATAAATAATGGAACATGTTGAGGGAATGGAAAACATAAAAGTACAAGAACAAAAGAATTATAAGGTAAAAACAGGGGTAAACAAAAAATGAAGAGGGAGATTGAGTTATTGATTCTGTCTTTGTCTTAGCCTTATGATTTTCAAAATTTCTAGGTAGGTAACCTTGTTACTGCTTTCCTTTGTTCCTGCCTTGTAAACCCTTCTGTTCTTCCTTGGTGTAGTCCTTGGACCAAGTCTGGTTAAGGGCTCTGAGTAGGTGTGCACATAAATTCTTTAACTTTTTAAGTATGTCTTGCGTTATCTTTTACAGAGTTATAACTTGTACACTTTGCATCATTGAAAAAGTTCTCTTCCTTTTTGAAAATATGCCTTCACCCTTCTAGGCAGGTTTTGAAAACCTTTAATGTTCAAAGACAGGTGAGTTAATCTGCTATATATTATTAGTTATTTTTTTGTTTGGTTTTACTTTAAAAGAGAAAACAGTACCATTTAAGTTAATAGTAAGTTTTGAACCCAGGGCATTTTACATGCTAGGCAAGTACTCAACTCAGCTACAATTTGACCCTTCAATTTGTAGTATTATGATATTCCATTACGATGTTCATTTATTATTTCATGAATGCTATTGATAGAATGTATTGGGGCCATTGCACTCTATGAATGAAAAAAAAAACACTTACCATATCTAAACTTAAAATAGTAATGTTAATTCAGCATACTTATTTTCTCACTTCTGTCTTTTTCCCCTTTTATTTAAAGTAAATTTTTTTTGTCACATAATATATCCTGATTACAGTTTCCCCTTCTTATACTCCACCAAGTTCCTCCCCATCTCTTCTCCCATCTGGATCCACTCCCTTTCCATCTTTCTTTAAGAAACAGACTTATAATGAATTTAATATAATATAATATGATATAATATAATATAATATAATGTAATGTAATATAATACAATAGTATAGTATAGTATATAATAGTATAATACAATATAAGAATATAATATGATAAGATAAAACAAAAACTAACATATTAGAATTGAACAAAACATCCAGAATGAAAAAAGCCCAAAGGAAAAAAAAAAAAAAAAAAAAGCCCAAAGAAGATGCAAGAAACAAGACTTACTCTTTCACACACTCAGGAATTTCATAAAAACACTAAACTGGAAGTGATAATACATACACAGAGGACCAGGTAAATACCAGTGTAGGCCCAGTACTTGTTGTTTCATATGAGCTTGGCTCAGTCGATTTAGAGGGCCTTGCTCTTCTCTGTCTTCCATCCCCTCTGGCTCTTAAATTCTTTCTGCCTACTCTCCTGTGGAGTTCCCTGAGTTCTGAAGGATTGATGGAGATAACTCATTTAGGGCTGAGTGTTCCAAGGTCTGTCACTCTCTGTGTAATGTCTAGCTGTGGGTTTCTGTATTTGTTCCTATCTGCCACAGGAGGAAGTTTCTTTGAGGATGAAATTGACTGTGTCTTGTGAAATATTTACCCGATACATACACTCTCTCTTTCCCCACCCACTCCCTCTCCCACTCTTTCTCCCATCTCCCTCCCTAGATATATATTCTTGATCCAAGCAGAAATACAGCATGCAATTCTTTATAGTTGATGAATGGATTCTACCAGATTCTACACTTCTTAACAAGCCTGTATATACTTTTTGTCATACTAAATTTGTATGAGGACAAAGTTTTCACCCCATTACAAAGTTTATTCACTGAAAAGAATGAGAAATGATATTTCTGATGCCTTTGAACTACAATGTTAAGTTAGAAAAAGCAACTGAAGCCCTTCAGACGTTTGTCTCACAGGCATTTTCATTGAATGTGGTGAACCTTTGAGTTTTAAAGACCATTTGTGATGAAAGGATCCTGTATAGCTATAAGACTAATGATGTACATCAAAGCCAACATTTACATTTTGTGAAATAGCTAAGAGCGGAACGAAGATCATCATTACTAAAGAAGGCAGTTTGTGAGTCCATAAGTTGCTTCCATTGCAGTTTTAAGTGATGCCATTGATAGATCAGTAACTGTTATCTAAAGTAAACAGGCACCCTCCAGAAAGGACCAGAAGAAATGAGTTTATTATGTGTCTTTTAATCTTTATGGATAGTTGCCAGAAATGGTTTTCTCTGGCTAAGCATTAGTATTTTAGTCTTAATTATTAGAAATGTGTAACTTACTGAAATTTGAGCTATGTTTTCATTTACATGTTTATCTTTTTGGAAGTTGGTATGTAGCCACAGGAGACAGGGTTCCATATAAAAGCAGTCCTCTAGAGAACTGATAGTACAGATCAATGCACCTTCATCTGAAAGAACTTCCAAGAAGGAAAATACAAAGAATGATCATATAGACAAAGGGTAGTTGAATGTGCATCAGAATGGTCTTTTTTTTGGCATATATCAAAGATGTGGAAGTATTTCTCCCATTGAACACTTTTTTGGCAGTGTTAGAAATGCAATCCGGGCCCTTGTTCTACTATAAGGTGACGTCACTTTTATTTTTTTCTTTCTCTTTTAGATTTTTTAATGAGAGTAGAGTTATTTAATATTTTACATGAAGTAAAATACTTTGCTTAATCAAAGTTCCAGTTTTTTAGCACTTTAACAAGACACATTTTTCTACATGTTAGGAATAAGATGCAAGAAATAAATTCATGCTGTTTTTGTAAGGGTTTAAAAAGTAATATCACTGAGTATTACCCAATTTAGTTGTGCTACTCAATTTAGTGTGCTGCCCCTTTTAATTTAATGTTCCACGTGGTTTCAGAGAAAAATATAATTTAGCTTGTCCCTGTACTTTGGAGAGATAAGATGGACTGATTGGCAGAGACTTCCAAGTAATAAATGGTTGCTAAGAAATTTCATTACAAGTAATGTAAAAGGGAAGAAAATGTTCAAAGAAGAACATCATAGAAATTAAAATTACAGGTATGTTTAAAATTAAATAGATTCTAGTGAATTGCTTTAATCTTTTTCAGTTTGATGGGTAAGCCAATCACTATGAGTCACTAAGGAAACTGAGACCACAGGGTACATGTAAATAAAACGTAGCCATTCATACCTCCAGCTGCTAGTGAGGATACACTAGCTGGAAAATATCAACATTTCTTCAGCACATGTATAAAGACCTTATGCAAATTACTAAGCAAAATGGGGCACTAATGCATACTGATTAGAAAATTAAAATAAAAGGTCTGGACTGCAGAAGTGACACAGTGGTAAAACAGTTGTCTAGCATGTATAAGTTTATGGGTTCTATTCCCAGCGCTATAAATAAATAAATAAGCACAGAAATTAAAATACATGATTATCTCTATATCTATCAAATGGCAATATATATACATATATAATTGACAAATTTTAATAAGCAGGTATAACAATGAATATTCTCATGCACTATTAGTGGGAATATACATTATAAAGTCAATTTTGATTATATTTTAGAATAAAGCATAAAATGTGTACAACTTATGAGACAGCTGTACATAAAATGTGTATAGCTTATGAGACAGCAATTCTATCTCTGGCTCTTTGTCCCACAGAAATTTGTGCTTACACATAACCAGGAAATATGCCCAAGCATGTTTCCTAAAGCATTGTTAGACAATTCTCCGGATAGGATAAGCATATAATTCACCTAGAGACTGGATGAATTAGACCTCTGCACAACATGGATAAATTATTAAATGCAAATGAAAGACTGAACTAAACAAGCTAAGCTGTATACTAAATGATTTGATTGATACACATTTCAAATATTGACCGGATGAAGTAATTGTTATTCATTATGAAAGTCAAGATAGTTTTGGCAGGGGATGGTTTAGGATTATGATCAGGAAGAGACAGATAAACGACTTCTAGGGAGCAGACATCATTCTATTACCACAGCACGGGAGGGAAGATACAATGGTGTTTTTCATTAATCTGTTAAATAAGAGAGTTATTCATTATGGTTTTGTTTTTAATGCCAAAATAATACATTAATGAAATAGGTCTTAATACTGTTTCAGACATATGAACATATTTGTACCACAAATGGGTGCCTACAGAGTTTACTTTGTTTTTCTCATTCCTCTGGAAAGCAAAACAAAACACCTGAAAAGCAACATAAGGAAGAAAGGGAGGAAGGAAGAAGGGAAGGAAGGGTTTTCCTTTGGCTCATAATTTGAGGATACAATCTGTCATGGCAAGGAAGGTGTGCTGGCAGAAGAATGAGGCGGCTGGTTGCATTGTGTTCACAGTCAGGTAGCAGAGAAAAATGAATGCTGGTGCTCACACATTTTCCTTTTAATTCAGTCTGAGACACCAGACCTTAAGGCGGTTCCAGATGGGGGTTGAGGGGAGGCTCCAAGGTGGTGGCAACCATCAGGCACCATACTGAGGAGCAGAATATCTGAAACTCTAAAACTGGTAAGTGGAGGGGCTGCTGAAGCCACAATATCGATATTGAGTTTTCCTGGGCTGAGCTGGGACAGTTTGGATCCAGGCACGAACCTCCATTCTTGGCTGCTACTGTGGTGGCTGCCATTGCCCCAAGCATGAGCCTCCCTGCTTGGTGACAGAGACAGTATAAGGAGAGGCTGTATGGAGTTCCCATCTCAGTGACTGAGACAGTGGAGGCCACCCCAAGTATGGGAGTCCCTGCTTCACCACTGCAGCAGGCAGCTGCTGCTCCAAGCATGAGTCTCCACTGTGACTGAGTTGGCAGAGGCAGCCCCAACTCCAGGCCTCCCTGCAAGGTGGCCAAACACTGGACACAACTGACCGATCTCCTACACTTTAATTTGCACCTAAGGGTCCAAATCTGAAGTTAAAGAAAGGGGGAGGGGGAAGGGGAGGATCCTGTGCTTTCCACATAGGCCTGCGAGTGAGTAAGTGTGGCTTCAAGTGAGTGTATGCAGAGCCCCAGATCCAGGATCCCTCTACACTAGCAGCCAGACATTATATCCATCCCATCCACACCCCCACTGTGTGCAACATAAGGATTCCTGGGACAGGAAGTGCCTGTTCTGCCAGTCTCCCAGTGGAGTCCAGGTAAACAATTCCTGGAGTCAAGATGATGCAACCCAGAAAGATCTGAGTGCTTGGTGCACAACACCACCACAGCCTGTAGGCCACTGAGCCATCCAGGGCAAGCTGCAAATATGCACTATGCTTTTGAAACTCTCCAGCAACCCCATCTGTGCTTAAGCTCCACCCTCCCAGGCATCTACATGTGCTAACATCTGGTCCTCCAAGGCACACCTAACACACTCCTACACTTGCGTACATGCACTTGCGACCTTTCCCCCTTAGGGACAACTGAAACACTAACATCCCACAAGTAGAGCAACAGAACCAAAAAAATCTGGGCCCAGAGGTCTTTTCTGAGACTGATACTCCAATCTAGGACCACACATGGAGATAACCTAGACCTCTTGCTCAGATGTAACCCATGGCAGCTAAGTGTCCAAGTGGGTTCCATAGTAGGGGGAACAGGGGCTGGCGAGAACTCAGTGGCTGGCTCTTCGATCACCTCCTGGTAAGGTGGTGGAAAGCCTCATCAGGCCACAGAGGAAGACAATGCAGCCAGTCCTGATGAGACCTGATAGGCTAGGGTCAGATGGAAGGGGAGGAGGACATCCCCTATCAGTGGACTGAGGGAGGGGCATGGGAGGAGAAGAAGGCAGGAGGGTGTTATTGGGAGGGAATGAGGGAGGGGGCTATAGTTAAGATGCAAAGTGAATAAATTGTAATAATCAAAAAATTAAATTAAAATAAAAGATGGTTCCAGACACATTCAGAGTAGGGTCTTTGTTCCTCAATTAAACCTTCCTGGAAACACCTTCACAAACATAGCTGAAGGAGTTTTTCTTAGGTGACTCTAAAGCCTATCATGAAGATGAGCTATTTTACTGAGCCTCTGCTTTAGATGTCTCATTATTTAACCCAGGTGAGCTAAAAGACAACAACAACAACAACAACAACAAATAGAAGAGTTACACGTCATTTAGTTAGTTATCAACATAGAATACGATTGGGAAATGCTGTAGTTCAAAATGAAGGAAAAAGCAAGTCACTAAAGACAGCCCAAGGCTAGAAATGGTCCCAGAAGCCTCAAACGTCTAGGAGGAACTCTATCTGCTAATGAATTTCTTTCCCAGGTTTGAACTATGTCCTCAAGCCTATTTGAAAATTGCTTGATTTTATTTTTCATCCTTTATGCTTTTCCAACATTGCCTGTAAGATGTTTCGATTAATTTTCTTAAACTACTGACCAAGCACTTACAACATTTGTTATTTGGAAGAATATAAAGAAATCAAATTCAATCATTTTGAAAGCCCCTGATTAAGTGTTGGAGCCTACGGGGTAAACACAAAAATCAAACTTGAGAACTTTTGACCTTCCTCTCACTGATGTACGTTGAAAGCAATTACATGAATATGTGTTCCTGCCCTAGAAAAAAGAAAAAGCAAAAACAAAACAAAACAAAACTACTTGGTTCAAACTAAATTTCCTACCAACAGTTTACCTGTGCTGTTGACATTTTTGACATCTCTCTACTATTGTAATTTATAACATTGTGTGTGACAAGATATTTATTGGCAAAGGTCATTTGAGTTAATAAATTTAGAAGTTTTAGAATCCTGAACAAAAGAGTAGATCCTCATGTGCAATGTATTTATAAATCAACCAATATAGTGCCTAAAAGAATATAACATTTAACAAATTACAATTCACTAAAATTTTATGATGAAAAAGCAGAGTAAATTAGAATGCAAATTCCTGAATGAAGTCAAGCAACCTTTTCTTTTACTACTGCGTATAAATAATAGCAGGCACTCCAGAATCTTTGACTAGATTTTTATTGTCATTAAATCTATAAGTACTAAAATAAAATTATCATCTCTATTAAAAACATGATATTAAAGTGTATTTTCAAAATATGCTCTACAGCTTAGGTAGTAACTTCAAATCCTTTCAGAAATGTATATCTACTATCCCCATGAAATGTGTGGATCAGTTTTAGTTGCTAAGAAACCAGAGCTTTAAATTACTTCTACTATCAAAGGGCAAAGAATGAAATAATCATTTGTTCCTAGTTGAAAAAGGAGATATGCAATTTCATACCAAATGCTATGAAATGTCTCTCTTTGTCTGAAGATTTAGTTGTATGCTGGAAATCATTTGGAAATATATGTCCACTAGTTCCTGTCAAAGGAATGTTAAGAAAAATGACTTTTTTGTGTTCCCTTTTTATTAATTTATGTTTTTATTAATTACAGTTTATTTACTTTGTATCCCATTTATAGCCCCCTTCCTCATCCCTCCCAATCTTACCCTTCCTTCCTCTTCTCCTCCCTTGCCCCTCCTCCATCCACTGATAGGGGTAGTCCTCCTCCCCTTCCATCTGACCCTAGCCTATCAGGTCTCATCAGACCTGGCTGCAGTGTCCTCTTTTGTGGCCTAGCAAGGCTGCTCCCCCCTCAGGGGAGGTGATCCAAGAGCCAGCCACTGAGTTCATGTCAGAGACAGCCCTTGTTCCTTTCACTAGGGAACCCACTTGGAAACTGAGCTGCCATGGGCTACATCTTGGGCAGGGCTTCTAGGCTACCTCCATGCATTGTCCTTGGAGTATCAGTCTCAGAAAACACCCCTGTGCCCAGAATTTTGTTTTTTGTTCTTTTGCTCTCCTTTTGGAGCTCCTGTCTCTTGTAGGTCTTTCATCTCCCCCTTCTTTCACAAGATTCCCTGCATTCTGCCCAAAGTTTAAAATATACGTAGATAAGGGTTTTTCTTTACTTATGTTTTCCCCAAGGGACCTGAAAAATGGGATATTAGGTATCTTTGATGCTACCTATGAACCACCTGTGGACCTCCTGAAACCACCTGTGTATGCTCTGGGTCACCTTATAAGAGAACTCTCACTACTCCTCTCTCTCTCTCTCTCTCTCTCTCTCTCTCTCTCTCTCCCTCTCCTACCCAGTCCAAAGATGGTCTCTGTGGCTCCTCCCCTTTCCCTTAATAAAACCTCCCATGTGGAACCAGTTGTGTGGTGTGATTTATGAACCCGCCATGTACTTTTGCTGTACAATTTTAACTTTGGTGCATTGGCCAAATAGGCTCTTTCAGCGGCCACACTGTGTGGTGGTTGCTTTTGCACCAGTGCCACAACTGGAGCTCCTGGAAAACTATTTCATTTCAAACCCTCCTGTGACCTACTTTCCAGCAAGCAGTTGCTACTTCCTACATGTAGCACCTGCTGGATTGGTGAGTTCCCCTCATTGGTCAGCATAAACATCTTTCTTGGTAGAGGAAGATTGACTTTTGAGTGTCTGACAACTTCCTGGTACCTTTTGAGACAGAGGAAACCCCAACCACGGCCATCACTGGCCACAGTTAACCTTTTTGCTCACCTCCATTCAGGGCTTCTCTTTCCCTTGGGTGAGAATTTTTTCCCTCTACTAGCACAGTTTCACCCATCACCCCTCCTTGCTCATCTATGAAAATCCTAGCACTAGGTAAACCATGTCTACTATGGGCAGCTGTAGCCTTGGTCTCTGGACAACGCTGACTAGCAGTTGGATCAGGTAGTACCATACTACTCTGTTGAGCTGAGCCTTGCCTTTGGGCTGCCTGTGGCAGGTCACTGACTCCTACCCTCCCAGTGAGAACTGCCCATTCTTCTGTTCCTCCAACATCCCCACTGGGATGTCTTCTGGAGAATTTTAAAACCCTATGCCTGGAGCCTGACTTAAAGGCCTCCAAGCTCATACACCTCTGTAATAAAACTTGGCCTGCATATTCCCTAGATAATGGTTTAAACTGGCTGATTAATGGTATATTAAATTCAAATATTTTATGGGATCTTTTTAATTACTGTCAGCAATCTGGTAAATGGAAGGAGCTTTCCTACTTTCAAGCATTCTCTCTCCTCCTCTCTAAAACTTCTCTCTGTTCTTACTGTTCTCCTACCTAACTTCTTCTAGCTATAAAGTCTCAACCTCAAGAGTTCTCTACCTTTGACCCCACAGATGAACCTCCGCCTTGCTGTTCTCAACCTCCGCTTTTCCACCTTCGGCTTTTCTCTCCTCTTCTGCTTCCTCTTCTTCCTTTTTGGCTTCTCCAGCATCCTCACCCCACTCACCAGCAACAGGCTGTCCTATTCATCCTACTTTGTCACCCACTTTCAGGCCTCCAACAGCGCCCCTGATACCCACTCTTGTTCTGTAGAAAAGCCTCCTCCTTCTTCTACTAAGCTTAAACCAGCCTTAATTCTTCCCTTATGATAGTTGGCCAGAGTGGATGGCTTAGTTAGGGTGCTTGTTTTCTTCTTATTAATTGAACTTTCTCAAGTAGAAAAGAAACTAGGATCCTATGTCTCTAATCCTTCTACTGTCATTAAAGAATTTCAATATTCAATATCTCACTCAATCTTATAGTCTTACCTTCCATTATACATACATACATACATACATACATATATATATATATATATATATATATATATATATATATATATATATATATATATATGTTTCTTATCAACACCCTATTACCTGAGGAGCACAGGCGAGTTTGGGAACAGGCTAGAACGCATGCAGATGAGTTTCACCAAACAAACACAGCACACCTGGTTGGGCTGAGGTGTTGTTAGGACCAGTAAAATGATGATGCAAACAGATTTTATATGAAGGTGATTTATTAGATGGAGAAGATGAGAGAGAGAAAGAGGGAATGAGACATGATGGGAGAAGGGGAGGGCCACCCCAAAAGAGAGAGGGGAGAGAACATGAGAGTGAGAGAGTAAGAGGCAAAGTGGCAGTTTGATCCTTTTAGGGAGCAACTTAACCAGGTGTGGCCCCCTGGGGGCACACAATGACATCATAGGTTGCTAGGCAAACCAGAAGCAGGCTGCCTAAATACTAACATTCCTCCCTTTTTCTATAATTAAAAAAATGAGGAGCTTGGCTTGCTTCTCATGCAAGGCAAGTTAAAGTATATCATCAATTTAGGGTCATTGGAAGCAACTCTTGGTTATTATACAAAGGGCTAAGAAAGAGACAGGAAAAAAAGCAACAGATTATAGATTAAATGGTCAAGAGAAGAAGCGGAAGCCCCTGCCCTGGAAAGTTCAGGGTAGAGGGTTGCCAGTAGAGAGTTGCCAGCCATGCAAGGCAGCAGGTAGCTACTGAGGGATGCTGGGAGAACCTGGACCTGAAGCACACCATTCCAGCCTTTTGTTATTAATAAGTGAATAACAGATGGAGATTCTCTTCTGGCTACTTCCTGCTGACACTGGGGACATTGCAGGGAGGTCAAAAGTCTGAAACACTGGCCATGTCCAGAAAGAACATGCTGTCCAGGGTCTGTGAGAAGGTCTATGGTTGGGAGTAAAGGTGCAGGTCCACTTGAGGCAGTCTGCAAGGTTAGACTGGAACACCTGTGGTAGAGCTTTGGCACTGTCGTGGATGTAGGAAAACTTGGGTCTGGTAGGATACTGAAACATATATATAAGCAGAAGACAAAGTTTATGTAGGTTATGGACAAAATTCCTTTTGTACATTTAAAGCTTTTCGGGAGTGAACAGAGGTAGAAGGTTTGGATCAAAGAGACTTGAACATGGGAACCTTCATTTACTTGAGGGAACCTCCTTTTACCCAACTGCTGGCAGTAATTTAAAAAGTTTTACTTTGGATCTGTCATCTAAGGAAATTGAGGCCAAGTTTGGTTACAGAGGAGTGTAACATTAAAAGCTCTTAAAGCGGCACTAGGTGTAGAAATGTGAAATTCTCCAGAAGACATCCCAGAGGAGAATCTGGAGGAATGAATGAATGAACTATTCCTATTGGGCAGGTAGGAGTCAGTGACTTGTCAAGGCATCCCAAGAACAAGGTTTGACTCAGTAGAGCAGTATGGTACAATTTGTTCCAACTGCTCATCAGCATTGGCCAGAGACCAAGGGCTCAGTTGCCTGTAGCAAACTCATATTACCTAGCACTAGGATTTTCATAGACTAGGAAGAAGGAGAGGGAGAGAAACCATGCTGATAGAGGGAAAATCTTACCCAGGGAAGAAGATGGTCCTAGGTGAAGGGTTTGGATATAGGTCTGTGAGGATGGTAGGAAGTGTTTGCACCAACCAGAAGTGAAGACTCAACAAATGTCTGGTGTTGTGTGCAGGAATGTAGTGATCAGGTAGCCAGGAATTGATACCAACCAGAAGGGAAGACTCACCAATCAGCTGGTGTTGGATGTAGGATTGTAGCAATAAAGTAGCCAGGAAATGGAAGTCTCAAAACCAGGGAAAGGGGAGGAATCCCATCCTCAGAGATAAGAAATAGGTGCGAACTTATCTGGAGCCCAATTGACCTGAAAAGTGGATTTAGAGAAAACAACTATATCACTATCCAAACAAATCTAAATTTTCAAAGCAATGGGAAATTTTATTATTTGACCAATGCCTACATTATACATATCAACAGGGTTTACTTTACTCTTCATTGGTTTCTTCCACTTAACAAGCATTTTAGTAGAACATAAGGTAACCATGGTTACTGAAATAAAACTCCTTTCATGTGTGAAAGCAGAGGCTGAGCATGTTTGAAGTGTTACTCATACCTCTACATCTTAAGAGCATTTAACAAATTGGACTTGTCTTCACTGTTCTGCTTCAAATGGCTTTTGTCATTATTCGGAAGGCATATACTTCTTCATCTGAAGTACCTGCTGCTTCAATACTTGTAAACTGCCTTGATAGCATACTTACAAGAAATTCTCCTGCCCTACTGCTTGATGTTTTCTTCCCCATGAAATTCATTTTCAAGTAAATAGCCTAAGAAGTGATTTTATGAGCATTAAACAAGTAATTCCTCAGTACATTAATTTTTAAAGCGTCGGGTGGCAGTGAGTACAAAGAAAGAACAAATTTCAAGACTGACATTTTCTTGTGTGAGGACAAGAAGGCATTTATCTGAAGATTCTTTAAAGCAGGCAACTGGACAATCTTTAATAAAACCATAAACAACAACTACAATAACTCTTAAATGTAACTACATTATGCAAAAGACATAAATTTTTTTCACTTATAATACAACAGCTTCATAAAGATTTTATCTTCTCAATTAAGCAACCCAACTAGTAAGATCCAGAGTCCCAAATCTCAGTCCAAAATTCTCCTCCAATGCAACACTTGCTACATGCTTTTAAAATTAATTACCACTTAACATTTTTGTTTCTTTTTAAGGCACTGAGACTTTTTTCTAAAAGGTTTATCATAGAGAGGTGATGTTATCTCCCATGTCTTAGTAGACTTTTGCACATGATTTTTCCCTTTCTTGTGAAATATAGGGGTAAACCACAAAAAATAGCTGTTTTTGGGCTTGATTTTGCCTTATCTCCTACTGTCTGCCATACCTAATGAACTAGCAAATGTGTCTTGCTGTTATTTTTATGATGGCAGCATGTCTAAGAATCAATATGATATCCCTATCAAAGTGATGATCATTGGTATAGTAGCAGAATTTGTGTTATTATTATCATTCTCCCTTAAGATGTCAAAGCAACATGAAATGGTTGTGCTTTACAATTAACAAAGCAAACCTTGGTCTAATTCTTATCTCCTACTTATGAAAGAGCCAATATTTCCAATTTCACTAGGTTTCATGAGATTTCTGGGGAAAAATAGGGGCAAGAGCTCAGTGTAAATGGAAATGTATATTCCTGCAGTTGTGGCTAAATTCGGAAATACTTTTCTCTATTTCACTGTTTCATGAATGTGAGTGTGGATGCTTTTGATGAAGAGTTCTCAATACACTTGCCACGAAAACCCACCTAGCACCAAGCTGTTGACAAATGATTCTAAAGAAAATACAATCAGATTTAATTTGAATACTATTTAAAGAACGATCCAAGGCTTTGAAAATCATTAAAATATTCACCAATCTTAACAATCTTAGATTATTCTTCTCTTTGAGAGTGAAGTATTTTGGAGAAGGACAATGACTGCTGACAACACTACTGTCTAACTGCAGTGAATATAGAAAGAAAAGTCAAACTCTGGAGGGTGCCAAAAGATATTAAATACAAAGCAAGTATAAACAAAGTTAATCCTCAAAGATTATAAAAGGCCAGGAGCTGTCAAGACGATTTCATAAAGCAGAATAAATTTTGAATTGTCCTCAGTCCCCTAGACAATCTATTAATATCAGTATATTGTCCAAAAAACTAGACCAGTGACAATTAAAAAAAAAAAAAACAAACAAACATACTGTTCAGCTTTCCACCTGGAGTTAGAATGTATGCCAATGAGATTTCTTAACTGTTTGGAGATTGTTAAGCCAGGTCAGGAACTGGACTCACAGAAATTCCTTCTTTTTTGTTGGATTATTTATTGAATCATTTATTTTCAGCAGCATGGGTTGTGCCTATTTAATATTTGAGGCTATAATTTAGTCCTATTTTACTTATTTTGTTACTCAAATTGTTTCTGTTTTGGCCATTATGAAAGGTTCAGAGTGACTACTGAAACTGAAAGAATGTCACTGTGCTTTTGAAAATGGAAAAAAAAATGGAGGGGGTACTTGGAAAGAGAGGGAAACTCCCAACTGGGAAGCAGAAAAATTCAGTACTAGTCTCAGTTCTGAACCAATTGACTTTTGGCTTCAAGTCAATCACATAGCATCTAAAGCACCGTAATTTAGTAGTTCTAGACAAGAACTAGAGCCAGCCTACCTGTGCTCAGATCAAAGCTCCTTTGTTGGCTATTATCATATCTCTGGAGAGGCACTTAAGCTTTTGGTGACTCAGTATTCTACCTTGGAAAGTAGAGATAAAAGTAGTTCCTCCACTGAGTGGTTGTGATGATTATTTGAACTATATGACATTATATCTAATCTATATGGGGCTGTACCCAACACATAATGAACACAATAAAATATGTGTGACTTTACCACTTGGGATACTCTGATGTGTGAGTGTGGTTTGGAAGAAAATGAAATACAGAATTAAGTTGTTGCTATGAAGCTCCGGTTACCAGTTAACAGCTACCAGTTTTTTCCCACCATTAAGTTGTTACTGTTGCTGTTACAAAGCCCCACATCAGTAACAGACTTTTATCAGTTTTTCCAATAATGCCATTTTCTAGTCCAGTATACCTTGCTGCATTAGCTTCCCTGTTTTCCAAACTCTGTGCTCTCTGATGTTTTTTTAGACTTTTCTTAATCTTAAAAATTTTGAAGACTACTAGCCATGTATTGTCTAGAATGCCCCTAATTTTTTTTTGTCCTTTGATTTCTCTCTCTCTCTCTCTCTCTCTCTCTCTCTCTCTCTCTCTTAGAGATTTTGGAGGGAGAAAACCACACTGAAGTGAAATGCTTTAATCACATGATATCAGGGGATATCCCCATGACCACTGATCCTAACTTTCATAATAACTAGGATGAGATGCTGTTTGCCAGCACTGAATTGTTACCAGTTTTCTCTTATCATACTTTGTTCCTTAGAGTAAGTCAATAAACAGTCTATACTGAGTGAGATTAAGCTCCAAGTTTTGGAGAAGAGGGGAATCTAAATATTACATAAAGAGTAATACATGGTTCTATGTCTTGTCCTTATGTTCTGTTGTGGTTTAAATATGAAAACCCCTCACAAGTTCATGTACTAAGGACTTGTTTGACAGAAGATGGAATTTGGGGGAAATGATGGGATTGTCCTCTGTCTTCACTCATGGATTGTTCTAGGAGTGGCACTAATCCAATTGATGGCAGTGTAGACTTCTGGAGGTGGGGTCCTCTTGAAAAATGTTAGCTGTGGGATTAAGTTTGAGGGGCTGTTTCTTGCCTTGGCCACTTCTTTTTGTATCTCTCTATTTCTTGTTTACTGTGAGATAATAACCCTCTGCTACATGTTCCTACTCCCATAATTCTCTGCTTCACCATGGACCCAGAAACAGGGAGTCATGTGGCCATGCATTGAGCCTTCTGAAAATCTGATCTAAAATAAGTAATTTGTCCTTTAAATTGCTTCTGTCAGAAATCTGCTCACAGCAATGCAAAAGTAACAAAGAAAGGTTATGATCAGACATTATATTTTATTGTTCAGTTTTGATCAATGAGGCGCACATTAAGGTTCACTTGCCTATTAGTCTTGAATACTCTAAACTTTATTTCTTATTTATTTTGTTTTCTGGCACCACAAAGCTATTCCTAGCCTCATTTTGTCCCATTGTGTATTTCTGGCTCCCACCATAGAACTGCTCATTTTTCTGAGAATCACTTATGCTTTTAAATGAGAAATGGAAGGTTTTTGACACATAACATGAAGAGAACAATGTGGAGTGTGAAGACTGAGTTTAAGTTTTGACTTTGTGAACATAGAAACTTGTCCTGTTTACTAGGAACGGGTTTCCTCATTGTAATATAAATATAAGTAGATAAACATCATTTAATGTTCTCATTTTTTGTCACGGTTGCAACAATTCACCATAAGCTTAGTGGTTTCAAACAATACATATGTGATTTTACATTTCTAGTGGTCAAATGTCTGAAATAAGTCTTATAGTGCTAAAAATCAGGGTTTGGCAGATGTGGACACTTCTAGAGTTTTAAGAGAATATGATCTTTGCCTTTCCTACCTTTTAGAGGCTTCTCACCTGACTTGATGTCATAAATCCCATTTTGGTTTAATTCTCCAAATTTGATCCTCCTCCTCCTAGTTTCATCCTGCCTCTGTCTTACCAACTTTTCCTGGTAGCATTGACTTTTCCAGGTTATTTAAGATCATCTTTAAAACTGTTTTCTTTTTTTTCCTAAGGTAAAATATTCACAGGTTCCAGATATTCCACTTTAAGCATTATTGGAAACTGTTATATAGCCTGTCAAACAAAGATTAAGAAGAATGTTAGTATTCCAAAGTTTGATTTTCCAAATTAACAGTTTAGGAGAGAAGATGACACTAAAAATAAAGAGAATTAAAACCCCCAGACATAAAATGACAAAATTACTACAAGGTTTGTAATTTTTATCTTAATGAATACTTAGTTTGGAAATTTGGCAAGAAAGCACCCAAATGTATTGCTTTGATGTTGCTCACCACGTTTGGCAGCTCTGCTTTCCGAAGTCTCTGCCAGAATGAACTCTCCCACCTCCTTCACAAATTTACTTTTGCAGTCAACCCTTTTCTTAGGTGAAGTTCACAGTGTTTTTCTTGACGTCTAGCAAAGGATCATATCTCCCTGAGATCTTCTCCCTTAATCTAGTTCTTCTCCAATCTTCTCATTTTTTTCCCTCTGTTAAGTTCTTAAGAGACTTGCCACACACAGATTTTGTTAGTTATTCTCTTTAAAGGTTGTGTCACAACTACTAAATTACTTATTATGGTCTATACAAGTAGTTGCTGTTTATTAGTCTTTTTTTTTCTAATGGTTTTATTAATATCTCCTCTCTTCTGTTGAAAGCATGTCCTTGAAGTTAATTAATAGGTACCACAGCCAACAATAACACCAGCCATTTCTTTGTTATCTGTGGATATTTGTTAATATGAATTTTGAGACTTCAAGCTTCAAGAACATGGTAGGTTAGATTTTTATTAAACAATAATAATCTCCCTTATTTTATTTCTACAAGATAAATATTATTCTCTGCATATTTTTATTGATAAGCTTGGCCAATGAAAAGTGAGCAAAAATGACAAGGAGTAAATTCAATATCTTAATATTATCTAAGAAGCCCCAAGTTTTTTTTCCCAGATGACTGGAAGTCTCTAAGCCTTGCTATGAAGAGACTTTGCACACACAGTCATGATTTGGAGACCAAGGTATGTTCCATACCTGCTGTAGTCACCTTGCACTTCTATATAGTCTGATTCATGTAGAGTATCCTACATTTTGTGTGTGCAATTGGATGTAGCTCCTTGAAGTGAACTTCCAACTTCAAAAATATGTATTGTGGGTCTCTGTGACCCCTAGAATTCACTGGTCCTATGGCAGTGCAGGTTGGTAATGCCAAGAAACTGATATCTTTGAGAGTAGTGTTCCACTAATGAATGACAGAATTAGTGAAAAATACTATGTTCCTATGTTCCTTAGACAAGATAATGAAAACACATTGTAGAATGATTCCAAGAGTTTCCTGGTAAGTTGAGCTCCTGATTGCCCACAAGACATCTCTCTCCTTCTCTCTCTCTCTCTCTCTAATCCCTGTTTATGTTCCATTCTACATCTCACCTCCCTACCTTCCTTTTTTTTTTTTCCTACCTACCCTTTGACTGGCATTCCTTATATAAGAATTCTAATTTCAGTAATCATACTAGGACACTTAGGGGATTTGACTATTGTGTTGCTATACTACCTAAGATGGCTGCTTACTTACTCAGGTAACCCCAAAACCAAGAAGTGTAGAAATTGAGGTGAAATTGAAAGAAACTGACCTTAGGGTAGCAGAGTGGTCCTTTCAGGTCATGCCTCACCAAGAATTCAAGCCCTCAAACTCCAGCTCCACCAGAGATTCAACATATGGTTTCCCCTGGAGGTCTTCAGTATAAAGATCCACATATGGTGTTAACTAGTGACACTATGATAGGCAAAAAAAAAAAACCATAACAATCACTTTAAATAAGGAGGTACTCCTTATCTTCCTGTGCTTGTTCTCTGTTACTCTCTAGTTAATTCTGGAAATAATATAATGGTAATAGGTCATACCTTAGAACCAATCAAGTTCCTCCTCACCAGTAGAAAACATTGTTCCACATTAAATTTGTTTTATTTTCAGTTAACAGATGATCTATAAATAAAGTCTGAAGTTGAAACTTTAACTTGGGCCACCAGAGCATTCTGAAATATCCATTAAGCAAGACACCATTGTCCAAGAGAGAACATCTTACAGCACATAATAGAAATGAAAAATGAACCCAGTCATGTTTATAGTCTCTTTCTCTCTCTCTCTCTCTCTCTCTCTCAGTAAACTGGTTATTGGAGCAAATTCAGAAATGAACACAATTCAGGCACTTATTTTGGAGTCATTTTAATAAAAATTGTCTGTCTATGAGCTGTTAATATTGACGCATAAATACATCTTTTCTCCTGGCACCTGCCATTACAGAATACAGGTCAAAATGCTTGTTTATGATGATAGAACTTTCATTACACTGCAACTTCTTCTGATAAAACCTGTAAGCTGAAGAAAGTTGTTTGATGTACAGAGACACTTAGCCCAAAGTCTTCAGTATTTTATTGTTGAATCACTTCAGGTCTTAGAGGTCAAGAGTAATATCCTGTTGGAAAAGCAAGATGAGACAGTGCCTATGTAGCTGTTCAGAGTTCTTAACCCCATGGAAGAATATTAAGCCTTGACAGCTTCAAATTATAGGGTTCAGTTGATATAACTACCTCTCTCTTCCTAGAAGGAGAGTGGTATAATACAAAGATTGAAGGGGATAAACTTATCCATCAGACACCATAATATGAGGGTTTCATAAGGATCTTATCACAAAATAAGGCTTCTTTTCTTCAACCATGAAAAGAAAAACTAAGAACGTGCTTCCAAAGTATATAGTCCTATAAAATGTTACAATTGTAAAGGACCTCAGAATGATCTCATGTAATTCTATATATTTTACAAATCCAGAAGTATATCCATCTGATGCCCAGATTATCACTTTCATTATTGACTACAATGTCACTTCACAGACTGCATACTCTTAAGGTTACAGCCTTATGATCATGCAACTAGAAATTCTCTATCCTTAGGCCATGAGAAACAATTAGGGTAAGGGCATTGGTTTTGATGAATCTTCTTGTGTGCACCAGACTGTATAGACATTTCATTCCTTAAAGATAAGAAATTTTACATTGCTTTATAGATACACTGTGAAAATCTTCTCAGGAGCTGAAGGAAGAGGAGAGTGGGGGTGGTTATGAAATGTTTTTTTATTTCACCTTCTGGATATTTGGGGTTGGACAGAAGTAATTCTCAGAAGTTCTGAGAAAAGCAGAAATGGAAACATTTATGTTAAAGACTGTCTCAGTTACTGAATCTATATGTACACACCCATTCACCATTCTTTATCTGATTCTCAGTAGCAAAGTTAAGAAGTCCTGGAATTATTATGCATACTGTACCTACCTAAGGTTAAAATACCAAAAGCCAGGGTGGTGAGATTGCTCTGTGTTTGCTGTGTAGTCATAAGTAAGTACCTGAATTTGTCTCCCTACCACTCATATTTTTTCTTAAAACTGTCCATGACTGTGTGGGCCTGTAATCCCAGTGCAAGGGAGAGTGAGAAGTATGAACAAAGGCAGAGCATTGTAGTCTATTGAGTAGCCACTCTGTCTGAAATGCTAAGATTCTGTTTTAGTGAGAAATACTGTCTCAAAAAATAAGCGGGAAGAGCTAGAGAGATGGCTAACAAGCTAGGAGCACTGGTTGCTCTTGCAGAGGACATGAGTCCATTTCCCAGCACCCACGTGGTAGCTCATAACCATTCATAACTCCAGTTTCAGGGAATCCAGCATCTTCTGATGTTCTGAACTCTACAGGCACCAGGAATTCATGTGGTGCACAGGCATACATGCATGCAAATTACCCGTGCACATAAAATAAAATCAAATCAAATAAAATCAAATAAGTCTAAAAATTAAAATAAAATAGCAATAAAGGAACATATTTGAAGCTGATTTCCACCTTCCATATCCACATGTTTGTGGTACATGTACACACACACACACACACACACACACACACACACACACTTACACTAAAAGCTAACAGACATTTTAAAGTCAAACAAGAGTCAAGAGAAAATAAAAAAGAAAAAGAACACTCAAAGAATAGGAGAGTGTTTAGCCATGATGTTGTGTTTCGGAAGAAAACAGGAGTAACAGAAGTCTACAAAATGAGAAAAGTGGTAAAAATATTTTTTAAAAGAAAAGAAGGAAGAGTGAGCTGTCCCAGAAGCAAAAGGACACACACGGTATATACTCACTCATATAGACATGTAATATAGGAAAAACCTACTAAAATCTGTCCATCTAAAGAAACTAATCAAGAGAGAGGACCTTGACTAAAATGCTCAATCCCCATCCTGAAAGGCAAAGAGGAAGGGCATCAGAAGAAGAAGAAAACAGGAAACAAGCTAGAAACATGCCACAGAGGGCTTCTGAAAGGCTCTACCCTGCAGACTATCAAAGCAGATGCTGAGACTTATGGCCAACTGTTGGGCAGTGTGCATGGAATCCTATGTAAGAAATGGGAAATAGTAAGATCTAGAAAGGACAAGAACTCCACAAGGAGAGCAACAGAATCAGAAATTTGAACACAGGGGTCTTTCCAGAGACTCATGCTCCAACCGAGTACCATGCATGGAGATAACCTAGAACCCCTGCACAAATGTAGCCCATGGCAGTTTAGTGTCCAAGTGGGTTACATAGTCATGGGAAGAGGGACTGCCTCTGACATAATCTGATTGGCCTGCTCTTTGATCACCTCTCCCTGATGGGGGAGCAGCCTTACCAGGCCACAGAAGATGACAATGCAGCCACTCCTGATGAGATCTGATAGATCTAAGGTCAGAAGGAAAGAGAGGAGGACCTCCCCTATCAGTGGACTTGGGGAGGGTCATGCGTGCAGAAGGAGGTGGAAGGGTGGGATCAGGAGGGGAGGAGGGAGGGGCTTATGGGGGGATACAAAGTGAATAAAGTGTAATTAATAAAAAAAATCCTGTTTACCCAGAGCTCAGGGTCCCACTTCTCCACTGTTGCGCCAGTGAGACTTGGGTCCTGAGTTCCATCGCTCTTGTAATAAAGCTCTCTTGCAATTGAAAAAAAAAAAAGAAAGAAAGAAAAGAAGGGAAAAGAAGGAAAGTAGAAACAAAGTGATATAAGACCATGGCTTTTATTTAATAAAAAGAATGAGAAAGTAGGGACAAGAATGGTCTGTTGAGCCCCTTGAGATCTTACTTATCAGCTAGTATTTAATGAATACCTTGTCTTTCTTTTTGAGGCCACCAAACTCTGCTTCTATTTGGTGATATCCAATTCACTATTTAGTAGTTCTTACCCTACAAATGGTTGTTGGATTAGAGATCAAGTAAAAAACATAGTTTGTGTTTTTAAAACAGTTACTTTAGAGTATGGACCTCAATGAATTGTGATAGATTTTTTACTCAAGTTTTGGGATTTTGTAAGTATTCCCGGGGGCTCATGTGTGATAGAAATGACAAATAAATGTGATAAACACAATTTTCAACTGTCTTCAAAATCAGAAACACTGATTGTGCAATTTCATGAAAGTAGTTTTTACAAGCACAAGTGTTTCCAGGTCAAATTATTTTTGCAGCCTGCATTTTTGGACAAAAAAAAAATACATTAGGCTCCATGAGATTCAGCAGTATGAGAATCAGACTTTCCAAATCAACATAATTTTGAGAAAGAACCATCTTTAGAGGTAATGGAGAGCTAGAATATTTTACATTTGGTTAGGGCTCAAGAAAAAGAATAAGTACCATGGTATTTTAAATCATTAATATTATTTTTGCAGTGGAAACTAACCAGAAATTGCTGAATAATAGACATACCTCTCAAGTTGAAAAGCTATTTCCCACCTTTATAAAGGAGAAACAGGGAATTGTGTCACAAATATGATTTCTAAAGTGGTTATGTAAAATGTATCTGGGAAATAAGGATATTATGTTCATTCACATTATTATCACAAACAAAGTAAGTGCAAGAGGGGTAGGGGCATTAATACATATTAGATTAGCAGAAAACTCAGTAAGGCTGAAAAGTAAGAAATTGCAGAGCATCTCTGAGACTATTTCTTGCCATCAAAGTAGCCTAGAACTGAATGAGAGAAGAAAAGGAAATGGTCCATAGAGAAAATGTGACTTCACCATCCCCATTACTTGAACACATTATTTCTGTGTCCTGTTCTTATATCACATATTTTCATTGTTGGATACTGGATGTCTTGTAGGCACTCACAAGGTATATGAACCATTAGGAGAATGTCAAAGTGAAATGATGACTAGCTGATGATGTCTTGCACTTGCAGGCAACATAGACTTCATATTTTTCAGGCACATAGAGAAAGCTTGTGAAATATGTTGTATCTCTCACACACAAAAAAATACCTTTCAGCTGGACAACGAACAAATGGAATGAAAAATAATTTTAAACTAAAAAACAGTATGTTAAAACCCAAGGTACAGTAGTTAAAGTTGTGAGTACATTAAAGATATAACATATCAGATTGGTGGTTTCAAGTGATGCCATCTACACTCTGTCTGCAGTACTTGGGGTAAACCTTAGAACCTCAAAATAGTAGGCAAGTACTCCACCACTGAGCTACACCCTTATCTTGTCTCTTCATCTCCTGAAAGCTCAACATATGTGAGACAAGATATCATCAAAAAGCCTGCTCAGATGAATAGGTGATGTCAATAAGCCCAGTCTTCCAAATAGATATTCAATCTTAAATTTTTAAACATATGAGAGGATATGAAGCATTAGGAGGTACAAGGAAAACACTGAAATACCATATTGAGTGCAATGACAGTATCTTAGGGAAAAGGCAAGTTAGGAATTACAAATTAAAGAAACATAAAATATATCATTAGTATCACAAGAAAATATAAATATTGGAAGGATGAGTACATTAATTCCTCAGGAAGCATTTAGCGGATACAAAACCAAAACCCAACAACATGAATTGAGAGATTTTAAGAACTGTGTTCAGAAAGGGTAAACCCTTTTATCTCCATATTATTCACTTCAACTTTGATTTCTTATGTTCATAAGTATATAGGTATTATAGAAATCTACATTATACATAGAAAACAAAGTATGAATCCTGAACTAACTTAGGATTTTTCTTAGGTCCAGAGAATCAGAAGATTTTTGAACAATTGAGAAATTATATCTCATGCCAGACAGGGGTTGGTGGTGATAAGACCACATACTAATATTCAGAAAGTTGAGTGCATACTGGCTCTTCAGTAGCAATATTAGAAGCTACAAGAGAATGGAACAGTGTTTTAACATGATTTCCATCCTAATTACATACCCAACCAAATTGCCAGTGAATTGGGAAAACATAACAG
The DNA here is from genome assembly GCF_907164565.1 of Psammomys obesus. NCBI lineage: Eukaryota > Metazoa > Chordata > Mammalia > Rodentia > Muridae > Psammomys > Psammomys obesus. The sequence goes on along the minus strand of NW_026592776.1, from coordinate 6,250,179 downwards.
AACATTTTATGCTCTATGAAGAAGCCACTGTAGGCTATGTTTATTCATGAAGGAATTTGTCAGTATAGCACCCAGAAGCACTAGCACTGGAGCAAGGGGAAGATACTTTTCACTGTAGCAGTAGTGCTGCAGGCACAAAAGCAACTCATCTAGAGTAGAGCAGCATCAACCTAAACACACTGGGAGAGAAGACTGGAGCAGTAGCTCTGAGGACTTGTCTAGTACTAATGAGTTCCTGAGTTCTGTCCCCAGCACCACAGAACAAAACCAAACAACCAAACAAATACTGGTAGGTGTTTTGAAAAGAGAAATGAATACTGTGGAGCAACTGATATAACGGGGTCTCTGGAGAAGAGAGTCAAGCAATTGTCAAGTGTGTGTTTAATCTAATGTTGTATACAGAGACAGCTAGCATCTTGTATAAAAAAGAGGGCAATCATCTATCACAAGAGAATGGAAATTACAGAAATGGAAAAGCAATCATATTTTACTACAAAGCTAACAGTTACATAGTCATAATAAGATAAGTGGTATTGATCTAAATGAAATTAAGAGATGAGTATTGAGAAAAGTAGAGTACATTAACTACTCATTTTCTACAGTGAGAAGTCAATCTCTGATTTCTGAACCAAAACATAAAAAATAGCATTGCTGAATGAAATGTGCTATTTGGAGATATGAGATAGTTAAATAAAAATAAATGAATAAAATAAATAAATCAGCTATAAAAGGAGAAAGCAGTTTTCTCTGGAAGCAATGACAGGTCAGGGTTGTAAGATGATGTAGTTTAATATAAACTTATAATAAATATGTGCATTATACATGTCTTATAACTTTATATGGAAATAAAACTTTGATAAAAATAATAGAAACCAAATCCTATTCATTTTGTAGTCCTAGGAATTGTTTCCAAACAAATGAATGCAGTATTTTATCAGTCCTTTAAGAATTTCATACAATGTATTTTGGTAATCCTCGCCCTCTACCCCACTCCTTCCTCTAACTCTTCCCAGATCTGCCTTTATATCACTACCCACTTTTTCATCTACTTTCTTTAATTATTATTGTTATGTACGCATATATAAATACAATCTGATGACTTCATTTAGTGCTGCTAGTGTGCATATGTTTTTAAGGCTGAGTACTTGATACTGTTTAATCAATTAAGGGTTTCATCCCTGCAGAAAACTAATTTTTTCATCAATCGTCTATAGTTCTTCATTTAAGGGTGGGGGCTTTGTGAGATTTCCTGCATCCAGGTTAGCATGCCAGCTCCTGTTGTCATTGTTCAGGTTTTATTTAGACAGCCATATTATTGAGGTATCATGAGTATAGCTGTGATTTAAGAGGCAGAGTCTTGCAGCAAACATTCTGGTCTTCTGGCCCTTATAATCTTTTTGTCCCCTCTTGCATGATGTTCCCCAAACCTTGGCAGCTGGGGTTGCATTTTAGCTCTATTACTTGTAGTGGGATATTCCATGATGAGTTGCTCTCTGTATGTTCAACAGGTGTGGTTTCTGTAATGGTTGCAAAAAGAAGTCTTTTTATGGGAGAAAGTAGATATAAAATTTAAGTATGGTAGAGAGGTTAGGAGGATCTCAGAGGAGTTAGGAGAGAGAAAAAATATGATAAAATGTGTAGTGGAAAAATATGTTAATAAAAGACAAAAACTTCTTTGATAAAGAGTCACAGCTACACTTACCTTTACAAATAAAAATAAGTATTAAAATGGATTTTGAAATTTTGCTGGTTTAGGAACATGGCACTAGAACATTTTCTTATACTTCCCATAGCCTCACCAGCCATGTGTAGTTGGTTTAAGTAACAATATCAAGCATAGACCTTCTTAACTTTAAATCTCTATGGAAGAGTTAGCAGTACTATCAAGATCAGCTCAAAGAAGGCCTGGACAAAAGTATTTTTATCCCTTGAGATGTAAATTTGGTCCTAGGGATGGGGATCAGTTCGTAGAGTTTTTGCTTTGCATGTACAGTGCCCTGGATTAGATATTTAGTGTGGAATAAAACAAACATAATCACAACACTCAGACAGTAGATGCAGGAGGACCAGAAGTTCATTGTCATTTTTGGTTACACAGAAAGTTTGGGGGTAGCACGGGCTATAGAAGATCTGTCTCAAAACAAAATGTCATAAATGTCAAAATTTCATAGATCTAATGTGTAATAAATTAGAAGGAATGAGGCTGTCATTGTAACTCAGTGGTAGAGCACTTGCCTAACACAAGTGACCATAAAGGTTTTTTTTTTGTTGTTGTTGTTGTTTTCAGACAGATTTCCCATTATAGAAAACATTGGAAGAACACTTATTTCTCCTAAATGGAATCACACTATAGAAACTGTTTTTTTTTTAACTTTCATACTTTTATAAGGTGGAAAATAATAACATTGTCTTCTAAAATGGATGAGCATTCAATAATAAAATCGTCCTTTCTCAAACCAAATTAATTGTCAGAATCAACTCATTTCCATCAGTTTTCAAAAACTATGAACTTAAAAATCAGCAATCTATCCTATGTAGTAGCAAAAATGAAACAACTTTATAGTCAGCCATATGCCAATCTAGAGACATAGAAATATAAGCAAGTAAAATGGAAAGGAACAATTATGACAACATAGCTAAAATCCAAGCTGGGCTGTGAGAGCAGAACAGAGAGTATAACTAGAAGAAAAAATGGGGAAGAACCTTGACTTCATTGGCACAGGAGACAATTTCCTGAACAGAACACAAACAGCACAGGCTCTAATAACAATAATTAATAAATGGAACCTCATAAAACTGAAAAGCTTTTGTAAAGCAAAAGACACTGTCATCAGAACAAAACGGCAGCTGACAGATGGGGAAAGGATCTTCACCAACACTATATCAAACAGAGGGCTAATATCCAGAATATATAAATAAGTGAGGGAGTTAAACACCAACAAACCAAGTAATCCAATTAAAAAATGAGATAGAGATAAACAGAGAATTTCAATAGAAGAATATTGAATGGCAGAGAAACATTTAAAGAAATGCTCAAATCCAATGAACCTTTAGATTTCACCTTACACCCATCAGAATGGCTAAGATCAAAAACTCAAGGGACTGTATACAGAAATTGTGGTTCATTTACACAATGGAATACTACTCAGCAATTAAAAACAAGGAAATCATGAAATTTGCAGGCAACTGGTGGGATCTAGAAAAGATCATCCTGAGTAAGGTATCCCAGGAGCAGAAAGACACACATGGTATATACTCACTTATACAGTCCTATAAGATAGGATAAATATACTAAAATATGTGCACCTAAAGAAGATAAACAAGAAAGAGGACCTGGGCTAAGATGATCAATCCTTACTTAGAAAGACAAATGGGATAGACATGGGAAGTAGGAGAAAACAAGTAACAGGATAGGAGCCTACCACAGAGGGCCTCTGAAAGACTCTACCTAGCTGCATATCAAAGCAGATGCTGAGACTCATAACCAAACCTTTGGGAGAGTACAGGAAATCATACGATAAAAGGGAGAGTTAGTATGACTGGGAGAGGACAGGAGTTCCACAAGGACAAAATAAATCAGGGCACAGGGGTCCTCTATAAGACTGTTTCTTCAACCAAGGACCATGTATGGATATAACCTAGAACTCCTGCTTGGATGTAGCCCATGGTAGCTCAGTATCCAAGTGGGTAGCCTAGTAAGGGAAACAGGAACTATTTCTGACATGAACTCAATGACTGGCTCCTTTACCTCCCTCTACATGCCAAGGGAGGAACAGCCTTGGTAAGCCACAGAGGAGGACATTGCAGCCAGCCCTGAAGATTTCTGATGAGCTAGGGTCAGATGGAAGGGGAAGAGGACCTTCCCTAGCAGTGGTCTTGGAAAGGGACAGGGAAGAGATGAGGGAGGGAAGTTGGGATTGGGAGGGAATGAGGGAGCAGGATACAGCTGGGATACAGAGTTAATAAAATGTAACTAATAATAAAAATTAAAAAAGGAAACAACTACCTTACAGAGATCTCCCTGTCTCTGCTGGGATACAGATTAAATAACCTGCGATTAATATTAAAAAAATAAAAATTAATAAAAAAGAAATTAGGAAGAATACTAAAGAATAAATGTTTAATCAAATAATTCTTTGAGACAGCACTTATTCTCTAATCATTGGTTTTAATTATTATAAGAGTAATGTGTAGCAGCCTTAACATTTTAATGCCATTAAAGAATGTATTTACTTGTTTTTAATTGCTGAGTAATGTTCCATTGTGTAGATGTTCCACAATTTCTGTATCTACTGCTCAACTGAGGGGCATCTGGGTTGTTTCCAGCTTCTGGCTATTACAAATAAAGCTGCTGCAAACATTAAAAAAAACAACAACAACAAAAAACAAAAACAAAACAAAAAAAAAAAAACAACCTCAAGGGATGAGTTACTCAAGGGATGCATGCTGGAGAAAATGTGGAGAAAGAGCAACCTTCCTCCATTGTTGCTGGGAATGTAAACTTGTACAACCACTTTGGAAATCAATCTGGTGCTTTCTCAGTAACTTAGGAATAGTGCTACCTCAAAATCCAGCTACAGTACTCCTAGGCATATACTCCAAAATTTCCATCATTCTATAAGGCCATTTGCTCAACCATGTTTGTAGCAGCTATATTTGTAATAGCCAGAATCTAGAAAAAACCTAGATGTCCCACAACAGAGATATGGATACAGTAAGTGTGGTACCTTTACACAACTACTCAGCAATTAAGAACAGGAAATCATGAAATTTGCAGGCAAATGGTGGGAACTAGGAAAGATCATCCTGAGTGAGGTAACCCAGAAGCAGAAAGACACAAATATTATATACTCACTTATAAATTGATATTAAACATATAATGTAGGATAAACATACTAAAATCTATAGTCCTGAGGAAGCTAAACAGCAAGGAGGACCCTAGGGAAGATGCTTAAACCTCATTCAGAAGGGAAAACATCTATAGTCCTAAAGAAGCTAAACAAGAAGGCTCCTAGGGAAGATGCTTAATCCTCATTCAGAAGGATAGACATCGAAAGTAAGAGAGGACAGGGAACAGTACAGGAGCCTTCCACAGAGGACCTCTGAAAGACTCTACCCACCAGGGTATTGAAGGAGATACTGAGACTCGTGGACAAACTTTAGGCAGAGTGCCAGAATTCTTATGGAAGAAAAGGAGATGGAAGGACCTGTAGTGGAAGGAGCTGCACAAGGAGAACAACAGATCCAAAGTACCTGGGCCCAGGGAGACCTGTGGAAACTGATACTCCAACTAAGGACCGTGCTTGGAGAGGACTTAGACCCCTTGTTCAAAGGAAGCTCATTGGCTGTTCAGTTTCCAAGTGAGTTCTCTGGTAAGGGGTACAGTGGCTCTCTCACATGAACTCAGTGGCAAGGTGTCTGATCACCTCCTCCTAGGGGTGGCGTGCAGCCTTCCCAGGTTATGGAGGAGGATGCAGTCAGCCTTGTTAAGACATGATAGACTAGGGTCAGATAGAAGGGGAGGAGGACAGCCCCTATCAGGGAACTAGGGGAAGGGCACAGGGGGAGATGAGGGAGGGTAGGAGAGGACTGAGAGGAGACAAGGGAGGGGGATGCAGAGGGGATACAAAGTGAATAAATTGTAATAAATAAATAAATATATAAATAAAATTAAATTTAAAAAGAAGATAGTTCTTAAATAGAAGATAATTACAGATAGCTACAGATAGGGCAGAGAGGGATTTCTGAAAAAAAGTTCTTTCTGAAATTATATATACCTTCTTTCATGTGTAAAAACTTAGCTTGGGCATCCATCTTTGAAGCAGCAAGTGAAATTTCACCAAACACCACACCTTCTGAGGTTCTCTCCACAAACTCATTGGGGTCTCGATCTATAAGCAGTAAATTTCTAATGCTTATAATTTTTAGTGTCTTATAATTGAAAAATCATATAATATAAAATGTACATATTTATATATTGTCATGGAATAGATCTCTAAAACTTTCTCATCTTGTGAAACTGTCACTCTAATAATCTTATTCTCTTAGAATTTTCTTTTCTGTGTTAGGAAAATAATCAAATATTTAGAGAACTATCATCTCCCACTTCAGCCAGACATTTTGGGGAGTGGGAATCAGAATTGTTGAGATTTTCCAAAGTTCTGGCTCACTGAGGTAGAATTCTCAACTTTAGTCTTTCACTATTAACACTTCAGGAGAGATCTGCAAGAGACTGTATGAATCAGCATCTGGTTTGAAAGAAGATCAATAAAGCTTAGTGTTCTCAATAAACTAAAACCAAGGAGCCAATTTAATTATTATGCTTCTGTTGAGCTTTCTATCCCAAAGCTAATTATTTTGCAGTAAGGATCTCTACCTTGATGATAGCCCATGCTATACAAAATTTAGAATTCAATAATGTTGCATCTGACTTAAGGGAGTCAAAGCTTGACAAACACATTTTGATTATCTAAAAGCTCCGGGAAAGGCATAAGCCCTGAGAACACACACACACACACACACACACACACACACAGAGAGAGAGAGAGAGAGAGAGAGAGAGAGAGAGAGCAAGTTAACAGGCAAGCAAGTGAAAAAGGAAGGAGGAAAGACACATAGAATGGAAGAGAGAAGGAAAGAGTGAAGGAGAAAGATGAGGAAAAAGTTGAAGAACAGTAACTTGAGATTTTAGAATGTTTTTCAACTTGAACAATTTTTTCATAAATTAAAATTAAAAGTGTTCATTATCAGCACAAGCCAGCTTTATTCTATTCTATTTCAGATATAATGAGTGTCTGTCTGACAAATGGATTGAAACTACGGTTATATTCAGTCGGCTGGCTGTGATTCCAGTCAGCTTCATTATCACCATAACTTCTGGCACCACGTCTCTAGAGCCTTTCTATGGATCATTAAGCTTCTGAAGGAAAGAGGAGAGTTAGAGGACAATGCTACCTCCAGCATTTCCTGTTCAAACCTGGCTTTCACAGGTGTTCTCAGAATTCTGTAAAGATTTATGAACAGGATGCAAAGGAGACCCAAGAAAGGAATTGACTTGCAGAAAATGTATTAGGTCAGAACATGGTCTCAGAGTCAAATCTGTGAGGAAAAAGAGGAAGTAGACTGGATAGACATAAAAGCAGGGTATCAATCACAAAAGGGATACCACAGAATGACTAATATATTCCTCTTTGCTAGAAATTGCATTAGGTTTTTGCAGTTAATGTCCAGATCATAGAAAACGCCTCAAACCAAGGCAAAACAAGATAGTAGGTTGGTCACCCTAAAACATCTGGAGCTTGTATGGTCTTCTGCAGATCTTGTTCTTTCTATTGTGTTGTTGTTGTTGCTGCTGCTGCTGCTGCTGTTGTTGCTGGAGATACACCCAGGATTTCATACATCTGATCTACTGCACCTGCCCCCAGAAATAGCTTGAATCCTGCAGAGGTGTATGTTTATGCCCCAATCAACTTGCTAGAGGGATCTTCAGCTAAGAGCAACTTCTGGAAGCGAACTCAGCTATATGTCATTTACTCACTGTTTTAGCAGATGATAAAATAATTCAATTCTAAAGGGAGGAGCATTGGGAGGTGGTTGATTTACTTGTAGGTTATTTTCCAGACACTCACAATTATAGCATAGTAATAGGCATAAATGTGGGTCCAGTCACTCTTTTGTAGAGCAGTCATATTTCTCTTTAGAATCAAATACCTTATTCACAACCTCTACCACCACATTTTGGTATTTGAAGAAATTAAAATGAAAAGTCAATCATCACTCTGATGAGTATTTCTAATCTTTTAACAACTCTACACTATCAGGTGATAAGAATTCTGATGGCTTGGATACTGAACAGCCGTGGGCTTCATCTGTGCAGGGGTCTTAGGTTTTCTCCATGCATGGTCCTTGGTTGGAGTTATCAGTCTCAGGAAAGACCCCTGTGCTCAGATTTTTTGGTTCTGTTGCTCTCCTTGTGGAGTTCCTGTCCTCTCCAGATCTTACTGCTTCCCACTTCTTTCATGAGATTCCTTGCACTCTTCTCAAAGGTTGCCCATAAGTCTCAGCATCTGCATTGATAGGGTTCCATTGTAATAGGAACAGGGACTGTCTCTGACATGAACTGATTGGCCTGTTCTTTGATCACCTCCCCCTGAGGAGGAAGCAGCATTACCAGGCCACAGAAGAAGACAATGCAACCACTCCTGATGATACCTGATTGACTAGGATCAGAAGGAAGGAAAAAAAGACCTCCCCTATCAGTGGATTTGGGGAAGGGCATGCATGCAGAGGGTAGAGGAAGGAAGGTATTGGGACGAGAGGAGGGAGGGAACCACAGGGGGGATACAAAGTGAATAAAGTGTAATTAAGAAAGAATTTAAAAAAAAAAGAATTCTGATGGCTCCAAATTCATCATCCATCTTCATTTCTACCAACTTAGGAAATGGCTTTTACGGGGAGGTCACATGCATGCTGTATACATTGCTACAAAATGGCTCTCCTTACTTACCAAGGCAAATATAAATCTCTATATGCCAGAAGCAGGTGCTTAGAACTCAGGAAGTTTATGCTTCCACCCATCCCTTATTCCTTAAAGTTCTTAATGCCTCAAAGCTTTAACTTTCTCATGTGAATAGGATGCTAACTATGCTTACTTCTTGAGGTTCTTGTGGATGTTAAATGAAATTTAGACAAATTTACAAAAAAAGCAATCTATAGATGATATAGATAGATACATAGATCATAGATAGATGATAGAGTAATTAACAAAGAGAGAGATAAAAAAGATATAGACAGGTCCATATTGAGAGGTACTATGTCTTAAGAGTCAAGAGCTCACATTTTTATTTTATATTTTTGTCTACATATTTACTACCTATATGCCACATTTCCCTGAAGAAACTCCTAGGCTCTATATGTTTTAGTTTTCTGACTACTAAAATGAGTTGTAGGGAGATTTTTTTCTTTAAATTACTATGACTAATGTTTATTGCACATATGAAAACTCTGCTTGTTAACTATTATCATTTCATTTAAAATCCTATCGCAGTATCTGAAATACAGTGCAGGTATAATAAATTGCCTATTATTGATGGAGGTACAATATCATCAAATGGTCAACAGTGATGAAGCCATGATAGACAACATTCTCTTTCCAGTGCATCAGATGTTTTGGATGGTGAATGTTGAGAGATAAAATATCTTTAACGTGGAAGAGGTGAGAGGTCCTACCTTGGACATGTTGTTGTCTGTGTCTTGGGCCAGGGATTCAAAGGGTATAGTTGTCAGATAAACACAGTAATTTCTTGAGAACCTGTTATAAATATAAATTCCTGAGTTCTACCTTAGAATTAATAACTTGGAAATTCTAGAGTTGAAGCCAAGGATATATGCTTTAACAAATCATCTTGACAAGCAGTCAAATTTGAGAACTGATATCTTAGGTTTTGGAAAGGAGACAATAATAATCTTAAAATTTTCCTATGAGATAAATACTGGTGTCTTTGTCAACAAATGACAAGGAATTTTCTTCGAAGATGCCTATGAATTAACAGTCCTCTTAGCTGGCCTCAAATAGAGTGAGGAATAGCTATCTTGCCATGTACAACTCATAATATATGAGTACAACTTAGTTACTGTTTTTACGTGATTGCCCTATAGTAGATGTTCAACACATAATTACTCTGCTAAGGAGCAAGAAAAGATATGTTGAGGACAAAAGTCCTCCAAATTTACTATTGTTTAATCCACCAGAATCTCTTCTTAATGCAGTTCCAGTAAAAAGATATTCCTTACTTATGGGCCTGTCTCTTGTACTCCTGTGTATCTTTCTGGTGAATAGAGACTTAATATTAGGGCAACCAGGGAGAAGGTTCACTATGTCAGAGCACTTAACTACACAAGCCTGACAACCTGAGTTTGAACCCATATTAAAACCCTAATGTAGTGACCCATATCTGTTATTCCCAATCTTATATGGTGAATTGGGAGGTGGAGACAGGAATATCATCCAGGAGTTCATGGGCTAGCTAGACTGGAGTATGCTGAGCATCGGAAATGATAAGAGATACTGTCTAAATCCAGTGCAAAGCAAAAAACCACTCTAGAAAGTTGTCCTTTGACTTCCACAATATTACGGTAGAAGGAGGGCACACACTCTCTAATACAGTAAATAAATAAAGACTATTTTAAAGAAAATATTAGATTTCTGTTTCTTTAGCTTTTCAGAGTAAGCATGATGCCTTGCCTGATAGAGCTGTTGAAATTGCCATAGTTAAGGGGAAAATTTAAACACTTATTTTATATTTTCAGATATAAAAGCATATGGGTGTCACATTGAGCACAAATGGCTCTATATTTTCAAACTCTTTCTACAACAAATGTAGAATCTTTTGTTCTGAATTCCATATGGCTTTAATTAACTTGCAAACTGAATAAATGCATTTTCCATTTAATGAAAAAGGCTTTTGGCAGTAGGACCACTTACTTTGTGGTAGTTAATGGAGCATTAAGAAAAACACAGAGAAATATTAATCATATTTGAAAACATAGCTAGCTTTGAGGCTGGGTTATTATCCACTATTGTACCACTTAGAAAAATGATGCAACCTATTCAAGTGGAATGCTTGTCCTCCTATTAATATTATCATATTAAATGTTAATGAAATAAGCTACATGTTCTAAAATGTCTCTACAACATTCTCAAGAAATTAATAGAAAACACTATGATTTGCTGCTACTGACCAATGCCATCTCCTCGGTGAAAGAAAGAATCTTATCATTTTAACATGAGACTACTAGTTTTCACAGCTGCTTCAAGCAAAATGGAAAGCATGGACAGAAATGTTAGGATTCTTGGTCACAAAACTTGTAGGAAATACTTCTGTGTGTTCTTCTTAAAAATAGAGGAATATTGTGCATTTCTTGAACAACAAAGGTGTCGTGAATAATGTGAAAGCAGCTTCCTTAAACAGTATTGTCTTATGCTCTTAAAGTGTCTTTGTCTTTCATATGACTATTGATCTCTACCCATGTAGTAAAGGTGCTACGTATAGCACCAAGGTCACTTCATCCCTCAGTTTATAAAGATTGGCTTTCAAAGTGAACATACAGGACAGTGATGAATGCTACTTCATTTAGAGCAGATGGGAACATCCTGGCAGAGTCAGAAACTATATTTGGCAGAGTATGTGAGGGCAGTTCTTGAAGAATGAGCTAGTGTTGGGTACATTCCAACCTAGTGCACATTGACCCACTGAAGTTATGGAAATATATTCATTTTCCTGAGCTTCCTTAACAAAGCACAGCAAATGGAGTGCAGAAAATAACAAACACTGGATTTTTTTCACAGTTCTAAATGCTGGAAGTCCAAGAACAAGACTGTTGGTAACATTGGTTTCTTCTTTTTTGTCTTGGCTTCCAGGTGATTACCTTTACAGTCTGACTGTTTCTGTGTGTCAAGCCTTTCTCTTCCATTTCTGTCTTAATACGGCCTTCCTTTAAGACTATCAGTCACAGGAGCTGGAGATGGCTCAGTGGTTAAGAACACTTGCTGTTTAGTCTTGCTGATGACTCAAGTTTGGCTCCCAGCACACACAGAGTAATACACAACTCTCTGAAACTCCAGTTTCAGGGGATCTAGTGCCCTCTTCTGACCTCTGCAGGCACCAGGCATCCACACGGTTCACATACATACATGCAGGCAAAATACCAATATAAATATAATACATAAACTTAAAGAAAGACTACCAATAACATTAAATTATGACATAATAAAGTCACTTTAACTTGATTTCTTTTTTACAGGAAATAATTATACAAATACAGTGAAAAGACGTACTGGAGGTAGAGCTTTCAACACAAGATGGGAGGGCAATAGAACCTACAGTTAGAGATAAGAATATTTTCTCTTTAGGAATGTAGATATTCTTTATTAAGCAATTACATGCAGTTTTTCATTCATTGAACAAGTAGTTATGACTTTCTATTATAATAGTTGTAATCCAAGAGAGGTATGCAGGGTGATGAAAGCTTTTATTCAGATTTTGCCTAGTCAGAGAAGTAAATAAAGCATCAATAAGAAACTGAAAATTTAGCCAATATTTTAGAAATTAGTGAATATAGAACAAATTGAGTGAGAAGGAATGTTTTAAGAAGGGGGAAACAGAACTGGGCATAGTGGCTCATGCTTTTAATTTCAGTACTTGGAAGGCTGAGACAGGAGGATTGTCATAAGGTCCAGTCAAGCCTACGCTACATAATGTGGTCTATACCAGCCTGAGTTGAGTGTGATTTGATCGCAAACAAACAAACAAACAAACAGGACAAGTAGAAATGCAGACAGAGAGGGAGGAGGAGGAAGATGGAAAGAAGATACAGAGACAATGAGAGTATGCTCAATCCCTATCCAGAAAAGCAAAGAGGATCAGAAGAAGGCGAAAAGAGGGAACAAATCAGAAGCCTGACACAGAGGACCTCTGAAAGGCTCTGCCCTGCAGACTATCAATGCATACGTTGAGACTTATGGGCAACCTTTGGGCAGAGTGCAGGGAATCTTATGAAAGAAGTGGGAAACAGTAAGATCTGGAGAAGACAGGAACTCCACAAGGAGAGCAACAGAAGCAAAAAATCTGAGCACAGGGGTCTTTCCTGAGACTGATACTCCAACCAAGGACTATGCATGGAGATAACCTAGAACCTCTGCACAGATGTAGCCCATGGCAGTTCAGTATCCAAGTGGTTCCATTGTAATAGGAACAGGGACTGTCTCTGACATGAACTGATTGGCCTGCTCTTTAATTACCTCCCCCTGAGGGGGAAGCAGCATTACCAGGCCACAGAAGAAGACAATGCAGCCACTCCTGATGAGACCTAATTGACTAGAATCAGAAGGAAGGAAAAGAAGACCTCCCCTATCAGTGGACTTGGGGAGGGGCATGCATGCAGAGGGTGGAGGAAGGAAGGAATTGGGACGAGAGGAGGGAGGGAACCACAGTGGGGATACAAAGTGAATAAAGTGTAATTAATAAAGAATTAGAAAAGACAAAAAAATAAAACCTCATTCTATGAAGCCACCATCACCTTGCTACCTAAACCACACACAAAGACCCAACAAGAAAGAGATCTTCAGACCTAACTCTCTTATGAACATTGATGCAAAAATAATAACGGGACAGACATCAGAAGAAGAAGAAAACAGGAAACAGGACAGGAGCTTACCACAGAAGGCCTCTGAAAGACTCTACCCAGCATTGTATCAAAGCAGATAGTGAGACTCATCAACAAACTTTCGGCAGAGTGCAGGGATTCTCAGGAAAGAAGGGGGAGACAGAAAGACCTGGAGGAGATAGGAGCTCCACAAGGAGAGCAACAGAACCAAGAAATCTGGACAAAGGGTCCTTTTCTGAGATTGATACTCCAACCAAGAACCATGCATGGATATAACCTAGAACCCCTGCTCAGATGTAGCCAATGGCAGCTCAGTATTCAAATGAGTTTCCTAGATATGGGAACAAGGACTGTCTGACATGAACTCAGTGGCTAGCTCTTTGACTGCCTCCCCCTGATGGGGGAGCAGCCTTTTCAGACCACAGAGGAGGGAAATGCAGTCAGTTCTGATGAAACATGATAAGCTATAGTCAGATGGAAGGGGGAGTCCCTATCTGTGGACTTGGAGAGAGGCATAGGAGGAGATGCAGGAGGGAGGGTGAGATTGAGAGGGGATAGAGAGAGAGCTACAGTTGGGATACAAAGTGAATAAACTGTAATTAATATAAAAATAAAACTTTAATTAAAAAATCTTTTTTCCTTTTTAATTTTTTTTTTATAATTTATTCACTTTACATCCTGATTGTAGGCTTCTCCCTTATCTCCTCCCAGTCCTTCCCTCCCTTCCTCTTCCCCCCTATTTTCCTCCCCTAATTTCCAGAAAGGGGGGCCTTTCTCCTTCCCCTTCTGACCCCAGCCTGTCAAGTCTCATTAGGACTGCCTGCATCTTCTTCTTCTGTGGCCTGGCAATACCACACACACACACACACACACACACACACACACACACACACACAAACACACAACAGGGGGAAGTGATCAAAGAACAGGTATCAGAGTCCATGTCAGAGATAGCCCTTGCTCCTCTAACTTGGGAATCCACATGGATACTGAGCTGCCAATCAGCTACATCTGAGCAGGGAGTATACGTCCTCTTCATGCATGGTCCTTGGTTGATTCATCAATCTCTGAAGTCCCCCATGGGCTCCAGATTTGTTGACTCTGTTGGTCTTCTTATGGACCTCCTGTCTGCTCTGGGTCTTTTTATTCCCCCACTCTTTCCTATAACTCCCTGAACTCTGCCCAAGGTTTCACTGTGAGTCATAACATCTGCTTCAATCCCCTGCTGGTGGAGTCTTTCATAGGACATCTATGGTAGGCTCTAATCCTGTTCCCTTTCTTCAACTGCTTCTAGTATCTATCCTGTTTGCTCTTTAGAATGATAATTTAGAATGATAATCCTCTGTAAGGTCCTCCTTGCTATTTAGCTTCATTGGGTCTGTGGATTATAATGTGGTTATCCTGTATTATATGGCTAATATCCACTTGGATGTTAGCATAGAGTATATGCCTGTCTTTCTTGTTCTGGGATACCTCACTCAAGATGATATTTTCTAGTTCCATCCATTTGACTGCAAATTTCATGATTTCTTGTTTTAATAACCGAGTAAGCTCTTGTGTACAAGCAAAGCAGAGCATCATTAATAGTGTCAGGAGCTGGATCTCTACTATGGGGTAGGTCTTAGGTTGGGCCATTCATTGGCTAGACATTCCCTCAATCTCTGTTTCTTCTTTATCCATTCACTTCTTGTAGGCAGGGTAATTTTTGGATCAAAGGTTTTGTGGATGGGTTGTTCCCCTCCCTCCACTAACCCTGCCTAGCTAAGAGGTGTCACTTCAGTCTCCATGTTTCCCCCCTGTTAGGGGTCTCAGCTAGAGTCACACACGTATCCTATCAGGAGTCTACCCTGTTGCAGGCCTCCAGATTGAGGATTAAAGGCATGCACAAATGTCCTTGTTGTAAGGTGGAACATCTTTTGGGTAAATGCTCAGGAGTGGTATAACTGGGTCTTGAGGTAGCGCTATTCCCAATTGTCTGAGAAAGTGCCAGATTGATTTCCAAAGTAGTTGTACAAGTTTGCACTCATACCAGCAATAGAAATAGCCAGAATCTGGAAACAACCTAGATGTCCCTCAATAGAAGAATGGATACAGAAATTGTGGTGCATTTACAAAAAAATAAAAAAATAAATCCTAAAAAAAAAAATGTAAACCAAAAACAAGAACACATAAAAGATATCATCCACCATAACCAAGCAGGCTTCATCCCAGGCATGCAAGTGTTGTTCAATACATGGATATCCATTAAGAATCCACCATATAAACAAACTGAAGGAGAAAAACCACATAATAATCTCCCTAGATGCCGAAAAAACATTTGACAAAACCCAACACCTGTTCATGTTTAAAGTCTTGGAGAGATCAGGGATACAAGGCACATACCTAATCATAGTAAAGACAACATACAGCAAGCCTATAGCCAACATCAAACTAAATGGAGAGAAACTTAAAATCAAGTGCACAAGGCAAGGCTGCCCACTCTCTCCGTATCTCTTCAACATAGTACTTGAAGTACAACCTAGAACAGTAAGACAACTAAAGGAGATCAAGTGGCTACAAATAGGAAAAGAAGAGGTCAAAGTGTTACTATTTGCAGATGATATGATAGTCTACATGAGCAACCCCAAATATTCAGAGAACACCTTCAGCTGATAAACACCTTCAGCTAGGTGCAGGATACAAAATTAACTCAAAAAAATCAGTAACATTCCCGTATAAGAAAGACAACAAGGCTGAGAAAGTGAGGAAAATCAATAGAGGAATGAAAAGGGAAGTGAGAAGGGAGGCCCATAAAAGATGCATTGTCCAGACTACTATCACTGTAGACATTTAAAAACTGATCCTGTTGGAAAGCTTTCAAAGAAAACAGGGTTTTCCTTTTCAAGGGAGAGAGCAAGCAAGAATTTTCTAGTCTACTTCCTGTGTTTGACTGTGGTCTGGCAATAGGGAGCATCTGCTGCTTGGTGCATTGCCAGCATACGAAAGCAGTCTTCAGCAACAATCCCAGGCAGAGAAATTCTGTCACTGAAGCCAGGGGTGGTGGCTGATGCCTATAATCTCAGTCTAGTGGGGCAGAGGCTGGAGTATGCACAATGGGAACTCAGCCTGGGATACATAGCAAGACTCTGAGTACAAAAATGAGGTATAGCGTGAGAAAAAGGAAACAGAAGGAAAAAGAGGAGACTGGAAAGATTGTTTAGTGATTAAGGTCATGTGCTGCTCTTGCAGAGGACCCAAGTTTAGTGTCTGGAACCTACATCCAGAAGCTCACAGTGCTCCCTGGGATCCAATGATCTCATCTGTCCTCTGTGAGGACCTGCACTCACATGCATATACCCACACAGAGATACACACACATACTCATAATTTTAAAATGACAATAAAAATAAATTTTTAAAAGGATAAAAAGAAATGCATGCACTACCTGTTGGAAGGCAAACTGGTAGACAATGATGCAGTAGGTTGAGATCATTGAGGCTAAATTCTACTGACATAAAGCATATCATTGATGTTCATATGTTTATGTATGACCTGCTTAATTTTATGAGAGAGGCTTTTAATAGAGATATTTCTGAAAGTATCAGCAAGGAAAACAGAGCTAATAGTATGTTGATTCATTGTAAAAGTTTATCTCATGTGATATCAGAGGATGAGACATTCCAGGATCTGCCATGTTTAAGCTGTCAATCCAGGAAAGCCACGGGTGTAGCAGCAGTCTATGTCCTAAAGCCTGCAAATCAGGATAGCAAATACTTTAATCTTGTCTGAGGGTTGGAGAAGACTAATATTGTAGATATATATAATTTCAAAATATCAGTTCAAGTAGTTAACATGGGAGAGTGAATTTTCTGTGTGACTTTCTGTTCTATTCAGATGTTGTGTGAATTTTTTCTGAGCAAATTTTTCTATTTACCTCAGACAAGGTACCAATGACAAAAAGAGAAGTGTTTCACCCAAGTACAGCTTGATGAACCTGTGAGTTTATTTCAGGTTACTTACAGGCACATGGGAAAATTATGAGAGGTTACATTATTGACCAAAAATCTCTCAGCAACTGTTAACTGTTTGTAAATTGGAGAAAGAATCTAATGTGACCTTACCCCTAACAATCATTAACTGTCTAAATACTCACAAACTTCCCGCCATCTGCCACAAGAAAAAGTTAATGGACCCACAAGCCTTGTACACGATCCCTGTGGGTAATCACAGATGCTGAAAGTTCCAGGGAGCAATGGCCATGTTATACCAGTAAAAGTGTTCCACAACACAGTTCTTTAAGGTATTGGGTAAGGCCCACAGATATGGGACCAAGGCATCTACTTTACTAAGTCCATGATCTAAGTGCTAACCTTGTCTACATTCTTTAAGGGTAATGTTTTAGCTAGATATCTGAGCACTCTTATGACCATAGCAAGGTGACAACAAAACTTGAATATTATTTGTCTATCAAAACTTTGCTGAAACATTTGTGGTTTAGAAGTTATTTGGATATTTTGTGAATCCAAGGTATCAAGACCAACTATTACATGCTGATAAAAAAATGGAAGAAATACTATTGTATATTAAAGCTTTCTCATGGCCTCATATATTAGTTTACACTTGTAGATGAAACTTTTTGTGTTATTTAATATTAGTTGTATCATTGTACGGTATATTAAAGAATACTGGGTTGTGTCAGCTTGCCCGCTTGATTCCCTTAGTTTTTCTCCTGTTAAATTATATGTAGCTACAAGCTAAGAAACAGCTTCTATTCAGAGTTCACAGGAAGTTTTTTGACTTCTTGATACCAGACTCTTTAACGATATCACAGCATGAACTGGTCACAGTGGACTCTCAAGCCTTGGAAATATCTCATCTTTTTCGAGAAATTTCAGGGTTTCTCTACTCTTCCTTGCTGGACTTGGTATTGAGACTCAATATTTTACTACATTTTTCAAGCACATAAATTAATGTAGAGTCACGTGCTTATGAGAGTCCTTTTTCTAGTACCATAAGGAACTTGGTTGTTTTGAGAAGGGGGCAGAATTTCTGGGTAGTCCTGTAGTGGTGGTGGCTATGTGCTTTTCTAATCACTCTCATGTGCTTATATCATTTCACAAGCTCACTAAATATTTGCTGAGTTGATTACAAAATAATTAGTGTGTTATTTTATTTGTTGAAACTTCTATTATTCACATAAACTTTAAAAATAATATTTAATTAATTTTTGAGAATTTGATAGGACGTACTTTGATCATATTCACCCCTGACACTTTCAACTTTTCCAGACTCATCCCCACCTCCCTTCCCATCCAAATTCATCTCCTCTTTCTTTAAAAATAATAAACCATCAAGTCTAATTTGTATTCCTCATCTACCCTGAGTATAGGGCCTACCTTGGAGTGTGACTGACTTATCAGTAATCACACCATTAAAGAAAGTGAACTCTCCATTGTCCAACAGCTATAAAATGCTAATGTCTCCTCCGACAAAGATGGGACTTTGTGACCACTTCCCTATCTTCATACCAGTATTTACTCTGGCATGAGGTTGAACAAGTCTTGTGCATGCTGACACAATTGCTATGAATTCATTTGTTCAGTTTTTCTGTAGTATTCATACAGTACTGTTATGTTAGTCATCCGCCATCTCTGGCTGTTTCAATCTCCCCTCACCACACTTCCATTATAATCCTTGAGCCTTGTTGGGTAGGAGGTGAGTGTGATACTGATGTACTATTTAGAGTTGGATATTATTATATCTTATTCTTTGCACATTGACCAGTTGTGGATCTCTGTATTAACTGCCATCTACTGATAAAGGCTGAAAATGCACCAACCTATGGGTATGCCAGTAATTCATTACTACCTGTATTAATACAATATCACTTTAGCAGAATAAAAGTAGGAACTCTATTTGAGGATTGACATAGTAAAAATGGGCATTTTACCAAAACAATCTACAGTTTCAATGCAACTCCCATCAAATTACCAACAGAATTCTTTATAGACCTTGAAAGAAAAATTCTCAACTTCATATGGAATAACAGGAAGCCTCTACAATAAAATAACTTCTGGAGGTATTGCCATGCCAGATCTCAAGCTGTATTATATTACAACAGTAATAAAAACAGCATTGTATTAGCATAGAAACAGCCTGGTAGACCAATAGAATAGAAGACCCAGAAATAAATCCACACACCTATGGTCTCCTGATTTTTTACAAAGATGCCAAAACAATACAATGGAAAAAGATAGCATCTTCAAAAAATGGTGCTGGTCTAACTGGAAGTTCACAAGTAGAAAAATGCAAACAGACCTATATATATAACCCTGCCCAAAACTAAAGTTCAAGTGGTTCAAACACCTCAACATAAAAACAGACATGCTAGACCTGTTGGAAGAAAATGTGGGGAAGAGCATTATACTCATTGGCACAGTAGAAAATTTCCTGAACAGAACACCAACAGCTCAGGCTCTAAGATCAACAATCAATAAATGGGACCTCATGAAACTGAAAAGCTTCTGTAAAGTAAAGGATACTCTTGTCAGAACAAAACAACAACATATAATCGGAGAAAAGATCTTCACCAATCCAATATCCAATAATGGGCTAATATCCAGAATATATAAAAACTCAAGAAATTAGACACCAACAAACTAATCAAATTTAAAAATGGAGTATGGAGCTAAACAGAGAATTCTCAACACAGGAATTTAGAATAGCAGAGAAACACTTAAGAAATGTTCAACATCCTTAATCATCAGGGAAATGAAAATCAAAACAACTCTGAGATTCCATCTTTCACTTACCAGAAATGCCTAAGATCAAAAACTCAAGTGACAACGCAGGCTGGAGAGGATGTGGAGAAAGGGGACCCCCCCTCTACTGCTTTTGAGAGTGCAAACTTGTACAACCACTTTGGAGATGAATCTGGCAGTTTGTCAAAAAATTGGGAATAGCACTACCTCAACATACAGCTATACCACTGCTGGATATATACCCAAAAGTTGCCCCACCATTCAATAAGGACATTAGCTCAACTATTTTCATAGCAGCCTTATTCATAATAGCCAGAATTTGGAAACAACCTATATGTCCCTCAACAGAGGAATGGATACAGAAATTGTGGTAAGTCTACACAATGGAAAAGTAATCAGCTATTAAAAACAAGAAAAACATAAATTTGCAGACAAATGGATGGAAGTAGGAGAAATCATCCTGAGTGAGATAACAGAGAAACAGAAAGACAGGCATGGTACATGCTCATTTATAAATGGATATTAGCCGTATAATATAGGAAAGCCATCTACAGACCTAAAGGAGCTAAACAACAAGGAGCACCTTAGGGAGGATGCTTAAATTTCATTCAAAATGGCAAACAGGATAAAAACCAGAAGTGGTGGAAGAGGGGAAACCAGATGGGAGCCTACTTTGGAGGGTCCTCTGAAATGATTCACCTAATAGAGGATCAAAGCAGATGCTGACTCTCGGGGCCAAACTTTGGGCAGAGTGCAGGAAGTCTTATGGATGAGGAAAAGGGTGGGAATAGAGGTAGATGGAGGAGACAGGAGACCCAGAAGGAGACAAACAAAACTAAAAATCTGAACCCAGGGGGTCCTGCATGGACTGATGCCCCAACTGAGGACCATGCATGGATAGGACCTAGACCCCCTGCTCAGATATGGCCGATTGGCAGCTTAGTCTCCATGTGGGTATCTGAGTGAGGGGAGCTGGGACTGCCTCTATCATGACTATCAGTTATGGAACCTTGCCAGGCCGTAGAGGAAGAGTATCCAGGCAGTCCTGATGAGACTTAACAAGCCATAGGCAAATGGCAATAGTGGAAAACTCCCCCTTTCAGTGGAGTAGGGGAAGGGGATGGGGGATGAGAGAAGGAGGGTGGGACTCGGGGGAGTTGTGGAAGGGATCTTCAATTGGGATGTATAATGAATAAATTGTGAAGAAAAAAATAAAAATTAAAAAGTTACAGTTATGACGTAGCAACAAAAATATTTTTATGGTTGAGGTTCACCACAACATGAGGAACTATAGTAAAGGGATCACAGACTTGCTTTCTGGCTTTTGCACTGGCTTTTGTTCATCTAACTGTCTTTCACAGCCTAGGCTTACCTTCTCAGGAATGTGCCATCCACAACTGCCTAAAGCCCTCTCACATAAAACATCAGTGAAAAGAATTGTTCCCAGGTATGGTCACAGACCAATCTGATCGAAGCAATTCTTCATTTGAGGTTTCTTCTTGGTTACTGGCTCTAGGTCAGGTCAAGTTGACAATAGAAACTAGCCAGTACTTTATGTTAGGTTGAGTTCACCTCAACCACATTCATAACATCTTGTTTTCATTCAATTTTTTTATTTTGGTGGTTATTCCAGAAATGATTGTGAGGGAATAGGAAAGTCAGCTAGTATGAAAGAAAAGCCAGTGATGACTAAGTTGATGAATGAAAGCTTCGAATGGGCAGCTGAAGTTCAGTCTGCTGGCCACTTACTAATAGACTTCATACAGTAAACACAAAATATCTTTGTGTTAGTTGTGTTCTGTATAATATGAATCATCTAAGGATGACAACAAATAAAGTCAATGACTAAGTGCTGAGCTACAGTAACATAAAGATTATAGAACCCTTTATTGTACTTATTGCTTTTCATTTGCTATCCATTATACCATAAGCATATGTAATATTGATTGACATTCAATCATTTCTTATTAAAATATTGAATAAATTTAATGATGAATAAAGGTGAAACTAAAGAAGTCAACATATAGTATAAACTTTACTGGACATCATTTAACAATTGTTAATTAAATGGCATATTGCAGATGCTGAAGTCTCAGTAAGTATATAGGGATGTTGCAAATTGACAAAAACACATATTTAATTTGGCTGGGATTATGCTGAATTTAAGAAATAAAATGCGGGGGAGCCAAGATGGCGGCACCAGGAGAACACCATGTCTGAGAAGCAGGACAACACACTCCGAGCAGCGACCAGGAGACTGAACTCTGGGCCCTAAAAGAACAGCAATCGATCGTGTTTCCCAGGTGAGGGGAGGCTCCCACGGCGTGGGAATCGGTTGGTCCACTCTCGGCTGCCCAGCCAGAACCCGGAAGAGAACCTGGCTAACGCAGGCTTTGGGTCTCCAGGCTGGTGCTGCAAGCCTGCTTGTCCCGATCAGTTTCCCAAGCTGATTGGTGGGCACATGGGTACCTGAGGCTGGGAGTCCCAGTCGCAAAAAAACCCAACGGGGAAGGAAAGTTGTCAGACTGGTCAAGGGTCACCCAGTCTTTCCCTGGAAGGTCTCTCTGACCTCGGTGGGTACCTGCTGCCATCACAACTGAGCTCCCGCCACGCACTGATTGCAGCTGCACGCCCAGCTCAAAATCCCTACTCCCTCTTCAGAGGAGGCAGGAGGCATCCAGCAGAATCTGCCACAGACCACATTGTCTGTACCCCAACCCGAGATCGGGGCTGAGAAAACCCAATCCTTTCGGGCACTCCCCCAAATGCCGCCATAACCCTGCCGCAGTGGAGTGGAAGGATAAAGAGGCGCACAGCAGCTTCACAGTTCCGGAACTCCAGTGCTGCCGGCCGTTCCTAGCAAACAAACTACAGCTCGGGATCTGGGACTGTGGTCATCCTATGCGTCCTGAGATTCTCCTGGGTCCAGCGCAATAAGGTCTAGCAGCAAGTTCTATCACCGGCGACCCCCCCCCCCCCCGGGGCAGAGAAACGCCGCCGGCTCAGGGCTCAGGATCTGACTGAGAAGCCCCAACCCCTGCTGGCACTCCCCTGAGAGCACCTCCATAAGCTCGACCTAGCAGAGGAGAAGGTCAGAGGGGAAGGACAGAGAGGCAGCCTGCCAAGGACACAGCACCCTCTCTCCAGCGGCCCCTAGCAGAGAAACCCAAGTTCGGGATCTGAAGACACTCAACCCTACCCGGTACTCTCTTGGGATCAGCAAACATAGATTCTACCGCTAGGCTGCTTCTGGCAGAGAGATCTGGGCCCGGGATCTGGGATTGAGTACACTCAGCCCAACTCTTTCCCATGCCACCCAGGGACCAGTCAACATAACCCCTCCTGGCAGAGGGAAAGGACAAAGAGGCAGCACACAGGAAAGGTGGACACCGAGTTCTGCAGCCACAGGGTCACAGAGCTGACTGATAGCCTACCCGTGCACTTCCGCAGCAGGACCAAAACAGAGAGTAGTGAGCAAGGGGAACCTCTGTGCATTCCAACTGGTCCTGCAAGAGAGTGAATGAGCCTTCTAGGGAGAGATTGCCCCAGACCCAGGGCCTCTCCACAGAAGCAACCAGACAAGATCCCTGGCACCCACACTCCTAGTGTGAGCATTAGAGGGATTCTTGGGATAGCGACCCCAACAGTGAAGCCTCTGCCTTGTGGGTCCACCAGGGTAATCCTGCGTAATAGAACTGTGTAATAGTGGCTTGCAGGCCACTGCAATAGTCAGAGAATCCATGCATGCACACTGCGCCCACTAAAAGCACATGCGAATAGAGCCAGCGTCACATTCTTTACTTAGGCAAAACTGAAAACAAAGTGCACACTCCCAAAGCAGTGAACCTCTCTCATCTTCCTGAAAAAACAGTCCAGAAAACAGAAAGAGAGGATCATAGCCCAAACTACAATCTCGAGGAACAACCAGTGAGGATTATAAATAACCAGATGGCTAGAGGCAGACGTAAGAACACTCCCAACAAAAATCAGGACACAATGACCTCACCAGCAACCCCACAAAAAAATGGACACTTCAATTCACTAGATATACAAGAAAACGACCTCAAAACTATGTTTCTCCAGCTACTAGAGGCCCATAGAGATGAAATGAACAAAGCCCTCAGAGAAATAACCAAAGAAATCGAGACTAACCAAGAGGAAACAAATCGTGCTCTCAGAGAAATGACCACGAAAATTGAGACAAACAGAGAAGAAATGCACAAAGCTCTCAAAGAAATGTCCACACAAATGAAGGCAAATAAAGAAGAAATAAACAAAGCTCTCATAGAAATACAGGCAATTATACCCAAAGAAGTAGAGGCACAATTACTGATACATAGAGAGGTAACGGACAAAAAAAATAGAAGCTATCATTGAAAAGCAGGAGTCCACATTCAAAGAGATGAAGGAAATGGTGCAAGACATGAAAACAGAATTAGAATCAATAAAGAAAACACAAGTAGAGAAAAAACAGGAGCTGGAGAACATAGAGAAAAGATCAGGCACTACAAAGGTAAGCATCACCAACAGAATACAAGAAATGGAAGAAAGAATCTCAGGAGCCGAAGATACACTTGCGGAAATTGACGCGTCTCTCAAAGAAAAAATAAAATCAGAAAAGTTCCAAACACAAAACATCCAAGAAATCAAGGACACCATGAAAAGACAAAACCTAAGAATAATAGGAGTAGAAGAAAAAGAAGACATCAGGCTCAAAGGTCCGGAAAATATTTTCAAGAAAATTATAGAAGAAAACTTTCCCAACTTAAAGAAGGAGATGGCCGTAAACATACAAGAGGCCTACAGAACACCAAGTAGACTAGACCAGAAAAGAAATTCTTCACATCACATCATAGTCAAAACACTGAACCTAGAAAACAAAGAAAAAATTCTAAAAGCAGCAAGGGAAAAAGGCCAAGTAACATATGAAGGTAGACCTATCAGAATCACACCAGATTTCTCAACAGAAACTATGAAAGCCAGAAGGGCCTGGACAGAAATCATACAGTCCTTAAGGGACCACAGATTCCAACCCAGACTACTATACCCAGCAAAACTTTCAATCAACATAGACGGAGAATTCAAGATATTCCAAGACAAAACCAAATTTAAACAATATCTACATAGTAACCCAGCTCTACAGAAGTTACTAGAAGAGAAACTCCAAACCAAAGAAAACAACTACATCGAAGGAAACAGAGGAAACAGATAACTACACAACAAAAAAAACAAAAGAAGACAAGCAATGAAACTCAGTGACACCACCAACACCACATCTAAAGTAAGTAACAATTGTTGGTCACTAGTTTCTATCAACATCAACGGACTCAACTCCCCAATTAAAAGACACAGACTAACAGAATGGTTGCGGAAACAGGATCCATCATTCTGTTGCATCCAAGAAACACACCTATGCAACAAAGATAAACACTACCTCAGAGTAAAGGGCTGGAAAAATGTCTTTCAAGCAAATGGTTCCAGAAAACAAGCGGGAGTAGCCATCCTAATATCTAATAAATAGACTTTCAACCCAAGTTAATCAAAAAAGATAAGGATGGCCACTATATTCTCATCAAAGGAAAAATCCACCAAGAGGACATCACAATTTTGAATATCTATGCCCCAAATACAAGAGCGCCTACATTCGTAAATGAAACAATATTGAAGGTTAAATCACACATTGATCCTAAAACCCTAATAGTGGGAGACTTCAACACTCCACTCTCACCAAGGGACAGATCAACTAGACAGAAAACAAATAGGGAAATAAAAACACTTACAGAGACCCTAAATCAAATGGACCTAATAGACGTCTACAGATCTTTTCATCCAAACTCAAAAGAGTATACCTTCTTTTCAGCACCACATGGAACGTTCTCCAAAATAGACCACATAGTTGGTCATAAAGAAAGCCTCAACAGATACAAAAAGATTGAAATAATCCCTTGTATTCTATCTGACCACCATGGACTTAAGCTGGACCTCAACAACAACAGAAATAACAAACTGCCTACACGTACATGGAAACTGAACAACCTGTTACTCAACGACAGCTGGGTTAAGGAAGAAATAAAGAAAGAAATTAAAGACTTCCTAGAATTCAATGAAAATGAAGGCACAACATACCCAAATTTATGGGACACACTGAAAGCAGTGCTCAGGGGAAAATTTATAGCATTAAGTGCCTGCAAGAAGAAATTCGTAACAGCACATACAAACAACTTAATGGCCCAACTGAAAACCCTAGAAAAAAAAAGAAGCAGATACACCCAAGAGGAGCAGAAGGCTGGAAATAATCAAACTCAGGGCTGAAATCAATCAATTAGAAACAAATAAAACTATTCAAAGAATCAATGAAACAAAAAGCTGGTTCTTTGAGAAAATCAACAAGATAGACAAACCCTTAGCCAAACTAACTAAAAAGCAGAGAGAATCTATCCAAATCAACAAAATCAGAGATGAAAAGGGTGACATAACTACAGACACAGAGGAAATTCAAACAATCATTAGGTCATACTACAAAAGCCTATATGCTACAAAATTTGAAAATCTAAATGAAATGGACAATTTTCTTGATAGATTCCATCTTCCAACATTAAGTCAAGATCAGGTAGAAAGACTGAACAGCCCTATATCCCCCAAGGAAATTGAAGCAGTCATTCATATTCTCCCCTCCAAACAAAGCCCTGGGCCAGATGGTTTCAGCGTGGAATTCTACCAGACCTTCAAAGAAGTGCTAACACCAATTCTCCTCAAACTATTCCACAAAATAGAAACAGAAGGTACATTACCGAACTCATTCTATGAAGCAACAGTCACCCTGATACCTAAACCACACAAAGACCCAACAAAAAAAGAGAACTTCAGACCTATCTCTCTTATCAACATTGACGCAAAAATATTCAATAAAATACTTGCAAACCGAATCCAAGAACACATCAAACATATCATCCACCACGACCAAGTAGGCTTCATCCCAGGCATGCAAGGGTGGTTCAACATATGGAAATCCATCAATGTA
Organism: Psammomys obesus; assembly: GCF_907164565.1. NCBI lineage: Eukaryota > Metazoa > Chordata > Mammalia > Rodentia > Muridae > Psammomys > Psammomys obesus. Next base: position 6,223,254 of record NW_026592776.1, on the reverse strand, counting down.
ATCCACCACATAAACAAACTGAAGGAGAAAAACCACATGATCATCTCCTTAGATGCTGAAAAAGCATTTGACAAAGTCCAACACCCATTTATGTTTAAAGTCTTGGAGAGATCAGGAATACAAGGCACATATCTAAACATAGTAAAGGCAATATACAGCAAGCCGATAGCCAACATCAAACTCAATGGAGAGAAACTTAAATCAATCCCACTGAAATCAGGGACAAGACAAGGCTGCCCACTCTCTCCCTACCTCTTCAACATAGTACTTGAAGTCCTAGCCAGAGCAATAAGACAACTAAAGGAGATCAAGGGGATACAAATCGGAAAGGAAGAGGTCAAAGTGTCACTATTCGCAGATGATATGATAGTATATATGAGCGACCCCAAAAATTCAACCAGAGAACTCCTCCAGTTGATAAACACCTTCAGAAAAGTGGCAGGATACAAAATCAATTCAAAAAAATCAGAAGCCCTCCTGTATACCAAAGACAAAAGGGCCGAGAAAGAAATTAGGGAAACAACACCCTTCACAATAGCCACTAACCACATAAAGTACCTTGGGGTGACACTAACCAAGCAAGTGAAAGACCTGTTTGAGAAAAACTTCAAGTCTCTGAAGAAAGAAATTGAAGAAGATCTCAGAAGATGGAAAGATCTCCCATGCTCATGGATTGGTAGGATTAACATTGTGAAAATGGCCGTCCTGCCAAAAGCAATCTACAGATTCAATGCAATTCCCATCAAAATACCAACTCAATTCTTTACAGACCTTGAAAAAAAGATTCTCAGCTTCATATGGAGAAACAAAAAACCCAGAATCTCCAAAACCATCCTGTACAACAACAGATCATCTGGAGGTAGCTCCATCCCCAATCTCAAGTTGTACTACAAAGCAATAGTAATAAAAACTGCATGGTATTGGCATAAAAACAGAAAGGAGGATCAATGGAACCGCCTAGAAGATCCAGAAATAAACCCACACACCTTTGAATACTCGATATTTGACAAAGAAGCCAAAACCATTCAATGGAAAAAAGACAGCATCTTCAACAAATGGTGCTGGTCCAACTGGATGTCCACATGCAGAAAAATGAAAATAGATCTATATTTATCACCCTGCACAAAGCTAAAGTCCAAGTGGATCAAAGACCTCAACATAAAACCAGATACTCTAAATCTGTTAGAAGAAAAAGTGGGGAACAGCCTAGAACTCATTGGCACAGGAGACAACTTCCTGAACAGAACACCAACAGCACAGGCTCTAAGAGCAACAATCAATAAATGGGACCTCATGAAACTGAACAGCTTCTGTAAAGCAAAGGACACTGTCATCAAAACAAAACGCCTGCCTACAGATTGGGAAAGAATCTTCACTAACCCTTTATCTGACAGAGGACTAATATCGAGTATATACAAAGAACTAAAGAAGCTGAAAAGCAGCAAACCAAGTAATCCAATTAAAAAATGGGGAACAGTGCTAAACAGAGAATTCTCGAAAGAGGAATATCAAATGGCAGAGAAACACTTAAAGAAATGCTCATCCTCATTAGCCATCAGGGAAATGCAAATCAAAACGACCCTGAGATATCACCTTACACCCATCAGAATGGCCAAAATGAAAAACTCAAGGGACAACACATGCTGGAGAGGTTGTGGAGAAAGGGGAACCCTCCTCCACTGCTGGTGGGAATGTAAACTGGTACAACCACTCTGGAAATCCATCTGGCGCTTTCTAAGACAATTAGGAATAGTGCTTCCTCAAGACCCAGCTATACCACTGCTAGGTATATACACAAAGTTTGCTCAAGTACACAAAAGGGATATTTGCTCAACCATGTTCATAGCAGCTTTATTTGTAATAGCCAGAACCTGGAAACAACCCAGATGTCCATCAACAGAGGAATGGGTACAGAAATTGTGGTATTTTTACACAGTGGAATACTACTCAGCAATCAAAAAGGAGGAAATCATGAAATTTGCAGGCAAATGGTGGAATCTAGAAAAGATCATCTTGAGTGATATATCCCAGAAGGAGAAAGACAAACACGGTATATACTCACTTATATAGACCTATAAGATATAATAAACATAATGAAATCTATACACCTAAAAAAGATAATCAAGAGAGCGGACATGGGGTAAGATTATCAATCCTCGTTTTGAAAGACAGATGGGATACGCATTGAAAATTGACAGGAGTTTAATGAGCGCATTGGAAAGACTCTAACTAGCAGTGTTTTCAAAGCAAAGACTCATGACCAAACTTCTGGCAGAGTACAGGGAATCATAAGAAAGAAGGGGAGTTAGACTGATGAGGAAAGGATAGGAGCTCCACAAGGACCAAACATATCTGGGCACAGGGTCTTTTCTGAGACTGACATTCAACCAAGGACCATGTATGGATATAACCTAGAACCTCTGCTCAGATGTAGCCTGTGGTAGCTCAGTAACCAATTGGCTTCCCATAGTGAGGGGAACAAGGACTATTTCTAACAGGAACTCAATGGCTGGCTCTTTGGCCTCCCCACCCCCCAAGGGAGGAGCAGTCCTGTTAGGCCACAGAGGAGAGCTTTGCAGCCAGTCCTGAAGATACCTGATAAAACAAGATCAGATGATTGGGGAGGAGGTCCCCCCTATCAGTGGACTTGGCAAGGGGCATGGTGGAGATGAGGGAGGGAGGGAGGGAGGGACTGGGAGGGAATGAGGGATCGGGACAAGGCTGGGATACAGAGTTAATAAAATGTAACTGATAAGAAAAAAATAAAATACAAAAAAAAAGAAATAAAATGCAAATAAAGATAGACTAAAAGCTTTTCCTGCCTGGGTCATGAGGTATTTTGGTAGAGAAAAAAGCTCAATAGTGGGATTAGAAGAAAATTTTGTGTAATTTGAAAAGAGTGATCTAAAAATATTCAGCTTACATCATCTTTTAATGTATTTCAATCACTTAGAAAACTGTATATATAGTATTGTTAGGGTGACTATGTTGATCTATTACTGCCATTTGAAAATAAAATTGTCCCATATCATAGTCACTTAAATAAGCCAGAAAGCAGCCAAGTATGCTACATTTTTTGTCCTTCCTGTGTAGCTTCTTAGTTTTAGAATTAAAAACTGTATAAGAAAGCATATAATGCATGTAAAGATTTGTATCTCGTTTACTGTAAAATTGCAGTGAATGCACTTAACAATAACCTAGATTGCAGATGGTATGAAATGAAGGAAGTATGGCGCAATAATGTTGACACATCTAGAAATAATTGTCCAAAATATCAGTAGACAGCTTTGACTGATCAAATGTCATTTTTTGCTTATAGGTGTGCCTTGTCACTTTCACTAATTTTCTCATGGTGAACTTTGGGCTTAAAAATCAAGATACCCATGTAAACTTTATCTCTGACCAGTAAATTACTTTCAGAACAGTAAACATCTCTCTCTCTCTCTCTCTTTTATCATCTCCAAGTTTCCTCAATAAACCTCACCCTCTGGGGCCACCTAACTCCCTTCAGTATCCAGTCCACAATCAGCCAGTAGCATCCTAACTTAAGAATCCAGGATGATATTCTATTCAGTCCCATGTGCGGTATTCCACAAGGGTTGGGAAATCCAAACCCTTTGAGACATCTCTCAGCCAATGATGCATGATGGCTGAAAGATGAACATGTACTGACTAGTCCCATCTCTGAGGATGAGAATAATTCTGTGTTGTGTTCTGTTATTTCCCAGATGTTCCCAGGGACAATAATCTTCTCAGTACCACCTCTTGCTCCTTCCATCCGTATTTTTCCATCCTCTTCTCTTCCCATGCCAATCCCCCTGTCCACTGTTAGGGGAGGACCTCCTCCTCTTCCATCTGACCATAGCCTATCAGTTCTCATTAGGACTGGCTGCATTGTCTTCCTCTGTGGCCTGGTAAGGTTGTTCCCCCATCAAGGGGGAGGTGATCAAAGCCAACCACTGAGTTCACTGAGATGCCATGGGGCTACATCTGTGAGAGAGTTCAAGGTTATCTCCATGCATGGTCCTTGGCTGGAGTATCAGTCCCAGAAAAGCCTCCTCTGCCCAGATTTCTTGATTCTGTTGCCTCCTTGTGGAGCTCCTGTCAACTCCAGGTCTTTCATCTTCCCCTTCTTTCACAAGATTCCCTGCACTTTGGTTAGGAGTCTCAGCATCTGCTCTGATACCTTGTTGGGTAGCATCTTTCAGAGGCCCTCTGTGGTAGGCTCCTGTCCTTTTCCCTATTTTCTACCTCCTCCAATGTTTATCCTGTTTGTTTTTCTGGATGAGGATTGATCATCTTACCCAGGGTCCTCCTTCTTGCTTAGCTTCTTTAGGTAAACTGATTTTAGTTTATTTATCCTATATCATATGTCTAATACCTGCTTATAAGTGAGTATCTAACATGTGTGTCTTTCTGCCTCTGGGATACCTCACTAAGCATGAACATTTCTAGTTCCTACCATTTGCATGCAAATTTCAGGATTTCCTTGTTTTAATTGTGGAGTAGTATTCCATTGTGAAAACATACCACAATTTCTGTATCCATTCCTCAGTTGAGAGACTTCTGGGTTGTTTACAGATTCTGGCTATTACAAATAAAGCTTCTACGAACATGGTTGAGCAAATGTCCCTGTTGTATACTTGAGCATATGTTGGCTATGCCTAGGAGTGGTATAGAAGGATTTTAAGGTAGCTCTATTCTTAGTTGTCTGAGAAAACACCAGATTGATTACCAAAGAAATTGTAAAGTGTACATTCCTACCAGCAATGGAGGAGGGTTCTACTTTCTCCACATCTTCCCCAGCATGTATTGTCACTTGAGGGTTTTTTTTTGTTGTTGTTGTTGTTGTTTCGAAAACTTTTATTACATTGTCTTCTCTGTGTTTGCACTTAATGTATCTATGAGTTTTTTTTATTTTTTATTTAACTTTTATTAATTACACTTTATTCATTTTGTATCCCCCCATAAGCCCCTCCTTCCTCCCCTCCCGGTCCCACCCACCCCCCCTTTCTGCTTGCATGCCTCTCCCCAAGTCCACTGATAGGGGAGGGCCTCCTCTCCTTCTTTCTGATCTTAGTCTATCAGTTCTCATCAGAAGTGGCTGCATTGTCAGGGTTCTAGGTTATCTCCATGGATAGTCCTTGGTTGGAGTATGAGTTTCTGGGAAGTTCCCTGTGTTCAAATTTTCTTGTTCTGTTGCTCTCCTCGTGGAGTTCCTGTCCTCTCCAGATCTTACTATTTCCCACTTCTTACATAAAATTCCATTCACTCTGCCCATCAGTTGGACATCAGGCTCGGAATCGGCTTTGACAGTCTGCACAGCAGAGGCTTTCAGAGCACGGCAGAGGCTTTCTGAGGCCCTCTGTGGCAGGTTCCGAGGTTGTTTCCTGTTTTCTTCTTCTGGCTTTCAGAGGCCCTCTGTAGCAGATTCCTAGGTTGTTTGCTGTTTTCTTTTTCTTCTGATGTCCATCCTCTTTGCCTTTCAGGATGGGGATTGAACATTTTAGTTAGGGTCCTCTCTTTTGCTTAGTTTGTTTAGGTGACAACACATGCTGGAGAGGTTGTGGAGAAAGGGGAACCCTTCTCCACTGCTGGTGGGAATGTAAACTTGTACAACCACTCTGGAAATCAATCTGGCACTTTCTCAGACAACTAGGAATAGCGCTTCCTCAAGATCCAGCCATACCACTCCTAAGCATATATCCAAAAGAGGCTCAAGTACACAAAAAGGACATTTGATCAACCATGTTTGTAGCAGCTTTATTTGTAATAGCCAGAAGCTGGAAACAGCCCAGATGCCCCTCAAATGAAGAATGGATGCAGAAACTGGGGTACATCTATACAATGGAGTATTACTCTCAGCAATGAAAAATAAGGAAATCATGAAATTTTTAGGTAAATGGTGGGACCTGGAAAGGATCATCCTGAGTGAGTTGTCCCAGAATCAAAAAGACACACACGGTATATACTCATTCATATAAACATACAACATAGAATAAACCCACTAAAATCTGTACGTCACTTGAGTTTTTGATCTTAGCGATTCTGATGGGTGTCAGCTGAAAGCTCAGGGTTTTGATTTGCATTTCCCTCATGACTAAGGATGTTGAGCATTTCTTTAAGTGTTTCTCTGCTATTTGATGTTCCTCTCTTGAGAATTTGAAGTTTAGTTCTGTACCCCATTTTTTTAATTTTTATTTTTTTAATATTAGTTACAGTTTTTTCACTTTGTATCCCTGCTGCATCCCTCTCCCTCTTTCCCTCCCAATCCCACCCTCCCACCCTTATCTTCTCCATGCCCCTTTCCAAGTCCACTGACAGGTGAGAACCCTCATCTCCTCTCTGCCCCTTTCCAAATCCATTGATAGTGGATATTAGCCCTTTGTCAGATATAGGGTCGATGAAGATCCTTTCTCAGTCTGTAGGTTGTTGTTTTGTTCTGACAAGAGTGTCCTTTGCTTTAGAGAAGCATTTTAGTTTCATGAGGTCCCATTTATTGATTTTTGATCTTAGAGCCTGAGCTATTGGTGTTCTGTTCAGGAAGTTGTCTCCTGTGCCAATGAGGTCAAGGCTCTTCCCCAGTTTTTCTTCTAACAGGTTTGGTTTGTCTGGTTTTATGTTGAAGTCTTTGATCCTCTTGGACTTTAGTTTTGTGCAGGGTGGTAAGTATGGATATAGTTACATTTTTCTACATGTAGACATCCAGTTAGACCAGCATCATTTGTTAAATATGCTATCTTTTTTCCATTGTATGATTTTGGCTTCTTTGTAAAAAATCAAGTATCCTTAGGAGTGTGGGTTTATTTCTGGGTCTTCTATTCGATGCTGTTGATCCACCAGCCTTTTTCTATGCCAGTATCATGCAGTTTTTATTACTGTGGCTACAAGTTGAAGCCCCAAAAATGTTTTTAAACAAAATTTCAATAGTTCAATTTTATAACAAAATCTCAGGAGCCAGATGTTGGGGTGAAAGCCTACTAGCTCAGAGAGGCAGATAAAACACCCAACTGACCTTTCTATTCAGTTCATATTTCATAAGAAAAAGGCCCTTCCTACTCAGCTCATGTCCAAGAAGAAAAAAAGTAAAAGCCTCTTATTCTTGTCTTTGCTGTCTTAAATACCTTTCAACTCCAATGTCCCTCATTTCTGTTTACTCCCTGTCAGCTGGTTTCTTGTTCCTCTTCTTGACCTAAGTTTAATTTTATTTAATCCTGTGTACAGAAAGCTCTTAGATTAAATGCATGAGTAAGCAGTGAGCCACACCAAACAAAAAAAAATATTGTGAATTTACAATTCACAATATTGGGGTTCACAATGCAATCAAATATCCTGCAATAGTCTTACATTACTGGACTTCAAATGGAACAATATATACTCAACAGAATATCATTCTGATAAGGAACCTAGGAAAATGCCTACAGAAACCTTCAAAGCTTATGCAGGTGCAATTACGTTATCAATAGCAGTATACTGATTTTTCCCACTAAATATAAAGAGGATAGACAGGTAGATTTAATTTGGCTGATGAGGCTAGATCCCAACATAAGTTTTCATCACCGTACATACCTTTCTTGGATAACTTTTATAGTGGACAGTCATAACTATTTGTTCAATGAACAAAGAACTGCATGTAATTAGTGAATGAAGAAAAGCTACATTCCTAAAGACAGAATAACCTTATCTCTTTCTGTATGATCTATTGTCCTCCCCCATCCTAAAAATCATACTTAGGGCACCCCTCCTGTAACCGCATCTGAACAGAATTATTTGAGCCAAGCACTACGTGCTTGGAGCCACAACTCAGAACAGAAGAAATATTTGAGAAAGTGCAGAGAGGATTTTAAATACCACTGCTGCCTTCTTTGGAGTGTCTCTTGTGTTTGCTTCTCCACTGGATTCAGTAAGCCGAAGTCTGTACAGGAAGAGTTGGTTACAGGGTAAGAAGATCAGTAGGATGGTCAGCAACAAAATATATTTCCCTTTCTGGTAATAAGAACAAAAGGAAGATGTTGGCCAGTTGGTAATTCTACATTGAACAGAAGATGTCTCACAAACTTAGGAACTTCTTGGTCTTTCTAGAGATGATCCTACTTGGAAGTATAGTATACTGAAGTAATGTAGTCTAAGGATAATTGGTCATAATTTCTTCAACATGTAGTGTGTTTGTTTGTTTGTTTTATTTTTTTAACTTACAAGCAAAAAATCCATTTCAGGTGTGAAGCTAGGGATCATGAGACAGAGTTCATCCTGAATCATTCAGGTGAATTGTACAGGTACTCCCAAATTTCCTTATTAAAAAAAAAGAAGCCAAAGGAAGATTCAAAATAGAAAGTAAAGTGGCAATTGCAGTAGAGAGAGAGATGAAGATCATGTACTGGTGACTTTGAAGATAGAAGAAGAAGGCTAGGAACCAAAATACACAGCTCTGGAAATGACAAAAAGCAAGGGACAGGATTCTAGCAAAGAGTTTTCATCTGGAATATGTGCCTGCTTCAACTTATCCCAGTAAGGCTGACTTCAGGTTAGCTAATTTTCAAACATCCTTAGGACCCAGAGAGAAACCTAATACTCATTATTTTAAATGTAATTTTTATTAATTATGCAAAACAAGCTAAATCATAGAAGTCTGGCTTATATTTATCACCTTCTGTTCTTCTCTTCCTGTCTCTCTCTCTCTCTCTTTCCCCCCTCATCTCTGTATTCTATGAATGTATGCACATGACCATGCAGGTGCAAATGTGTGTGGTATATATGTTTACATACATAAATGTATGTAGTGTGTATATGCGTGTGTACATGTATGTGGTTTTGTGTGTGTATTCATGTGTGTGTATGTATGCATTTACCCTTGTTAGTGCATGTGGAAACCAGAAGTTGATGCCGGAGTATTTTCCTCAATTATTTCTCTTCCTTTTTTTTCATTTATTTTATATTTTGTGATTTGTACTATTTTATTCTTATTATTCTTGCTTCTATTTTGATACAATGTGTTTCACTGGGTCTGGGACATATACTATCAGCCAGGTTGGATGAGCAATGTGTTCTGGGGAGCTGTGTCTCCAGACAGAGCATTGGGGTTATGGATTTATGTTACCATGCCCAACTTTCACATGAATATTTAGAATCCGGACTCAGGTTCTCATACATGTACATCAAGTAATTTATCCACAGAGCTCTCTCTTCCATGCCCTTTTTCTTTTTTAAGCTTTTGTTTAGCTTTTAATTGCTTTTTTATTACAAACATATACAGATAATCTCAGATTTTCTAAATTAGGGAGTAGAATATAGAAAGAATTTTCATGCCTTGATTTTTACCACTTAATGATGTATCCTGAAAATCATTTCAGAGATATATTCAGAGCAGTTTCACATTCTTTTTCACAGCTACATTGTTCTGGTGTGTGGGTGTACTGTAGTTTATTCACACAATCTCCTAATTAGGGACATTTAGTTATTCCTAGTCTTTTGCTCTCAAATTTAAATATTTATTTTAATTTTTGAGAGAGAGAGAGAGAGAAGACAACAAGCAGATGTATGTCTGTGTTGTCTAGAGGAGGGCCTTGGATCCTCAGGAACTGTCATTACAAGTGGTTGTCAGCCTCCTGACATGGTGTAAGGAACTGAACTCAAGTCTTCTGCAAGAGTAGTATGCATTTTTAACCACTGAACTGTCTCTTCAGCTCCCTAAGAATCTTTTTATATTATAGTTATAGCTGTATATATATATATATATATATGGATATGGGGTGGGGGTGTGTTTATATTTTTTCTGGTATGTAGAGGATTTAGAAACTCAGAAGTGAAATTGCTGAAGAAAACAGGACTAATTAAGCAACATAAAATTAATATTCTTAGAAGAGCAGCATTTTATTTTTACATGAACATTCAGTTTCTTTTGAGATTTTCATTGATAGGATGCTTTTATGAAGAAATATCGATAATTGAAAATAGTTAATTTTAAAATCAACTTCAAGTCACAGCAAAACCTAGATTTACATTATTTCACACTGACAGTCATATTCATTTGAATGATGCTGCCATATTCCAAGAACAGTCTGTAGGGCTCCTGTCCTTTCCATGTCCTTCTACCCCTGCCCCACCTCCTGCTTCCATAAGTCTCCCTGAGCTCTGCCCAAAGGAGACCAACAAAGCTAAAAAATTCTGAGTCCAGGGGGCTCTGCAGAGAATGATGCACCAACCAAGAACCATGCACAGAGAGGACCTAGACCCCCTGCTCAAATGTAGCCTATAGGCAGCTCAGTCTCCATGTAGGTTCCCGAGTAAGGGGACAGCAGAGGCTGCCTCTGTCATGAACTCAGTTGTCTACTCTTTGATCACTTGTCCCTGGCAATGGAGCCTTGCCAGGCCACAGAGGAAGAGGATCCAGGCAGTCCTGATGAGGCTTGATAAGCTATGGGCAGATGGCAGAGGAGGAGAACTAACCTTTCAGTGGACTAGGGAAAAGGGATGGAGGAAAGAGGGATTGAGGGTGGGACTAGGAAGAGTTGAGGGAGGGGGCTTCAATTGGGATATATAATGAATAAATTGTGAAAAAATTAAGAAAACTAAAGTCACTAAAATTTATGAGTTAAAAAAAAGAACAGTCTGTCATTTAGACTATAGAAATAGACTGCTGTGTTTTTTTAGGGGAAAAAAAACATCCTCATATAAGGAGTTAATATTATGATCTAGTAGCATTCATATCATGCCCTGAAGTATCACTTAACTAAAATATGAATCTTCTACACTTCTGATATCTTCTTTTGGATACTCAACTCACCAGCCTGCTCCTTCACACTACTTCATTTGAGAAACAGAAAACATAGCAGTCCTTTAAAAAATCCCAGATTCCCAATGGTGGAGGACATTTTACAGACAATAAAAGTACCAAATCATGTATTATTCAGATGATATTCAAAGGGACACTCCAGCAAAATCATTTCACCAACCCACACTTTAGTCGAACAAATTTACTTTAGAATAGCATGCATATTTACTAGTTACTCTAAGAACATCTCATTGTTATTCCTCATCTTTATGAGCAATAGCTAGAAGCGCTTTCAAATCACACTACTAATTCTCGTAATCTCTCTACAGAGGCTTGGTAGGTGAAAGTTACAATATTGAAAATTTCAAATTGGATGCAGACAAATGTTTACTCTGTTCCTTATACAAGATAGATTAGATTTCAATTTCTCTGTAATGGTTAAGACATAATGCCAACAGTGTGGGAAATTGTAATTCCCTTGCTTTCATGTTTTCCCACCCACCTAACAAGACTACTAATTTAGTGTTCAATGTGTTTTTGTATTGTCTCAGGCAAAAAAAAAATTAGCAATCAACCATATTCTTCCATTTGAGTGCTAATAGAATTAATAAGTCTTTTTAAAAATTCCAATATGTTTATGAATTTCTACCTCGTTTATGAATTTCTACTCGCATATATGTATATGTGTACATATACATATATATTTATGTATATGTGTTCATGTGAGTATGTGTGTGTACTGTGTGTGTGTGTGTGGATAGGTGCATATGCTTATGCATATGTGTAGAGGTCAGAGAAGTGTATCCTGCTCTATCTCTCCCCACCTCATTCCCTTGAGACAGGGTCTGTTAATGAACCTGAAGCAAAGCTGTTAACCAGCAAACCCCAGTAATCCTCCCATCCCTCCCTTCCCAGAGCTGAGATTTAGGCACATGGTACAATACCCACATAAATGAGTGCTGGGTATAGCAAGTACCTTCACCCAATGAGTCATTTCCACAGTCTCTCAATTATATTTTCTTATTGCAATCTTTTGGTCTAGATTACTTCATCCAAAGCTTACTACCCAGTAGCCAAATCCCATGGTTACAAGAAAAAGACTTGGAGGCTGTCCCACAAAGACCAGCGTTTGACTCTATTATTGCCTATGAGTCCTTGCTAAATTACTCAAACTCTCATAGCTTCATGTACTATTTAGAAAAAGAATAGCAAACCAAATAAACAAAACAAAACAAACAAACAAAAACAGTGGCTGCCACATAGAACTGAATGATATGAACCAAGACTGAGTAAGAATACATATAAAATCCTTCACACTAGGCATCATACTTGATAAGAATTCAATATATGTTGGCTGGAGAGATACTTTAGTCAGTAAAGCACTCACCTCAGAGCCACGAGGGTCTACATTTCATCCCAAGAAAGCTCATAAGACTGTTGAGACATATTGGTAATATCAATACTAAGGAGACAGTGAAAGGAGAATCCTTGCGTACATCAGGCCGGCTGTTCTTGCCTAATTGGTGAGCTCCAGTTCAGCGAGAGACCCTGACTTAAAGAAGGGGAACAGTGTTCTTGAAGATGACAGCCCTAGTTTTTTAGGACCTCCACAGACACGTACATATGCTATTGCATACATGTATGCACACATATGCAAGCATGCCTTCTCACATACTATATGCATGTAGCTTAAAATAAAATTAAGATAAAAATTATACCATCACAACAGTATTCTAATATGATTTGTTATAAATGTTTTGGGTGGTGTAGTGTCAGGAAGGGATCAAAACAAGGTTACCCATGTGAGGAATATGTGATTGAGCCTCAGTAAAAACTCTGGCTACGAGATGGGCATTTTGGTGCACACCTTTAAGCAAAGCTTTCAGTACTTGGGAGGTAGAGGCAGGCAGCTCTCTATGAGTTTGAAGCCAGCCTGGTCTACACAGTGAACTTCCAGGGGAGCTGAAGCTACCAAGTGAGACCCTGTCTCAAATCAAAATAGAATGACACTCTGGACACTAAAGTTCAGGTGAGCTTCTCCCATTGGCAATATGTATACAAATGTCACACACTGACTGTGAGTCCACAGAAGATACTGAGGGCTCTGCATTTGCTGTTTTTCCTGATCCTTCTTATGGCTGTTCTCCCTTGGCTGATTTTAATAAGTATCCTTTCACTGAAATAAACTTATGGGAACAGGGATGGTCTCTGAAATGAACTCAGTGAATGGCTTTTTGATCACCTCCCCTTCAGGGGGGTTGAAGCCTAACCAGGCCACAGAGGAAGACAATGCAGCCACTTCTGATGAGACCTCATAGACTAGGATCAGATGGAAGGAGAGGAGGATCTCCCCTAATAGTAGACTGGGGGAAGGGCATGGGTGAAGAGGGAGGAAGAGTGGGACTGGGAGGGGAAGAAGGAGGGAGCTACAGGTAGGATATAAAGTGAATAAAATGTAATTAATAAAAATAAAATAAAAAAGTGTTTGAAAAAAAAAAGTGTTTGAAAAAGAAAAACAAAAACAAAAAAGAGTCCATGATGACTCAGAGTGGCACTGCTGCTTTGAAGCTTGCACAATAGGTTTTTTTGTTGTTGTTGTTTATTTTATTTATTTTTTTTTTTTACTTTTTAATCTTTTTTAAATTTTATTTTATTAATTACACTTTATTCACTTTGTATCCCCCCATAAACCCCTCCCTTCTCCCCTCCTGGTCCCACTTTCCCTCCCCCTTCTTCACGCATGCCCCTCCCCAAGTCCACTGATAGGGGAAGTCCTCCTCTCCTTCCTTTTGATCTTAGTCTAACAGATCATATCAGGAGTGGCACAATAGGTTTTTAAAGACAGCCTGCTTGTTCTGATCCTTGTTGTAAAACTTAAAAGAGACAAAAATCTATGTGAAATTTGCTCTGTGATCTAATTACTGAAAGTGTGCATGGTTTACCTCTTGACACTTGGATTAGTTGCCCAGTGCATTTCCACACTTGTGCCTGGATTCTCTGAGTACTAGCATTCTTGGCTCTGGTGACTAAGAGAGTGTTTTTAATACCTTCAGAGGAAAGGTGTCAGAGATGTTTTGAGAAGAAGAGCTTATTCCTCTGAACAGAAAATGGATCTCGGGTTAGTCAATATCATTGCAATCTACAGCTTAGCAATGCAAAAATCTTCTACTATAAACTTTGAATATTAATGTTTAATTTTTAAAATATGGAGCTTATTTGCTCACTAGGTCCAAAATATTGTTGGGGAGAAAGCAGGGGTATTGTCAGAAGCTGGTTCTTGAATGCATTTTTTAAAACCTCATCTTTTTGATTATGACATTGTTTTTCTTTCTTTTTTTCTTTCTCTTTCTTTCTTTCTTTCTTTCTTTCTTTCTTTCTTTCTTTCTTTCTTTCTTTCTTTCTTTCTTTCTTTCTTCCTTTTACCAGCTGTGTACCTTTATTACTCATTCCTCCTATCTAGAAATTCAATACTTCACCCTTTCTTGTATCTATTAAAACCAAACTCATGCTTCTTCTAATTAGGCAGTTATGGCCCCAGTTTCATCTGCAACATTGTCTATGCACATTCCTGAAGAATTCTGAAGTCTCAAGACAAGTTCCTCAGACTTAGCATTTGTAGTACTATGTCACTGAGTACCAGAGATTCTGCGGTCCTGCTTACATTTGCTCTTTCTGACTGCTGTTGTTGTTGTTGTTGTTACTGTCCTTGGCTTTTCTAACAGATTTTATACTCCATGCCTTTTTGGCTCTCCATACACAGATTGTTTGTGGCAGAAAATAACGCTGTGCATGTTGGTACTTCTTCTGGCCTGGACTTATCAGCCTGTACTCCAGAGTAGAGAATGGGAGTGGGATTTTAACTAGTAAGACTCTGTTACTCAAGTCTTTTGAGATGTATGGAAGTTGACTCTATGCTACCTATGCCCATAGAAGGGAACAAAACTTTGAACCACACTAGGCAGATCACAGAAAGTATGGTGGCTACTCTTTGCTGCTAAAGCAGGGCCACTCAGATTCTGCATTCTCTTTTTTATTTTCACTATTCAGCTCCAGAGTGTAGTATTTATATGTTTACTTCCTTTAGTAAAACAGATAAATTAATAAAACTATCACATGGGAAGCACACATAGAATCATGACAGAAAAACATTAGGTTCTCAATAAGTACTGTTTTTCATTTCCCCCCATGTGTCTACCTACAATCCTTACCTCAGGCATGAGATGATGACCAAATTATGCTGATGAGAATGGGGTTTGTGCAGAACATTCCTTACCCTTTCCTGTTTGTCTTACATCTGGATGATGGAGGTCTGAAGCCTGTAATTCTGACTCCCTGTGGGAGTTTGAGCACGGAGTCAACATAAACACCAAATAAAAGAGATATAGAAATGACATCTCTTGATGACAAAGCTGGTGTTTCTGGGCTTTGCAGCTAGATGAAGTCAAATTGATCATTGCACTTTCCATTTCTTCATAACAGTTTAATCTTTTCTTGATTTTAAGCCAGTTTAAGTTGGGTTTCTGTTACTTGCAATTGGAAGATATTAATTGATTTAAGTCAAAGATGAAAAGTGTTTGGGGCCAGATAGCAAAATATTTTCCCTTATTTTCTTGAACTACATTTCTAAAGCAATTCTTTGTGTATAAAGCCTCATCACTTCCCAGAGCTGGGCGTGCTGGAGAGAGCCCAATATGTGTGTATGAGCACCAAAAAGCAGAGACTATGGGTCCTTCCTTCCTACAACTACTTGGCATGGTTCTCAACACAGCAGGGTTCACTGAGCATTTAATGAGCAAATACTGACTGGCCAGGTACACAGCTGGTACTTTGGTTCCCTAAACTTCATTTGGGCTCATAAAGTCTGTCTGAAGGTTTCCAAGAAAAAAAAATGGAGTTAAGGGTATGGAGGACCCTGATTTCATTCTCTTCCTTTCTCCAGCCTCTTAGTAGAGTTCCTCGTGGGCTAACTAACATTTAAGGAAGGTAGCAGAGAGCATAATAAAGCAAGGTCAAGATAGTGGATATGGGAATGCAACAGTAAGGTCCACAACAGCAGTATAATGTTGATTAGGTTTCCCCCTGTAACCTCCCATATTTGATTACATCATAGTATTTCCAATGTTCATTGAATTAGCCAATTTGGGGACTCTACAAGAAATCTACAATGTTTAATGGATAATAGTGAAAAACTTGAAGTTGTACACAGAAGAACTTTTATTATGAATAATAACTTTAGCAAATTGATTTTGAGGCAAGGGCATACTATAGATAACAGTCTGGTTTCAAATGCTGATCCACCTGCTTCCACTCCCAAGTGCTTTAATTATAGCTTGGCAGTAAATGAAAAATTCTGTTTCTGCATAGCATACAAGTACATTATAAGGAGACTGTTTATATAGGCTGGTACATATGCTAAACTGAATATTATGGAGACATACCAAAGACTGAGGTGTACTTACATATTTCTGTGTTAATGGGAGTACTTCTAAGTAATCTTTTGTATGTAAATGCTTCTCCCAGTCTCACCTCACACACCCTTCCATCCATCTTCCCTCTCCTTTTCAAGGAAGGGGATGCCCCTCCCCATGGGTACCAACCCATCCTGGCATCTCGACTTGTGGCAGAAGTAAGTTCATCCTCTGCCACTGATGAGGCAGTCCAGTTAGGACAAAGGTATCCAAATGCAGGTATAAGTTAGAGAAGGCCCTTGTTCTGCTTGTTAGGGAATCCACATAAAGACCAAGCTACACATCTGTTAGGAATATGCAGAGGGCCTAGAACCAGTCCATGCTTGCTCTTTGGTTGGTGGTTCAGTCTTTGTGAGCCCCCATGTGTCTAGAGTAGTTGCTTCTGTAGGTTTTCTTGTGGAGTTCTTGACCTCTTCAGCTTCCTCAATCTCTCCCCAACTCATCTACAGGGCTCCCTGAGTTCTGTCTAATGTTTGGTTGTGGGTCTCTGCATCTGTTTCCATCTGTGGCTGGGTGAAGCCTCTCAGAGGCTTAAGTTAAGCTAGGCTCCTCTCTACATGCATAGCAGAGTAATATTAATAGTGCCATGGATTGGTTCTCTTCCATGGGATGGGTCTCAAGTAGGACCAGTCTTTTTTTTTTTTTTTGGCCCTTCCCTCAATCTCTGTTCCATCTTTGTCCCTGTGCATCTTGTAGGCAGGACAAATTTTGGGTCTAAGGTTTTGTGGATAGGCTGATGTCCTTATTCTTCCACTGGAAGTCCTGCCTGGCTACAGGTTCCATAACCTCAGCTGCTAAGAGTCTCAGACAGAGTGACCCCCATAGTCTTTCTGGGGACTCCCCTTTCCAATGTCTCTGGCAAGTCCCAGAGATGTCTCCTACCTCATCAACAACGAGAAAACCAGCAAGATTTTACCACCAATTAAAACATGAATGAAAGGAATAGACCTATTTCTAGATCAGACATATTGGGATAACAAAATAAATACCTTCCTTGATGGGGGATTGAAGGAAGTCAGCATAACCTCCAAGGGAGAGACTTCATTGTGTGCCTATAGGCTGGTATTACACATTCACATTGCCTTTTTTTTTACACCAAAGAGTAGAGTCTAATCTTTTAAAGGCTATGAAAGATGCAGAAGACCCATAAAATCATAATCAAACTACCCCTAAGTGTGCGCTTTAAACCAGGATTTCAGACCTGAGTACTATTAAAAGTATAAATTATATAAGTCTTGACTGTGAGGAAAAAAACAACCTATACATTATTGTAGGTTATGGAGCAGTATCCTTGTCCTCTATTCATGTGATCCCAATAGCATCCCTGTGGAGTTTCAAAACAACCCAAAATATCTTAAGATATTACCCAGTTTAACCAGGGGATGGAGCACAACATTGTCTCCTCCCACTTGTCAATCATTGCTTTCAACAATGTATAGTCTTCCACTGAAGCATACTTTCTTTTGCGTGTAAATGGGTAGATCAAGCTGAAGGTCTTGCATATGCTAAGCCAATGCCTTCCCTTAAGCTACATTCCCAGTCCTCACATTATTCCTACTTTTGTTACTCTACTTGAAATGTTCTTCTCCAATAACTCTTCTCAGATCTTGCTCTTACTTTGCCAAATATTTACTCAAATTTCACTTCTTCCAAGAGACCTCCCCATTCTTTTATCCAAAGTAGAACCCTCTTCTATAATTGTTCTCATCTTTGTTCTTCTGTCCACACATTTATTTCCCCAAGTGCTTTTTCTCCATTGCCTGGTATCCTTAGGTCATACACTTTCTGAAGGTAGAAACCTATTGACATGAACGAACTAACCAATACGTGAAGTGATAGAATCAAGAAATAATATACTCAGCAACAGAACAAGATAATTTGAACACAGGGAACTTCCCAGAGACTCATACTCCAACCAAGGACTATTCGTGGAGATGACCTGGAACCCCTGCACAGGTGTAGTCCATGGCAGTTCAGTGTCCAAGTGGGTTACATAGTAATGGGAAGAGGGACTGCCTCTGACATAATCTGATTGGCCTGCTCGTTGATCACTTCCCACTGAGGGGAGAGCAAACTTATCAGGCCACAGTAGAGGACAATGCAGCCACTTTTGATGAGAACTGATAGACTAAGATCAGAAAGAAGAGGAAAACCTCCCCTATCAGTGGACTTGGGGAGTGGCATGCATCCAGAAAGGGGAGGGAGGGTGGGATCGGGAGGGGAGGAGGGAGGGGCTTATGGGGGGATACAAAATGAATAAAGTGCAATTAATAAAAAATTTAAAAAAAGAAATAATATACTCAAGACATACAAACAAAACTAAAAATGCAAGAGAAATTGATATATGCCCCTTTTTCTTTCTTTATTGCTGTAATAAAATCCCACTTGAAGCATAAGTAATGACTGGCTGACTTCAGTGGTGGCAATTTTTGAAAGTTAAAAGCTCCTTGTCTTCCTGAAACTTGGAAAGACTGTTAAAGCAAAATTACTTAAGTAAATTAGTCTGAGTACAAGCCAGAGTTTGTTACTTATTAATGAGGAAACCAGCAGATGGAGATTGCCATTTTGAAAAGAAAAAAAAAAAATTTCAGAGGTTGCTGCAAACGGGGAACTGATTCCAACACAAATCTGTTACTTGTCTTTCTTGTTGTATTGACAAAATACCTGAGCAGAACAACTTAAGGAAAGGAGTGTTTGCTTCCCTCCACAGTTTGAGGGTACAGTCTATCAAAACCTGGGAAGGCATGGATGTAGGATCATGAATCAGCTCATCCCACTGTTGGGAAACAGGGAAAGACATGAATGCTGCTGCTCTGCTTTCCTTCTCATTTTACATAGTCCAGGACCCTAGGCAAAGAGATGGTACTGCCCATATTTAAAGTAAATCTTCTGTCCTCTCTTATTCTCTCTGAAAATAGTCATAGACACTCTTAGAATTTTGTCTTTTAGGTGCTTCTAAGTCCTGTGAAGCTGACAATCAAGAATAACCACCACAGTCATTTAGTGACAATAATTGTTTGCTTCACAAAGTAAACTGATAATTTCCTTTCCAAGCAGCTTGGGCTTATACAGTGTCTTCAGAAGAATTCTATATAATGGTTCTACAGTAATTAATCAAAAGTAACAAGTAATGTGCATTAGCTACGTACTGACATGTAAAAAGTAATCTATCACTCTGTGGTTGTCATTTAGATTTATAAGTTTTTGTCCCCTGATAAAGATGCAATTAGCAAAATGGCACCAAATTATGCCAAGGAAAAGTCCACCCATATAGGCAACAGTTCCTACTTTTCCAAACAGCTGTTAGCAGATTTCTCCAGCAATCAGTCACTGAACACAGTTTGCTTAAGTCTGTTTGTGGAAAATGTTTTCTCTTAGAATTCATTAAAATTTCCAGCCACATATCTCTCTTTGAGCTACCATGACATCCCTTCATACTGCACACTGGGATGTAATTGGCCTTTATTAAGGTATAAGTGATGATTTGCATTATTAAGTCTGTCTCTGTTTGGCTCATTGCTTAGGGACAATTGAAGCTGACACTAACATAGTAACAAAATTTAGGTCACTAATAGTACCTCTTCTTTTAACTAACTCGATGCCAGTGAGTTGACATTATCCTAAAAACCTTATTTATTTTTAAAATAGAGATAACAACAGATACCTCCTCAAATGATGTAGGCAACTACTACAACAATTATAACTTTACATTGTAAATCATACCTAAATTAACTTCAAAATCATCAACAAAGGTAAGGATTTATTATTGAAGATGTAACTCCACTTAAAGTGATGGTTCTCAACCTTCCTACTGCTGGGACCCTCTAATATAGTTCATCATGTTGTGGTGACCCACAATAATAAAATTATTTCCACTGCTACTTCATAACTGTATTTTTTCTACTGATATAAATAGTAATATAAATATTTGATATGCAAGATATGTGATATTCAGCCCCTAAAGGGTGACGACCCATAGATTCAGAGCCACTGCCTTAACGTTTAGTATTAGAACTCCAGACATTTTAAAACTCCAACTTGAGAAATATCATTTTCACCAAAAACAATCCATGAATGTAGTATATAAAAAGAAGAGTGGTATAACCACAATATTTTTAATGAAAATGTGGAAGTAGAAATTTAATAGAATGTTCCCAAGCTTCCTTTTCCAAGGGAACCACTGCCTCCATATACTGCTGTCCACCTGTCCAGATGTGTGTGATTGTGTGTGTTCATGTTCCATATGCTACACCTGATAAAATATTTTTTAAGCCACGCTCAAGACATCACTGCCTACCACATGATTATTTTCCCAGTTTTTACCACAAATCTCAGCATATGGCATGTTCACAAAAGATGTCCTAGATATATCAAGCTTCTCTCAGAGAACATACCATACTGCTTTTCCTGAGGATCAGCACCCAAGGGCCTGAGGCTATCCAGAACAGCAACTGTCTCCACCAGATGTAGAGTTGAGGCTGATCCTGACTTACAGCCACCTTAATTTCCACTGATGCCTTCACAATGCTTCTCCTCACTGTGCCTTCTTGGTGGGGACAGCATCATAGACCCACCCCATAGTCCCCACATCAGTCAGCCTTTGCTTCTGCCTCTCAGCCTCCTACTTCTTGCCTCCCACTTTCCTGATTTCGTGGGTAATGATGGCTAATTCCCAGAAATGGATTCTCACAGATGGAGCTTTTGCCTTGACTCTGGGCATTTTCATTTTTATTGCTCATCTCCCTCAACTATTCAGTGGGGATGGAAACCAGAGCATTGAACATGCTAGGGTCATTTAGTACTGTTTGGCTACATGCCCTTTCCATCAATGATCATTTTGAGGGCATAGAGAGAGGCTGAAAGATCCAAGACTCATGAGTAAGGGCACCTCTCTTTAGAAATGATCTTTCCTGACCTTCAGTTTTTCTAATCCATAGAAAGAAAAGAATGTGTATGTGCCTGTGTTTCAAGCTTGTTGATAAAAGTGAGTGGGGTTGAAGATGATAAAATAGTTAGAGAACACATTACAGATCAGCTTATGACATGAACTGAGAAGTGTGATGAATTTGTACCTTTATACTTGACAGGAATAGAGCAAACTTAAAAAACATGTGGCTGGCACTCTACACCAGTGGCTCTTAAACTTGAACATTAGCAACCTTTGAAGGGAGGTCCAACATGTTGAGTTTATGACATGAGTTTGTCCATGGTTATAACTCTTCTGGGAGACATGTAGTCCATAAGCTATAGGTTAGACACATCTGCAATACACAAATTATCACATGCTGTCCCTGAGTTCATGATTCTGTAGGTCTTAGAAGGAGCTTGAAAATTACCAGTTCTTCCAAGTACTTAGTGCTCACCCAGGGATGAATAATTAAGAAAACCTACTATAAACCAGTGGTTCCCTAGTATACATATACATCACATTGGAACAGATTTTAGGCGTTCGAAACCAATTAATTTTATTTCACTTTTCATAATTCCTGACTGCTGGGGTCACAGATGTTTGTGGACTGAGTTTAAGCACTGTTATAGGACTGTCTTACTTAAAGTTTTTATTGCTGTAATAAAACACCATGACCAAAGCAACTTGGGGAGAAATGGGTTTATTTCAACTTACAGCACTTCGGTTAAATTCCATCACTGATGGAAGTCATGGGCAGGACTCATGGCAGGAACTTCAGCAGAAACCTTAGAGAAATTCTGATTAATGGTTTGTTCCTTATGACTTGCTCAGCCTGTCTTCTTACATTATCCAGTACCACAGTACCAGAGGTGGCACTGCCTTCAGTTAGATGGGCCCTCCCACATCAATTATCAATCAAGAAAATGACCCACAGTCTTGTCTATAGGCAGTCTGTGAGAGCATTTTTCAACTGAGGTTCCTCTGTCCTCAAATAACTTTAATGTGTGAATGCCTGTAAAGTTGACAAAACAAACAACAACAACAAAATCTAGCCAAGACAAAAGCCTAGTGGTCTGTTATGCACCCAGGATCCAGAACAACTGCTCTTAACCTAGAAGCAGCATCAGCTAATTTATTTTTAAACTGATTTATTAACAGTAATATCATACCATATGCACACTAGACCAGGTAGACCTATGCTATGTATGCATTTACTACTTCAGTGCTTTAAATACTCTTGGTACTTAAGGGCAATGGACCAAAAAATGGCCAAAAGAAAACAAACACATGACAACCTGCCCAGGTACATGCAGCTATATCTTAGATGGTACCAACTGAATTTTATGACCTAGGTATAGGCTACATGGATGCTATAATCACCTGGGAGAATTGTAAGAAAACCTACTTTGTAGCTCAAATTCTAAGGCAGAGATTCTCAACTATGACCACTCACTGAGATCAGATGGGGACTTTGAAAAAAATTCTGTGACCCTTAGTCTATGAGGAGGCTGATATAATTGGCCCTTGGGAAGAAAGTTTGTAAAAAATCCCTCAGGGGATTCTAATATGCAGTAAAAATTTTAAAAATCAGTCTAAACATGACCCTTCATGATGTACACACTACTCACCTATTGCTTCCATACTCTTCAAACTCTTCAGGAATCCTAATTGTGAGCAGGGTAGAAAACTCACTGTTGTAAGGGAAGTAAAGAAATGGGGAAAGGCTGACAAAAGAGAAGATATAAAATTATGGTTCTTTTTGAAGCATAGATTTGCATAAAGACAAAATTCCTGGAAATATATTCCAAAATATTAACTGAATACATTTTTTATTGATCAATTCAATTTACATTTCGGTCATAGGACCCTCCCTCTTCTTCTCCAAGTCCCACCTTCCCTCTGGAATTCTCTCTTCCCTATTCTTCAGAATAGGGGAGCTGCCCTACCCAGACACCCAAGCTCATCTATTCCCATGAAGACTGAGTTCCTCTTCCTCCACTATGGCCTTTTAGGGAAGTCCCATCAAGAGGAAGTGATTAAAAAGCAGGTGACATAGTCTATGTCAGAGATATCTCTCATTCCCCTAACTAATGGGCCCACATGAAGCCTAAGATACCTATCAGACTTATCAATGTAATCAAATCAAAGACCCAGAAATAAACCCATGCACCTATCCACACCTGATTTTTGACAAAGATGCCAAAACCATACAATGGAAAAAAAGATAGCGTCTTCAACAAACGGTGCTGTTCTAACTGGATGTCAACATGTAGAAAAATGCAAATAAAGCCATACTTATCACCCTCCACAAAACTGAAGTTCAAGTGGGTCAAAAACCTCAACATAAACTAGATACACTAAATATGTTAGAGGAGTAAGTGGGGAAGAGCCTCGAACTCACTGGCACAGGAGACAACTTCCTGAACAGAACACCAACAGCTCAGGCTCTAAGATCTACAATGAATAAATGGGACCTCTTGAACTTGAAAAGCTTCTGTGAAACAAAGGACACTATTGATAGAATAAAATAGTCTGCAGATGGGGAAAAATCTTCACCAATCCTACATATGACAAAGGGATAATATCCAAAATATATAAAGAACTCAGGAAACTGAATAAGTTTTTATTCTGGTTTTACAATGTCAGATAAAGTGCTGGAAGGGACAAGAACTCCTCAAGGTGACCAACAGAGTCAACTAACCTAGACACATAGAGGCCTATAGAGACTGATGCACCAACCAAAGAACATGCATAGACTGGACCAAGGCCCAGGACACATATGTAACTGATGGGCTGCTGGATCTTCATGTGGGTTCCCTAGTAAGTGGAGCAGGGGTTGTCTCTGACATGAACTCTGTTGCCTGCTTTTGGATAGCTTTTTCCTAGGTGAGCTGCCTTGTCTTGCCTCAGTGGAAGATGAGTGTTTAGTTCTGATGCAACGTGATGTACTGGGGTGGATTTGTACAGTTGGTCCCCTTTTCTGAGGAGAAGGGCAGCAAGGGCAGGGGGAAGAGGGTGGGAAGGTGGGACTAGGTGGAGAGGAAGGAGACAGTTGTAATCAGGATGTGAAATGAATAAATAAATTCAATAAAAATGTCAAATAAAGGTGTGTGTAATTATGGGACATAGTGCAATCTCTTGACCTTTCTGTACAGTACATAAAGATTTAACAAGTTAACATATCCATTACTTTATTTTTGTAATATGAATGTTAACATACTTATTTCAACACATTTGAAATAAATAATACTTCTTCTTACCATGGATATAGGAACTATGGTCACCATATTGTACAATATGGTACATAAAATTTTTTTCTCCCGATCTACCTGAATCATTTTCCCCTTTTCATTCTTTTCATATGTATTTCTGTATAGTGTACTTGGGTATGTGCATACATACACAAATGTGTGTGGGCACATGTGTGTCCCTGAGTGCAGAGGCCTGAAACTGATATCTGGAATCATCAATAATAGTCTACCCTTTTCTTTACGGCATAATCTCATCAAACCCAGAACTCACCTACCCAGCTAGTCTCATAAGCAGGCTTAGTGCATTGTTTCCTTGTCTCCACTTTCTGGGACTTGAATTGCAAGTGAGCCACCATGTACATAGGGCATTTGTACAGCTTCTGCACATATAAACTGTAGTTCTCTTGTGTTCAAGGCAAGCTCTTTAATGATGAGCAACCTCCTCAGGCCCGTTAACTGAAATTCTGTATGCTTGCTCAACATGTTTTCTTTTTCCATCCCTCCAAGCCCCTGGGCCTCTAGCAACCACCTTTATATTCTGTTTCCATGAGATTCACTTCTTGAAATTCCATATATATGCAACATTCAAAGCTATGAATCTCTAAGCATACAATTTCTTCAAAATATCAAATTCAACCTATATACTGATTCGCACTGAGGCACCTGTAGATAGTTTCATTTGCTTGCTATCTTTGTCTTTATTAAACTCAATGATATCATTATGCTCATTGTGTCTTTATTCTGTGATGATTCCTTTAAAAATACTACTTGAAGGCATCCTCAGCCACTTACTGTTCTGGGACTATCTGACATGACATAAATGTGCATGATAGATACTTGACTGAAATCTGAGCACAAGTCACTTCCCAGAAGAGCCCAGCTAATTCAGAGATTTCACAGATGACATTTCTTTTATGTTAACACACCTCCAGGTTCCTTTTTCTGAAATATAATACAAGCTCTAAGCTGAAAATGGGCAGTGTTCTGAAACTGACTTCAATAAGGTTTTTATAGTTTAACACAGTAAAGCATTTTGACTGGACAGCATTTTCTCCCTAACAGTTACACCATTTACTTAACAGAACATGTGTGTGTGTGTGTGTGTGTGTGTGTGTGTGTGTGTGTGTTAGCAGCATGTTTTTTGTAATTGACTGTACCAGAGAAATATGGGAATTACGCAATAAACAGTATAAAGATTTTTATTCTCTGTATCCTCTTTTACCAAAACTAAATCAGTCATGGACAGCTATATACTTTGCATTGTATTAAGAAGCTGCAGTTTACAAGAATTAAATTTGCTTGTTCTTACCCCAGGGCTCAGGAATTTTCGTTAGCGTTGGGATGCTTTTAGCAAAGTGGTCTTGTTGTTGTCTGGATCCGGAACATGCAACACAAAAACATCTATGTAGAGTTGGTGTTGGTTATTCACGCCAACGCAAGTGAAGGCCCTTCCACTTTGTATACTTTGTAAACCCTCAAGGCAAGCAAGTGGACAGGTCCCCCACCTGAGGAGCTCAGGGGCCGGCCCACACTTACACTTCCTTTACAGTCCTAAGTTCATTCCTTAAAGGCCTTTCTCAGCCCTGAGGTGGGAGAGCAACAAGGCAAAACCATACAGGAAAAAGTCTCACCACAGGAAAAAAAATCTCAATAATACCTGTGCTTAATCTAATACTAGGCCACACAATCCCTCCAATCCCAGGGCAATCTGGAAAACTCCATTCCCCAAGAAGCCCTATATAAACCCAAAGTTCTGCCAATTTTTTTTCTGTTTCTGAGCAGAGACAGCTACCCTCCTGACTTTTTTCTTCCCAATAAGTCTCTTGGGTGAGTTTTGTTGTGCAGTGTGACTTTGTGATATTCCTTGACTCCCAACAGCCAAGATATAAGTGCTGTAATGTTTACACTTAGACCATTTGAAAACTCTGAGAATTTCACTGAATTAAATCCCAGATGACTGAGAGGCCACTTTGCTTTCAGTGAAAGGACTAAAGGATAGAGGTGAATATGTTTGAACATCACTAAAACCACAAACCATTATATTAGATTTGCAAGTAGATCACAGATGAAAAAGAATGCTGTGAAAATAAAGGTTAAATGGATGAAATCATGGAAGCCAGAGAGAAATGAAGGTATGTAGATATGACAGCTTTATCTGAGACTATACCTAATGGAAATGTTGAATCTTAAGATTTGTTTTTGTTTTTATTTGTGCATGTGTGTGTGCGTGTATGTTACATATTTGCAGGTGCCCTCAGAGGCCAGAAAACAGCAATCAAATCCCAAGCAGCTAGAAATACAGAAAATTGTAAGCCCTCTGTTGTGGGTGCTAGAAACCAAACTCTGGCCCTCTAGAAAAACAAGAAGTTCTTATAAACTGCTAGACCATATTTTCAGCCATAAGAGTTTGGATTTTAAAGTTCAAGGAGGTATGGGAGCAAGAACTGGGGGGAAAGACAAGGCAGGAAGCCATTTCAGTTAGGCTGAATAAGGAAGGCAATGGTGTCAGGGCAGGCAAATTCATGCCATGTTCAGACATAGGCAGTTACTGGGTCAGAGACAGTGTTTAGAGACATAGAAGCATCTGGTCCATCTTGTGAGATGTCCAGAAATGCACTGTCAATGTGCATATCAATTTGTGGTTGAGTGAAGGCTACCAAGGGCTTCTTCCTGAAGATTGAATGTGTGGTATATGGCTGGGCTAGAAGGAGGAAAGGTGGGATCCAAAATGTGGTGTTTTGAAACCCAGACCCAGAAAGATACAAGACGGTATTTGCTCACTTATAAGTGGATATTAGCCGTATAATACAGGATAACCATACCACAATCCACAGACCTACAAAAGCTAAAAATAATTAGGATTCTAGAGAGGATGCTTAAATCTCATTCAGAAGGGCAACTAGAATAGTCACCAGAGTTGGTGAAGAGTGAGAACAGGACAGGAGCCTAACATAGATGTCCTCTGAAAGACTCCAGCCAGAAGGGGATCAAGGCAGAAACTGAGTTACAGCCAAACTTTGGACAGAGTACAGGGAGGTTTAAGGAAGAGTGGGAGCAGGGGGATGGAAAGACCTTGAGGGGACAAGAACTCTACAAGAAGACTAACAAAGCCAACAAATCTGGGCCCAGGGGTACCTGCAAAGACTGATGTACCAACCAAGGACCATGATAGGAGAGGAACTAGGCTCTCTGCTCAGATGTACCCCATACACAGCTCAGTCTCCATGTGGGTTCCCTAGTAAGGAGAACAGCGTCTATCTCTGACATGGACTCCTTGCCTGGTCTTTGATCACTTCCCTATAGTACAGGATAACCATTTTACAATTCACAGACCCAAAGGAGACTCAAGGGAGGATGCTTGAATTTCCCTTAGAAAGGGGAAATAAAATAGACATCTGGTGTGGATGAAGAGAGAGAACTAGGTGGAAAAGGGTTGGGTAGAGGATCAAGGGTGAGGATGAGGTGAGGTGATAGTGGTGGTGGGAGGTGAGAGAACTTGGAGAAATAAGGTAAATCTATGGAGGATCTGTGGAATAAGCTGGAGACATGAAACAAAGTAGTCTCTTGGGAGGTGACTCTAGCTGAGACTCCTATCAGTAGGGGACATGGAAAATAATGTGGCCACCTTCTATAGCCAAGCAGGACTTTCAATGGAGGCAGGGGACACCAACCCACCAACAAAACCTTCAACCTAAAATTTACCCTGCCTGCAAGTTGTACAGGGAAAAAGCTGGAGCAGAGATTGAG
Organism: Psammomys obesus; assembly: GCF_907164565.1. Lineage (NCBI taxonomy): Eukaryota > Metazoa > Chordata > Mammalia > Rodentia > Muridae > Psammomys > Psammomys obesus. The sequence continues at coordinate 6,195,108 of NW_026592776.1, read as the reverse complement.
GGAATGGCCAACCAATGACTGGCCTAACCTGAGACTCCCCCCATGGGAGAGAGCCAATCCCTGACACTATTAATGATACTCTGCTGTGCTTGCAGACAGGAGCCTAACATAACTCTCCTCTGAGAGGCTCCACCCAGCAGCAGACTAAAACAGATGCAGAGACCCACAGCAAAACATTAGGCAGAGCTCAGGGAGTCTTGTGGAAGAGTTTGGGGAAAGACAGAGAAACCATGAGGGAGCAAGAACTCCACAAGAAAATCAAAAGAGTCAACTAACCAAGGATCATGGGGGCTCACAGAGACTGACTCACCAAAGAAAGAGCATGAATTGACTGGACCTAGGTCTCCTACACATACATATGTAACTGATGGGCAACTCAGTCATCATGAGGGTCCCTCAGCAATTACAACAGGGGCTGTCCCTGACATGGAGACTGGTGCCTGCTTTTGTATCACTTCCCCTTAGCTGAGCTTCTCAGGTCTTAGTGGAAGAGGGTGTCCTTAATCCTAATGTGACTTGACATGCAGGGATGGGTTGTTAGGGGGCCTCATATTTTCCCAGGAGAAGGGGAGGGAAGAAAGAAGAAAGATGGAAGGATGGGATTAGGAGGAGATGAGGGAGGGGGCCGCAATAGTGATGTGAAGTGAATTAATAAACAGATTTAAAGATAAAAAGTTTTAAAAAGAAATGAAAAATGCTGCTATATGTTCATATATTTGAGTGCCTGTTCTGTAGCTCATGCAATCGTTTGTAAAAGATTAGGAACTATGGCTTTGTCGGAGAATGTGTGTCACTTGGGAGTGGGTTTTGAGATTTCAAAACTCCAAGCCATTCTTCTATCTCTCTTTCTCTCTCTCTCTCACCACCTTGTGCTTGTGGGTCAGATGTAAGCTTTTACAAACTATACCAGCATCTTGCCTGTCTCCTAGCTACCATGCTCTCTGTCATGATGGTCATGGACTCCTCCTCTGAAAATGTCAGCAATCACCCAACTAAATGTTCTCTTTCACAAGTTGCTTTGGTCATGGTGCTTTGTCACCTCAGTGGAGAAGTAACTATGGCACATGGAAATGAGGGAAAAGGTTGCTGTAGCAGATGTGTGTGAGATGTCAAGGTCCTGACAGTGGCTAATTTCAGTGCAAAACCTTCTCCAAGCTCTCCTGCCCATTTAGTAATACTGACTTTTCTTTTTTCTTTTCTTTCCTTCTTCTTTTTCTCTACCTCCCTATCTTTGATATATTCCCTCTCCCTTCCCTTTCTCCATCAACACTCTTTCCTTTCTTTTTAAACAATACTATTTTATTTTTTGAGTATTTAAACAGAGAATTTTGATCATATTAACCTTCCAATTACTCCCCTAATACCCATTGTTTACATCCCTCTTTCCTATCCACCCAACTTTGAGCCTCCTCCTCCTCCAGCCATGTCTTTCTTCTTCTTTGAAAGAAATCAAGTTGTATTATTCAACTACTGCAACTAGTGGAGGCTGCCCTGAATTGTGGCTGACCTACCAGTGGTCACATCATTATACAAAACTGACTCATCCCCTCTCTCAACAGCTAAGAAATGCCAATAGCTTCTTAGCAATGGGTGGGGCATCAGGTTCCCATTCTTCCTTCTATGTTGGAATTTCATCTGGTTGGCAATTTCTCAGATCTTGCACATGCTATCATAATCACTGTAAGTTCATATGTGTATGCCTTCTGTTGTAACTGGAAAACACTGCTTCCTTGTTGTTGTCCATCACCTTTGACTCTTAAAATCTTTTTTCCCCTATTCTGAGAGATCTCTTAGGTCTAACAGGAGTGGTATAGTACAAACCTTCCATTTAGGGTTGAATACTAAATAATCTCTTATTTGCCACTAGTCCAATTGAAGGTCTCTGTGTTAGTTGTTATCTACTACAAAGAAATGCTTCTCTGATGAGGTTTCAGAAATTCACCGACCTATGATTATTGAAATAAGTCATTCAATATAAAAATGAGTTACCTATTTTTGAGTAGTTAGACAATGAGTCCCATATATAGTTTCTAAAGCACTATAAGCTATTGCAAATACCATTGGCTATTCTCCAGAACTTGATGGTAAGAACCTGCTGCTGAAGATATCACATACTGAAAGTTACAGATCACAGAAAAATTAAGTTGATACCCACCTAGAAATTCTACTACTACTGGCTAGCTTTTATGGTGCTGGTATGCACAATATTGGAGGGAAAAGTGATAGCCAGTCTCACCCAGCTGAGAATCAAGCAAGCTACAATGACTGGCCTGACAAGATATGCTCACTGGAACAATTGTGGCACAAATGCTATGGGAATATCCAACCATTTTCTGATTGGATGTAAGGCCCAGTCCATAAGATGGAACCCATACCTATCAATGGTAAACGGGCCAGGCACCTGAAGCTACATAGTTCATAAGCCATAGTAGAGAATTAAATACTATTATTATGCTAAATAGACATAATATTAAAATGATTACTGATGACATAATATTTTTTCCTTAAACTTGGTTTTGTGTAACCTAGTCTGGCCTTAAATTCTTTATATAGCCAAGTATGATCTTGAACTCGTTTTCCTGACTCCATTCTCAAATACTGTTGGTAGCTTCAGGAACTATTCCTACAATCTGGTCCTTTTTTCCAAAATCATCTTTAATAGATCAACAAATCCTTTCATTTCAAAGATTTTTCAGTCTGCAGCCTTTTAAGATAATGTAAGCAGAGGATCTTAGTGCAGCTAGATATCACACAGTGACTGTAGAGGTGGATAATGAAGACCAGCAGTACAGACCAGGAACTGATAAACATAATCCAGAGATCAGAGTCATAATCAAATGGATCAGGCTAGGGCTAGCTTCCAGACTACTCAATTATAGAACCTGATTGTAAAGATAAGACAGACCTAGCTACATGTCCTTGAAACACTGGCACACTGCCCAAATAAATGGCATCACTACTGATTCTACATAAAGAGTGATAAGACAGCTTCACTCAGACACATTATCAAGTTATCTTTAGTTTCCTCCCACGTTGGTATACTCTGCTAAAAGGAGACTATAGAATGAACAGAGTCTTCCAGGAATGGAACCAGGGATATAAAATGCCCTAATTTGGATTTCGTGGGAGTAGAACTTAAGATAGGCACTCCTGTGAATGTCATTGATTGAAAAGGGACTCTCAGAAGATGGAAAGGAGGGAAGTAGGGTACAGTGTCAGAGAAAGCTAAGCAATGATGTGATCCTGGCTAGATATTGACTTTAACATGATCACATGAAAAATAGCAAGGCATGGATTGTACCATAGCTTTGTTTCTACATTAGGGCAAGAAGAGTGACAATTTACACCCCATGGTAATCAGTCACTGCCCTCTGTTCCTAAGGAATAAACATAACCACTATAGTAAGGTTGCTACCTATAGGAGTACAACGCTCAGGAAAAGAAAGAAGCTTTGAAAGATGGGAAGCCAATGCTAAAAACAGTGGGAAACTGGTTATACTCATTTATAAAGGAGATTAAGGTAAGATACCAACATCACCTCTTCCTCAAAACATCCTCAAATGTTCTACTTTTCTTTAATTTCATAAGTTCTTAGCAACTCATTTTACTTTTTGTTTGTACTCCTCCTCTGACACTTAAAATATGAAAAAAAACACCACAAGGTCTTCATTCAATTTTTATTCCATGACATAGAAAAGGACTATTACCTTAATAAAGTAAAGCAGAGAACCACAGCAAGATGGGCTCTATGTTAAAAGTTAGCCTTTCATATGAAGTTTCTTCTTAGCAACAGTTTTATCCCTGTGGTTCACAGTTTCTAATTATTAAGTTTTAACAGAGTCAAAAATCATGTTTGCCCTTTATCCTTCAAGGTATATTTTTGTACATCTTCAGTCAAATGTTTTCAACTTAAATTTTTTTCATTGAAGAAAAATAATTGAGGCCAGTGACATACATATAATACAGAAGTAGTAATGAAAATCTGCAAATTTTCCCTCAAGGACTCCTGAAAGATGAATCTTTGAGTTATATGTCATAGACCACATTTAGCCTATAAGCCTATAATCCCAGGACATCCAGAATAAGGGAATATTCTTCTCTCCTTTTTTTTTTTTAACAATAACCAACTTGAAAACACTCAGATTGGCATCTACAATGCATCCACAAACAGAATTGTACTTCTCTCGAGTTCTCCTTGGTCTATAACCAAGAGTTCCTTTTACTCAATAGCAGGAAAACTCTACCATGGTTCAAAATGCCTTGCTTTATGGGAAAAACATTGTTTTTTATTCCCACCACAGATCCAGTCCACATAACCCTTCCATTCTTTATCCAGAGCATTGGCAGCTACTTCTGTAGCCATGTGATTTTCATAGAATGTACAAAGTTTGCAGTCATCGTCTACTTCAATGAGTTTCTGACAGCTGGTGGCAGGGAAGGAGATATTCCTCTTCATTTTGACACAGCAGATGACCTAGGAGGCACCATGAAAAAGAGAGGGCCCTACCTTTTGACATTGTCATTACCTCATGACAGTCTGACAATGATACCTTCTGGGTAGGGAACAAACTGTTATCATATATGTATTAGGGAACTGAGTGGCCGACTTTTCCTGGAAAGATATGACCAAATACCCATTAACAGCAAATAAGTCACTAGTGACAGAATAAAGAATTTATTCCACCACATCCAACCTGGAAAATCAATGGGTTTATTGAAGCCATTTACAGGAGCATATGTAAAAAGGTACTACAACATGGGTGATTCAAGCATCTTCACCACAGAGAACTCCTACCCCAGCATGGGCAATGACTCATGCTATACCATCTGAATTCCCTGAACAGCTTTCAGGCAGGTCTATAGAAGTCTCCTTTCCCGTTTTACTACTTACATAACCTCACAGAAGGGCCCCATGAATTCCACTGGCTGTCTGTGTCTTGTGAACCCTCTGCTCTTCTCTCCTGGAGAAAACATTTTAATCTGGAAGAAACTACTACAAAATAAGGACATGTATACAAAACATAGTCATAATGTTTACCATACGGAAAGCATGAACTCTCCCAGGTGTGATACTACATTCAAAGTATGGATGTCTTCTGAACTTATAGGTGGGATCTCTGCTTCTATTAATTCAATTTGTTTGGGTATTTAAGTCATTCTATGGGTGTTTGATGAACCTGATCTAGAGACTTGTCCTGACCAAGAGTGAAACTGACAAATGTTGGGAAATACAGCACACATAGTCATAAGTGACCTTGGTCTGAAGCCCTCAGCCAAGGACCAGAAATACTGTGAAGACCAAGAAAATGTGAAGAGATGAAAAAATTCAGGTGAGACAAATCAACCTTTCATAAAGGAATACATTTCAGATAAAAATCTTTATCAAGTTCATTCTGTCTTTAATGAAGGCAAAAATAAATGATCAAGATTCTGCGTGGTCAGAGAAAAAGAACTAAGGTACTCTAAATGTTGAGTAACCTTGTGAAAATTAGATACGACATGTTCCTTTCACTTCTGACTGTCCATCTATCTACTCTTTGACATATACCTGAGGGTGTTTGCATTTTCTCATTAGCATACCCTAATTAACTGTCAAATACTAACAATTATAATTCATGGAAGGCCAAACAATGTGGAGAAATTATTCATCTGGAAAAGTCAGCCCAATTATAGTAGATAAAGGCTCTTACTATCTTACGTTCTTAATGTCAAGTAGATGGCATTTCACATGGTCTATGAAAAATGTGTTGACTCTACCATGTGCTAAGCATGCAAAAAATATTAAGAAAATTAGCCCAAACCTTTACCCTTATGAATTCTTAGTCCAGTGGAGGGAGAAGGACATGTAAATAAGTAGACTTAATGCAGAGAGATAAGGAGAAAATATATGCTAATTTGATGGCATATTTTCTCTAATGAGATGGGAAAGTAAAACTTAGTGTCCCTCCCCCCAGAACACAGAATTTATTGTGTAGGAAGGTACTATGAATACTTAGTAATTTCAGAAATGTTCTTTGCATCCACTACTGCATAGTGAACAACTAGGGGTAAAATGATAAAGTGTATCTGCAGCCTATCATATTTCATAAATTCTGAGTGCCTGCTCCAATATAAGCCCTGAATTTGTGTCGATAACTGGCACTCTGTATGCATGCTTTCTAGCTCTCTTTCCCAGATGAGTAAATTAAATCCTAAAGTGGTTACAGAATGTGTGGCAGGAGTCACATATTAAAGTAATCTAGTGCACATCTGTACCCAGATGATTTGACTCAGACATCTGTGTGGCATGCAAATGGTCTATTAGTAAAGTATCTTGGATTTGTGGTATGATAAAGAGCTTGTACAAAAATTAAAATCAACTATATCAGTCAAATTGTTTGAGTCACCTAACCTTTCAGGTATTAAGGTGTTCCCAATAAAGCAAACAGTGCATTGATTTACTTCTTATCTACTCGTAAATTAGTGCTTTGCGCTGTACCATGTGAAAAAAAAAAACAAACATATACCTACAGTTACTAAGGAGCTTTTCTATACTCACATCTGTAAAGGAAGATAACAAAGTGAACTTAGTTTGTCCTGGGACAAAAGTAGCTCAAAGAACCCCAGCTTCTACTCTGGGGAATTTGTTTCAAATTTTCCCATTTGTCAATCATGTTTAACATTCTTCTTCCTGCCTTTCTAGGAAGCATACACTTTAGAAATAATTACCAGCCTTAAGGTTGGCCAAGCTCCTGCCCACTTTGTGAATACTTTGTTTCTTTTACACATTCTTCAGACTGCTTCATGAAACACCCCAACAACAACAAAAGGTGTTTGGAACCAGTTCTCCCTCTCTTTTGCTGGTGTCTACTAGCATCTACTAGCATCCAGTGCTTAAATTACTTTTCCTTCCTTCATTCCAGAGGACAAATTAATCAGTTCTGAGAAATATGTGTAAATGCTGAGGGGAAAATATATGTGGGAATGGTCACAGAAATTCTAATTGTATTAGCTTCATGCACACACTGGAAACAACTGAAATGTCTACCAATAAGAGAGCAGAGGTATAAAAGCTGTTATATTCAGACCCATTCATTTAACTACTATATAATAATTATAGAGAACAAAGTACTGGTACAGACACAGCAAGAGTGAATCTCTTAGATGTGAAGAATGCAAATAGCTGTATACACAACACATTTTGTACAGTTCTGCTTACGTTAAATCAAGACACAGACAAACTCATCCATAGTGATAGAAATAAGAATACTAATTATTCTTGGATTAAATATGGGATATGTACACATTGGTAGAAATATCAAAGGAAGTCTGTCTCCTCATAGGCAGAGAATTTTCTATAACTTGGGCCAGAAATATCATTGAATTAAAAAGCACATTAAAAATATTTGTTGCCATAAAATAAACACCTAAAGGATTTTTAAGTTAAAATCATAATGTGTGTACCCACTGACCATCAATCCATTTCAACATATTTATTGTGAAAAAAAAAAAAAAACAGCTAGTGATGTCCACTCACTCTGAAAACCATGACACAAGGTTTATATAGCCATTGTCCCTACACCAATAAAGAGAGCTATTTCCCTAAAATCTGTCTCCAGAAAAGGCTGTTTCTCCCACACTTCTGCTGCTGAATGAGATCTTGCTTGCACCCCACTCACCCTGGCTAAACTTCATTCCCTTCAGTCCAGCATGGTGTACAACATGCCTGGATACCCAAAGGAAAAAAGCACTACAGTACACATACATAAAATATATAAATACATACCACAAATGTGTCTTTACAATACGCTCCAAACACTGGAAGTGTATTCACTTACGCATTAAATATGGGTAACTTTATTTGCATCGTTTAAAGGCAAAATTAAAAAGCTTTCTGTTTATTCAAGTGTATGGGCTTCTAGCAATATGAAAATGCAGATGGTTTTTCAACAGAAACAAATCACATCACTGCTGTGCCCTCATGTAAATACATCAGATTAATGTCAAATGAGTGAATTGAATCACTCTGAAGCCAGTGTGTACACCCTGAATGACCTCACAGTGGCATGTCCTCACCAATTTTAAATAATGAATGTGTAGCCTGATGTCAGTAGTTCTCCATTACAGAAACCTTGAAGGAAACACTTGGCAAACATCCATGATCTTCCAGTTGTCAACTCACATACTGAAATTACTGATGGAGATGAAAATTGATAAGGACACAATTTTAAAACAAGGTTCACCTCATCATTTTTTATATCCAACAATTTCATTAAACCAAAGGGAAATTTTATTTCTCCACATTTTTTTTATAAAATACATCCTTGCTGGGATCAGAAATTAGAGCCTTGTATTTTAATTTTTCTCCAATTTGTCACCAAATGATTATAGGCCTTAAGAAGAGGTTTTTCATTTCAAAAAATGATGGAGATAGGGATATCAGCAACATCAACTTTGCAGTGTAACTTAACAACTCCAACCTAATTCTCACTGGAGTCACAACATGCCAGAGTTAACAGATGAAACCATGTGAAACCATGTCTATGTGCATTATTACCAAACCCTACAAGGGACTGCTGTAGGCAGTTGATGTCTTCTTCCCAGTGGGAGAAAGGTAACCATGGTAACTAATTTTATCTGCCAATATTACAGTTTCATGTTGGCTAAAGCTGCCTACAGCTTTATTTGTAATAGTTAACTATTAAGGGAATCCTTGAAAATACTATTCCAGAAGTCTCAGTTTCTCTATTCTTTCCTTACCTGTGAAAAAGTCATTAAAAGAAAATTATACAGATTCAATAACCCAGTTAGAGTTCTGAAGATTTTCTTGGATCATTGATTTTAACTGATAGTGGGTGCTTTGTCTTAATGTACTTTTATAAAACTGTATACATGAGGTTCCAAGATGGGGTCAACCTGTGTGTACCATATCTAAGTAGCAGAAGATCAGAGACTGTGAAAAAGGTGGCTAGCTCCAAAACACCAACTTCTGTACTTCCTAAACTGGAGGGGATATCCAGGGGTTTGAGGATAATATGATCCAGGTCCTGCCCCAGCTTCCACCCCGAGTGGCCACCTCCTGGGTCCAGAAGTCATGAACTGTAAACCCCCTGCCCTTTCTGCATACTCGAGAGAGTGAAGACCCCCAGGTCCAGGGAGCCTTTGCTCCAGCAACCAGACATCAAATCTCTGCAGCTTCCCTGAGAGGAGAGCTTGAATCCTGGGACAGCAGCCCAACTTCTAAACCATGGCTCTACTAATCACTCTGTGGAGACCAGGTGGACAATAAAATCATATGGATCCCCGATCCAATATGGCAGAGCCCAGATGAATCTGAGTCCTAGGAGTGCAGTAGCATGTAAGCAATTGCTCAGCTATCTTCTGAGGCACTGGAACCCCTGAAACTGCCATCTGAGGCAGATGCCACAGCTACCACATGAAACACCTGTGCCCTGCCATTCAAGGCACCAGTACATGTGCTCTACCCTTATGCCCTGTCTTCCAAAACACTAACCCCAGCCTGTCTACATCTGAAATGTCAAGATCCATTCATGTTCCCCTGGACTTCTCTCCTCATCCGGAAGACTACTCAATAGCCCAGAGACAGGCAGATTCAGTCTTCAGTGCAGATTCAAGGAAGCAAAAGCCAAGGCTATGGACAACCAGATGACTAAAGGCCACCATAAGAACACAACCAACAAGAAACAGGACATCCTGGCTCCATCAGAAACACCCCAAAACAATGGATATTCTAATGAGCTGATAAACAGAAAAATAACTTTAATCTATGTGTATTCAGTTATTAGAGTCAAATAAAAAGGAAACAAATAGATCTCTCCAATAAATACAGGAAAACACAACCAAACAAATAGAGCCCGTCAAGGACAGATAAGAAACCACAGTCAAACAGGTGAAAGAAAGAAATAAAACTGTTCAAGAGCTGAAAACAGAATTAGAATCAATAAAGAAAACACAAATCAAGAAAATCCTGGAGATGGAAAACTTGGAGAAGTGATCAGGAACCACAGAAATAAGCATCAGCAACAGAACACAAGAGATGAAGAAGAGAATCTCAGGCTCTGAAGATACAACTGAAGAAATTAAGGTCTCTATGAAAAGATGAAACCTAAGAATAAAAGGAATAGATGACAAAGAAGATTCCAGGCTTCAAGGTCCATAAAAATATTTTCAAGAAAATCATAGAATAAAATTTCTCCATCCTAAAGAAAGAGAAACCCTTAAACATATAAGAGGCTTACAGAAAACCAAATAGACTAGACCACAAGATAAATTCCTCCAAACACATAATAATCAAAAACACTAAACCTACAGAACAAAGAAAAAATATAAAAAGCAGAAAGCTAAAAAGGCCAGGTAACATATAAAGGTACACCTATCATAATCATGCTTGACTTCTCAACAGAAACCATGAAAGCCATAAGGGCCTGGGCATATATAATGCTTAGCATCCTAAGAGATCAAGACGCCAACCCATACTTGTTTACCCAGCAACACTTTCAATCTACATAGACAGAGAAAACAAGACTTTCCGTGACAAAACTAAATTTAAGCAATATCTATGCAACAACTAAGCCCTACAAATGATGCTAGAAGAGAAACTCCAACTCAATGAGGCCAGCTGCACCCAAGAAAACACAACATATAGATAACCTCACAACAGTAAAACTGAAAGAAAGCAAGCATACAAACATACTATCATCACCAACTCCACAATAAAAAAAAATCAATCATTGTTCACAAATATCTATCAAAATCAATGGACTCAACTATTCAATAAAAATACACAGGCTACAGAATGGTTGCAGACACAGGATCCGACATTCTGCTGCATTCGAGAAACACACTTCAGTAACAAAGATAGACACTACCTCAGAGTAAAGGGCTGAAAAAAGGTTTTCTAAGCGAACGGACATAAGAAGCAAGAAGAAGCAGCCATCTCCATAACTAAAATAGACTTTCAACCAAAACTAATCAAAAGAGATGAGAAAGGACTCTTCATTATAATTAAAGGAAAAATCTACCAAAGAGAAATCACAATCCTGAACATCTGTACCCCAATTACAAGGGCACCTGCATTCATAAAAGAAACATTATTAAAGTTTAAATCACAGATTGATCCCAATACATTGATAGTGAAAGACTTTGATACTCTACTCTCACCAATGGACAGATCATCAAGACAGAAGCTAAATAGAGAAATAATGAAGCTAACACAGGTCACGAATCAAGCAAACCTAATAGATGTTTACAGAACATTTCACCCAAATATAAAAAGAATATAGAGTTTTTTCTCAGCAACACATGGAACCTTCTCCAAAATTGACCATATATTCAGCCACAAAGAAAAACTCAACTGATATATGAAAATTGAATTAACTCATTGTTCTTTATCAGATAACCATGGACTAAAGCTATACCTCAACAACAACAACAACAACAAAAAGGCCTAAACACTCATGTAGACCGAACAACTCCTTGCTCAATGATCCCTGAATGTGGGAAGAAATAAATTAAAGACTTCCTAGAACTCAATGAAAATGAAGGCACAATTTACCCAAACTTATGGGACACCATAAAAGCAGTGCTAAGAGGAATTTTCCTGATACAAAAGTGCCTTCAAAAAGAAATTGGAGAAATGCCATACTAGCAACTTAAAGGATCACATGAAAGCTTTAGAAAAAAAAAAAGGCAAACACACCTAAGAGGAGTAGATGGCAAGAAATAATCAAACTCAAGGCTGAAATCAATAAATTAGAAAAAAAGACAACAATAGAAAGAATCAACAAAATCAAGAGCGGATTCATTGAGAAAATCAACAAATAGACAAACACCTAGTTAAATTAACTAAAAGACAGAGAGACAATGCCCAAATTAACAAAATCAGAAATGAAAAGGGGGACATAACAACAGAGACTGAGGAAATCTGAAGAATCATTATGTCTTGCTTCAAAAGACTATTTCCACAAAACTGGAAAATCTAAAGGAAATAGAGAATTTTCATGATATATTTCACCTACAAAAGTTAAATCAAGAACAGCCAAACAGTTTAAACAGCCTTATAACCTCTAATTAAATAAAAACAGCCATCAAAAGTGTCCTAACAACAACAACAAAAACAAAGACTCAGGGCCAGATAGTTTTAGCTTGGAATTCTACTAGACTTTCAAAGGAGAGCTAACAACAATACTTCTCAAACTATTACACAAAAATAAAAACAGAACGTGCACAGCCACTTTGGATATCAATCTGTCACTTTCTCGGGAAATTAGGAATAGTGCTATCTCAAGATCCAGTTATACCACTCCTAGGCATATACCCAAAATATGTTCAAGTATACAATAAGGACATTTGCTCAACCATGTTCATAACAGCTTTATTCGTAATAGCCAGAACCTGGAAACAACCCAGATGTCCCTTATTTGAGTAGTGGATACAGAAATTGTGGTACATTTACACAATGGAATACTACTCAGCAATTAAAAAGAAGGAAATCATGAAATTTGCATGCAGATGGTGGGAACTAGAAAAGATCATTCTGAATGAGGTATCCCAGAAACAGAAACACACACATGGTATATGCTCACTTATAAGTGGATACTATACTTATAAGATAGGATAAACATACTAAAATTTGTACACCTAAAGAAGCTAAACAAGAAGGAGGTCCCAGGGCAAGATAATCAACCTTCACATAGAAAGAGAAATGGGATGGACATCAGAAGAGGGAGAAAACAGGGAACAGGACAGGAGCCTACAATAGAGGGCCTCTAAAAGACTCTACCTAGCAGTGTATCAAAGCAGATGCAGAGACTCATAACCAAACCTTGGGCAGAGTGCAGGGAATCATATGAAAGAAGGGGGAGTTACAGGGCTGAAATCAATCAATTAGAAACAAATAAAACAATTCAAAGAA